>NC_092380.1:111688802-112011604 GCF_030028105.1 Mobula birostris
TTGAGTATCTCAGAACCTGCTGATCTGGAATTTTTGCAAACAATGGTCTCTAGAGTTTACAGAGAAAAGTGTGAAAGACTAAAAAACATTCAGTGAGTGCCTGTTCTGTTTGTGAAAATACCTCGTTAATGAAAGAGATCAGAGGAGAATGGCCAGACTGGTTCAAGCTGACAGAAGGGCGACAGTAACTCAAATAATCACACCTTACGACAGTGGTGTGCAGATGATCTCTGAACATACAACACATTGAACCTTGAAATGGATGGGCTACAGCAGCAGAAGACTATGAATATACACTCAGTGGCCACTTTATTAAGTACAGGAGATACCTAATAAATTAGCCACTGAATGTAGTATCTTCAACAGTTTATTGGACACTATCAGTTACACAAGGTGACTGAATCACAAAAACTGACGTGGACATTGATCTGAGAAGGAGCATCTCAGCAAGGGAAAACGACTAATGGATTTTATAGAAGGAATTCTAGAGCTCAGACCCTTGGTATCTGGAAGTATGACGACCACATCTCTACAGAGCAGAATTCCTGTAGGGACATCTATTTAAAACAGAGATGAGGAGGAATTTCTTTAGCCAAGGAGTGGTAAATCTATTGAATTTATTGCCACAGAAGGATGGGAATATTTAAGGCGGAGGTTGACAGGTTAGTGATCAGGACAAGGGAGAAGGCAGGAGAATGGAGTTGAGAGGGATATTAAATCAGCCATGATGGAATAGCGGAGCAGACTCGATGGGCTGATTGGACTAATTCTGCTCCAATGTCTTATGCTTTTATGGCACTTACTAATTTTATTTTGCATAATTATGGCTTATCTCTCAACTACTTAGTGTTCAGTTCTGGTCACCTCATTACAGGGGATTGCATTCAAGAACCACAAAGTAATGTTGCAGTTCCATAAAACTCTGGTTATACCAAACTTGGAGTATTGATTTCAGTTCTGGCCACTTCATTATAGGAAGGATGTAGAAGCTTTAGAGAGGGTGCTCAGAAAATTTACTGGGTAGCCAAACATTTTAATTCCAATTCCCATTACCAATCCAACATGTTGGTCCATGGCCTCCTCTTGTGCCCCAATGAGCCCACCCTCAGAATGGAGGAGCAACACCTTATATTCCATCTGGCTAGCCTCCAACTTATTGGCATGAATGTCAATTTCTCCTTCAGGTAAAAAAAAATCCTACCACCTCCCCTTTTCTTCAATTGTTCAATCCGGCCTCTTACCTCTTTTCATCTGCCTATCACCTACTCCTTCTTCCTCTTCTCCTATAGTTCACTCTCCTCTCTTATCAGATGCCGTCCTCTCTAGCCCCTTATCTTTCCTACCCACCCACCCCCCCCCCCCCGGCTTCATCTATCATCTTCTAACTTGTCCTCCTTCCCCTCCACCCACCTTTTTACTTTGGCATCTTTCCTGTTCCTTTGCAGTCCAGATGAAGTGTCTCAGCCCAAAACATCGACCATTTATTAACTTCCATAGATGCGCCTGACTGGCTGATTCCCTCCAGCATTGTGTGTGTGTTGCCAGGATGCTGCCCAGATTAGAGAGCAGGTTTTAGGAGGAGCAGTTGAGTGAGCTGGGACTTTTCCCTTTGGAGTGAAGGAGGATGAGAGTTGACTTGACAGAGGTATGCAAGATCATAGGAGGCATAGATAGAGTAGACAGCCAGCAGCTATTTCCCAGGGAGTATACAGGATATGTCAGCAGTGTTTTTAGACAGAGAAGGTTGAGTATGTGAAACACACTGCCAGAGGAGATGGTAGAGGCAGATACATTAAGGACATTAAAAAAACTCTTAGATAGGCACATGGAGGATAGAAAAATGGAGGGCTATGTGGGAAGGAAGGGTTAGATTATTCTTGGAGTAGGTTAGAAGGTTATCACAACATTCTGAACTGTTCAATACTCTATGGAAGTGCAGTGCAGGCAGATAATAAGGTGTAAGGTCATAACGGGGTAGATGGTAAGGTAAAAAAATCATCTTATTGTACAAGATCTCCACTAACAGTGGGATTGAAGCAGCCTTTGAGACGAGAGGTGCGTGCTTTTAGGTTTTTGTATCTTCTGCCTGATGGGAGAGGTGTGAAGAGAGAATGTCTGGGCTGGGTGGGACCTTTGGTTTTACTGGTTGCCTTACTAAGTTAGTGAGAAGTGTAGACATGGGAGGTGGCTTGTTCACAGCTGAGCTGTGTTCACGTAACTCTCTGCCGTACCAAGCTGTGATACATCCAGATGGGATGCTTTCTGTGGTGCATCGATAAAAATAGCTATGCACCATATCATAAAAATGATGTTAGTTAAGAATTGAGGCAAGGTTATTGGAGATCTTTAACTGGATTAAAGATTATATGGGGAGAGTGAGGGTATTTTAATGGAGGAATTCACTGTTGTGACAGAGTTGGTGTGTAATAAAGACTGGTCTTGACAGCAATGTTTACCTCACAGAAATAGAGCAAGAAAATTGGTTTTGCTCTGATATTCTTTCCTCCCTTGTCTCTGAAACATTTACCTTTTCAAACACTTACCCAGCGTCTTACTATTGAATCTACCCTGTCCTCTTGGTGAAATTGAATAAAAATTCTCCTCAGCTCCCCTCCATTTTTGCAAACACAAGTGATTCTGCAGATGCTGGAAATCCAGAGCAACACGCACAAAATTCTGAGGAACTCAGCAGGTCAGGCATCCTCTATGGAAATGAATAATGAACCAATATTTCTGGCTGAGACCCTTCATCAGGGCTCATAAAAGGGTCCTGATTGAACATCTCAGCCTGAAATAGTGGCTGTTCATTCCTTTTCATTGATGTTGCCTGACCTGCTGAGTTCCCACAGAGTTTTATGTGTGTTGCTCTGGATTTCCAGCATCTGTAGAATCTATGTGTTAATAATACATAGTTCTAGATGTTTTGTAAACTTTGAAGTAATTCCCAAAACATGGACTTTAAACTTTACAAGATAACACTCTAGCTATCCTCTTTCCCCTCCTTCCACATTTTTATGATGGCATCTTCTGCCTTCGTTTTCAGTCCTGAAGAAGGGGCTCACCAGAAATGTTGAATGTTTATTCCTCTCCATAGGTGTTCCTGACCTGCTGAGTTCCTCTAGCATTTTGTATGTGTTCTTCTGGATTTGTATGATACATTACACTAACTCTCTGCACACAGGCTACTGAACCTCCTGTTAAAGCAAAGTTGAAATGTAAACCTTGAAGATAATCCAATAACAATTTCTTTTTAATCAGAATCAGATTCATTATCACTGGCATACAGTATGTTGTAAACCTTGTTGTTTTGTGACTGTGGTACAGTGCACTACATAAAATGTACTATAAATTAAAATAAGATATATATATATGAAAAATTCAATAATTAGTACAAAAAAGACAGCAAAACAGTGAAGTAGTATTTATGAGTTCATTGTCCATTCAAAAATCTGATGGCAGAGGGAAAGAAGTTGTTCCTGAAACAATGCTTCCCTGAAAGAGGCTACACAGGTTGAGAGGGTGGTTGAGAAGGCATCTGGCACACTTGCTTTATTCATCAAGGCATTGATTTTTAAAGTCAGGAAGTCATGTTGCAACTTTACAAAACTATAGTTCAGCTGCATCGGGAGTATTACATACATACAGTTCTGGTCTCCCCATTATAGGAAAGATGTCAAAGTTTTGGAGAGTGTGCAGAAGAGGATTACCAGGATGCTGCCTAGATTAGAAGACATGGTGCTATAACGAGAGGTTAGACAAACTTGGGTTGATTTCTCTGGAGCGGCAGGGGCTGCGGAGAGGTTTATAAGATTTGAAAGAGGCATAGACGGAGCAGACAGACAGTATCTTTTTTCCCAGGTTTGAGATGACTAATACCAGGGGGCATGGACTTAAGGTGGCGGTCGGGGGGGGGGGGGGTTAATTTCAAAGCAGATGTGAGAGGCATGTTTTTTTTTTACATAGCAAGTGGTGGGTTCCTGGAATGTGCTGCCTGGGGTGATGAATTGGTGACTTTTAAGAGACATTTAGATAGACACATGATTGTAAGGGAAATGGTAGGATATGGACATTGTGTAGGCAGAAGAGATTAGTTTATTTGGCCATTTAATGACTAATTTAATTGGCTTAGCACAACATTGAAGCCTGTGTTCCTGTGCTCTCCTGTTCTATGGTCTATGTTCCTAACGGTGAGTGTGTGTACTTCCTGTATCTCCGCCTGATCGTGGTAAAGTGTAAAGGATATGCCCTGGGTGACGGGGGTCCTTAATGATGGATGCTGCATTGCTTTTTGAAGATGTCCTGGATGCTGGGGAGGGTAGAGCTCATGATGCAGCTGGCTGAGTCTACAGCCCTCTACAGCTTTTTCCGATCCTGTGAACTTCTCAATTTATAAGGATTGTGACCAAAATGTTTATCAGCGGGCTTTCTAGACTTCCCTGAGAATTAACAAAGCCCTCAAAGTCCAACACAGGTGGCATGAATATCTTGTTGGCTTTCAGGATCTAAGTGCAGTGAGTTCACAAAGATCATTCCCTGCTTAGCATCTAGTAGGTGACAACAGAATGTGCACGAATTAGACAATTTGTCAGCTAGACGACAACACTGTTTCAAGGTGTACTAAAGACCTCTGATTCAAGCTGTGGGAGTGCTTCATACTGATCTATTGGAGTGAAGGACATTCCACTGAGCTATGCCGACCAAAATTAAAGCTAGATGGTAAAGGTTTCAGGTGAGAAGGGAAGGATTTAAGTGGGACATGAAGGACAACTTCTTCAGCCAGAGACAACACACACAAAATGCTGGTGGAACGCAGCAGGCCTGGCAGTATCTATAGGAAGAGGTATAGGTGCTGCCTGCCCTGCTGAGTTCCACCAGTTTTTTGTGTGTGTTGCCTGAATTTCCAGCATCTGCAGATTTCCTCGTGTTTGTATTCTTCAGCCAGAAGGTTGTCTGTATATGAAAGGAACTGCCAGAGGAAGTTGAGGCAAGAATATTAACAAAATTTAAAAGACATTTGGACATGCATATGGATAGGAAAAGTAAGAGTGATATGTCCCATATTTGGGCAAATGGAACTGGCTTAGACAGGCACCTTGGTCCATAGTTTCTTTTCCTCTGCTTTGAGATTCTGAGCCTATGAACACCATTTCATTATTTCTTTTCTCTAGCTTTATTTATTTATTGTTATTTTTAGTAGTAATTTTGTGGGTGGTGGATGGAGATGCACCTCTATGAAAGGAGATGTAAGATGCTCCTTCTCTCTACTAACCTGCAGGTTACCCATGGGTAAGGTCGGTTTACCCCCCCCCAAATGAGGGTCACGTGAAGCCATGGGAGCAGGTGGTGGATGGTCGTACGAGCAGCTGGTGCACATCACAAGTCCTGGTTATGCGAACACTGACACCAGGCAGACAATTGCTGAAGAGTATTGATAATGGCTGGGGTCACCCGTCTTGTAAAGACACTGCCCAGAGGAAGGCACTGGCAAACCACCTCAGTAGAAAAAACTACCAAGAGCAATCACTGTCATGAAAAGATCATGATTGCCCATATCATACGACTTGGCACATAACAAATGAGCAATACACATCAAGGTTGCTGGTGAACACAGCAGGCCAGGCATCATCTCTAGGAAGAGGTACAGTCAACGTTTCGGGCCGAGACCCTTCGTCAGGACTAACCAAATGAGCAATAGTCATTTTATGCCTGTGATGCAAAACTACAAACTACAAACTGCAAAACTACTTACCCTGTTAATTAGTGATAATAAATCTGATTGTAATTCTCCTGCGTACCTGTGCATTCAGATTGCTGTGTTGCAACTAGTCAGGATACTTCTGACAGTGCCCATGTATAAAGCTGTGAGTGCACTAGAGCACCCAAAGTTCAAAAGTTTAACGTAAATTTATTATCAAAGCGCATATGTCACCTTGAGATTCATTTTCTTGCAGGTATTCACACGAAATTAAATGAATACAATAGAATTTATGAAAACCTATAAATAAGAAAGATGAACCATTGTGCAAAAGAAGACAATCTGTGCAAATATAAAAAATAATTAGTACTGAGAGTGTGAGTTGTGGAGTCCTTGAAAGTGAGTCTGTAGGTTGTGGAATTAGTCAGTGTTGAGGTGAGTGAAGTTATCCCCTCTGGTTCAAGAGCCTGATGGTTGAGGGGTAATAAATGCTCCTGAACCCGGTGGTGTGGGTCCGAGGCTCCTGTACCTCCTGCATGGCAGCAGCAAGATGGGAGCATGACTGGGATGGTGGGGGTCCTTGATGATGAATTCTGCTTTCTTGTGGCTGTGTTCCTTGTAAGTGTGCCCAACAGATCAAATGATGCCGTCTCCTGCAGTGCAATACTCCTTCAGCACCTCACTGGTGTCTCTGCATAAATTGCACTTAACCCTCTGACTCACAATTGCGAACAAGCCTTTGATTGTGACGAGAGATTTTTTTAAAATGTTGCTGCACATCAAAAGTTGTTGGTGACTCATAGACTCAGGGTTCAGTTTTATACAATTTAACTCATTCTCTCCCTGAAAGTTTTGATGCAGAAATTAAACTTATTTCACAATAGGTGATCTTATCATCATCATTGTGTGTCATGCTGTATGACGTGGGCAATCATGGTCTCATGATCATGCTTATTCTTGGCAAATTTTTCTGCAGAAATGGTTTACCAATGCTTTCTTCTGGGCAATGTCTTTATAAGACAGGTGACCCTAGCCATTATCAATAGTCTTCAATTGACTGTCTGCCTGGAATCAGGGGTCACATAACCAGGACTTGTGATATGCACCAGCTGCTCATACAACCATCCACCACTTGCTCCCATGGCTTCACGTGACCCTGATCGGGGGGCCAAGCAGGTGCTACACCTCGCCCGAGGGTGACCTGCAGGTTAGTGGTGGGAATAGCGCCTTGCATATCCTTTCATCTCCAACTCACCACCCACTGATTTTATAGAGATGTATAAAAACATGAGGGGAATAGAGTGGGTGAATGGAGACAGTCTGTTTCCCATGCTTAGGTAATCAAGAATCAGAATTAGTGTCAGGTTTAATGTCACTACATATCTCATGAAATTTGTTGTTTTGTGGCAGTTGTGTAGTGCAATGTATAAAAAATATCCAAGTTGCAATGAAACATTTTAACTGAGAGGGAAGCAATTTAAGAGGAAATTTTTTTTTACACAAAAGGGCAATATCTATGCGGAATGAGCTGCCAGAGGAAGTGTTTGAAGCAGGTACAAGAACAACATTTAAAACGCAGTTGCAACAAGTACACGGATTAGAAAGGTTTAGATGGTTATGAGCAAAACACTGACAAGTGGGACTGGATTGGATGGAGTATTTTGGTTAGTATGGGCCAGTTGGGCTGAAGGGCCTGTTTCTGTGCTGTATTACTCAGAATTGGGTTCAATATCACCGCCATATGTCATGAAATTTGTTGTTTTAGGGCAACAGTACAGTGCACTACAAAATAATAAAAGTTATAAATTACAATAAGTATAAACAAAAAATATGTTAAATAAGTTGTGACTAAATGAGGGGAAAAGTAGTGATTTAGTGTTAATGATTTCATTGTCCATTCAGAAATCTGATGGCAGGGGGAAGATGCTGTTCCTGAAACATTGAGTGTGTGTCTTCAGGCTCCTGTACCTCCTCCGTGATGATAGCGATGAGAAGAGTTCATGGTTTGTCTTGTATCACTCTTCACTGTGGACGTCACTAGCAATATATAGTGGAAGTTCTAGGTGTAAGGAGTCATGAAGTATGCGAATTCACCATTACTAGAGAGAAGGTTCTTGGGAAACCGAAAGGTCCGAAGGTAGATAGATCACCTGGAGCAGAAGGTGTACACCCCAGGGTTCTGAAAGAGGTGACTGAAAAGATCATTGAGACTTCAGTAATGATCTTTCAAGAATCACTAGTTTCTGGAATGGGTCTAGAGGAGTGAAAAATTGCAAATGTCATTCCACTCTTCAAGAAGGGAGAGAGGCAGAATAAAGGAAACTATAGGCCAGTTACACACATAAAAGTTGCTGGTGAACGCAGCAGGCCAGGCAGCATCTCTAGGAAGAGGTGCTGCCTGGCCTGCTGCGTTCACCAGCAACTTTTATGTGTGTTGCTTGAATTTCCAGCATCTGCAGAATTCCTGTTGTTTATAGGCCAGTTAGTCTGACCTCAATGCTTGGGAGATGTTGGAGTCAATTATTAAGGATGAGTTCTCAGGGCACTTGGACACACGTGATAAAATAGGCCATAGTGAGCATGGTTTCCTCAAGGGAAAATCATGACCAACAAATCTGTTATAATTCTTTGAAGAAATAATAAGCAGGATAAACAAAGAAGAATCGGTTGATATTGTGTACCTGGATTTTCAAAAGGCCTTTGACAAGGTGCTACACATGAGGCTGCTTAACAAGCCAAGAGCACATGCTATTACAGGAAAGATTCCAGCATGGATAAAGCATTAGCCGAAGGGCAGGAGGCAAAGAACGGGAATAAAAGGAGCCTTTTTTTGGCTGGTTGCTGATGACTAGTGATGTTCCACAGGGGTCAGTGTTGGGACTGATTCTTTTTTAAGTTATATATCAATGATTTGAATGATGTTGGATGATGGTTTTGTTTGATGATTTTTTTCGATGATTTGGATAATGGCTTTGTTGTGAAGTTTGCAGACAATATGAAGCTAGGTGGAGGGGCAGGTAGTTTTTTAAAATCTTTTTATTAATTATTATTAAAGATCAACAAAAAAATACATTAAGGTTATCAAGTCAACATGTCAATATGTACAATGAAGAATTAAATTACCAAATAACTGATTAAAAAAGCTAAACAATATATCAATAATAATAAGAAAAAATAAAGTGTTAAGAATATTTTTAAGGAAGAAAAAGAAAGGAAAAAAAGAACCCCTACTAACTAAAACAAAAACAACCCCTACTAACAAAAAAAAACGAGGGAAAAAAAACCCATTGGGAGCACAACCCCGGAGCTATACGCCATACAAGCTTCCATAAAAGAAAAACATCAATCCGCCAACTCAAATCCATTTAAACAAGAGTCAGAAGGAATCCATCTTAATTAACTCAAATCAGATTATAGTAGCGGACAAATGAACCCCACCTTTTCTCAAAGTCAAATCGAGGATCAAAAGTTCGACTTCTGATTTTCTCCACACTAAGACCTGAGAGAACCATTGTATCAAAGTGGAAGCAGAGGCATCTCTCCATTTCAATTATATAGCCCTTCTGGCCAATAATGTAACAAATGCAATCGCATGTTGGTCTGATATAGAAATACCATTAATATATTGAGGGATTATACCGAACAAAACTGTCAATTTATTAGGTTGTCAATTAATTTTTAAAGCTTTAGAAATTGTAGAGAAAATAGATTTCCAAAAAATGTTTCAATACAGAACACAGCCAAAACATATGTGTCAATGTAGCTGTCTCAGTTTTACATCTATCACACTGACTATCAACATTAGGAAGGGGCAGGTAGTTTTGAGGAAGTAGAGAGGCTACAGAAGGATTTAGACAGATTAGGAGAATGGGCAAAGAAATGGCAAATGGAATACAATGTCAGAAAATGTATGGTCAGGCACTTTGGTGGAAGAAATGCAAGGGTTGACTATTTTCTAAATGGAGAGAAAGTACAAAAAACTGAGGTTCAAAAGGAATTGGGATTCCTTGTGCAGGATTCCCTAAAGGTTACTTTGCAGGTTGAGTCCATGGTGAGGCAGGCAAATCCAATGTTAGCATTCATTTCAAGAGGACTAGAATATAAAAGCAACATTGTAATGTTGAGATTTTATAAAGCTCTAGTGAGGCCTCACTTGGAGTATTGTGAGCAGTTTTGGGCCCGTTATCTTAGAAAGGATGTGCTGAAACTGGAGAGGGTTTAAAGGAGGTTCATGACAATGATTCCAGGATTGAAAGGTGATCTTATCATCATCATTGTGTGTCATGCTGTATGACGTGGGCAATCATGGTCTCATGATCATGCTTATTCTTGGCAAATTTTTCTGCAGAAATGGTTTACCAATGCTTTCTTCTGGGCAATGTCTTTATAAGACAGGTGACCCTAGCCATTATCAATAGTCTTCAATTGACTGTCTGCCTGGAATCAGGGGTCACATAACCAGAGAGTTGTGAATCTGTGGAATTCTTTGCCACAGGCAGCTGTGGAGGCCAAGGTTTTATATATGTTTAAGGCGGAGATTGATAGATGCTTGACTGGTCAGGCATGAAGGATATGAGGAAAAGGCAGGAGATATGCGCTGAGAAGAAAATTGGATCAGCCATGATGAAATGGTGGATCAGATTCGATGGTCCAAATGGCCTAATTCTGCCCCTATCCCATACCTTATGGTCTTATAGTCTGCATGGTGGGTGTCCTTAATGATGGATGCCACCTCTTTGAGGCAGCACCTTTTGAAGATGTCCTCAATGCTGAGAAGGCTAGTGCCCATGATAGAGCTGGCTGAAATTTCAACTGTCTGCAGCTTTTTTCCAATCCTGTGTAGTGGCCGCTCCATACTAGACAGTGATGCAGCCAGAAATGTTCTGCACAGTACTTCTGTAGAAAATTGCTGCTGTCTTTGCTGATATACCAGCTCTCCTCAAACTCCTAAAGAAAATGCTGGAATTACTGAACAGGTCAGGCAGCCAATGTGGAGATAAAAACAGAATAATCATTTCATCTTGATGACCTTTCATCAGAACTGGGAACGTTCTGATTTTCGGTGGGGGTCACTGATCAGAACCATTGATGCACTGACATATGTCATGAACTTCATTGTTCTACATATAGCAGTATAGTGCAATACGTAAGAGATGATAAGTTACGAATAGAAATACATTAAAAATAAATAAATAGTGTTCACGGCTTCATGGGCTGTTCAGAAATCTGATGGTGGTGAGGAAGAAGCTAGATGCAGGGGTCACAATATAAAAGTTTGCAGGTGATGCCAAAAGCGGATGGGTTGGGGGTTTAGTTGTCCAAAGTGAGTTAATGAGGGATGGGTTTATGAGGGCCAGCTGATAGTAATGTGGGGTGGATAAATTAGTTAGAGGAAAAGAACGGTCTGTGTCTGTCTTCTGCTTTTTAACTCTTCGCTTTCATATGTCTGATAACCTGCCCTGTACCTTTAGCTGTGTCTCACCATCTGTGTTGACTACCATACCTTGCAACCTTTCTTCCAGTGTCCCATAGCTCGTGTCCTGTCACTCCTCCTCCCTCACCCATCAGGCTCTTGAACCAGTGGTGATAACATCACTTGCCCCTTCACTGAACTGTTCCTACAACCTATGGACTTATTTTCAAGGACTCTTCGCCTCATGTTCTCGGTATTGATTGCTTATTTATATTATTATTATTTCTTTTTTTTTCTTTTGTATTTGCACAGTTGGTTGTCTTTCGTTATTTGCCCTTTTGGGTAAGGTCTTTCATTGACTCTATTATGTTTCATGTATTTACCGTGAATGCCCACAAAAAAACAAATCTCAGGGTTGTATATAGTGACGTAAATGCACTTTGGTAATAAATTTACTTTGAACTTTGAAAATCACTGGCACTTTCTGATGAGTATGCTTAAATATGGTTCAGAACATAAAACACAGGATGTCATACAGGCTCTTCGGCCCACCATGTTATGCTGAAATTTTAACCTACTCTAAGATCAGTCTAGCCCTTCCCTGCTACACAGTCCTCTATTGTTCTATCATCTACCATGTGCCAATTTACGAGTCTCTTAAATGTCCCTAATGTATCTGCCTCTACCACCAACCCTGCCAGGGTTTTCCATCCACCCACCATCCTCTGTGTAAAAATCCTACATCTGACATCCCCCTTGTACTTTTCTCCAATCAGCTTAAATTATGCCCCCTCGTATTAGCCATTTTCACCTTAGGAAAAAGGCTCTGGAAGTCTCTGGCTCTCCACTTGATCGATGTCCCTTTTCATCTGGTACACCTCCATCAAGTCACCTTGCACCTTCCTTCGCTCCAAAGAGAAAAACCCTCGCTTGCTCAACCTAGAATATAATACACTCCTGTGATAAAGATATATCAGCTCAAGAGAGCTATACCCAGTGTGGGCATGCTGTACTGGACCCTTGACCTTACAAGCTCTCTCATTGTTGTCTGCCTGCACTGCACTTCCTTTGTAGCCGTTACACTTTATTCTGCAGTCTGTTATTGTTTTACGTTGTTCTATCTCAATGCACCGTGTAATTAATTGATCTGTATGGAGGTTTGTCAGACAAGTTTTTCCATTGTTCCTCGGTACCTGTGACAATAATGAAACAATTTACCAATATGAAGAAGAAGAGGGCATAGGTTTAAGATCAGAGGTGAGAGATTTGAGGTTTTGAGGCACTCCTTTGGTCGAGATTGACAATGGATGTTACGTCCCAGCTGTCTACGTTCGATACACAGGCCAGGGCAGTATGATATGGAGAGCAAGCTGTTGCCCATGCAGCAGACTCACCCTCACCACGCAGATGATGAATTCAAAGGAATGGCAGAGACCGATGCAGTTTAGCACCAGCAGTGTTGGAGGAGTTGCCAGTCAGCAATGAACTCAACGTAGGACTGCCTTCAGGACTCCAGCTCCAGATTTTTCCCGAAGCCTTTCCCGTGAGTTGGTATAACTGCAAGGCAGCAGAGGCTTCAGATCAGATTCTCCTTCTCCTGATGGGCCCCATCTGCCTGAAGCGACTGGTTTCAAGGGGACAGTAACCTGACTTTGCCCTTTCTCCTGTCGGTAGAAATGGTTCTGCTGGCCGTGGTAGCTAGGCCGCACTTGAAGGCCAGCTCCTTGCCAGAGATTTAGAATAGGAATTAAGGACAAGCTTCTTCACCTGAGGGAGGTGCTAGAAATAGTGGTTGAGGAGGGCACATTAGCAACATTTAAAAGCCACCTCAATATGTCCATTTAGATAGAAGAGGTTTAGAATGCTATGAGCCAAACATGGGCAGATCGGACCAGCTCACTTGGTAACATAGCATGGAGGAGTAGACCCAAAGAGCCTGCTTCCCTGTCGAAGGTCCTGACTCCAGTCTGTGTGGAAACTACTCTCACAGAGAGTGTTTAGACAGTGAACAGGGTAAGGATACCTTGGTTAAACACACCAGGGTGAATGGAAATGGAGGATGGGGTGGCAGGAGACACATAGAGAAGGACTGAATCGCCCATTCCTTGGCAGAAGGCGCTGTATCATCCCCGCCTCCATTCTAAACTCTGCAGCAGATGAGTAACTCTTCTCTCCTCCTCAACTCCTCACCCTAGGAACGTGTCAGCCAGTAGGGAATTATGTGAGAGAAGATTCCGGCTTGCATTTCACACCCTTCTGGTGTTCTCGCGTGGAGAGGAACAGTGAGCAGCTGGGGCTTTACTCAGTCTTTAACCTTTTAAACTCAGGAATAGAGACATTTACAGAAAATGATGAATCCAGCCCTTTCCGTCACAGGCAAAGACCTCCCCGCCATCTGCGAGGAGTACTACCACAAGAAAGCAGCATCCATCATCGAGGACCCCCACCATCCAGACCATGCTCTCCTCTCACCACTACCATCAGGCAGGAGATACAGAAGCCTTAGGACCCACACCGGCAAGCTCAGGAGCAGTTCTTTTTCCAAACTTACTCCTGCACTGCAACTCTGAACTGACTCCACAAACTGCAGCCCTACT
This sequence comes from Mobula birostris, assembly GCF_030028105.1. NCBI lineage: Eukaryota > Metazoa > Chordata > Chondrichthyes > Myliobatiformes > Myliobatidae > Mobula > Mobula birostris. The sequence continues at coordinate 111,702,508 of NC_092380.1, forward strand.
TTTTTGTCATATGAGGATCGTTTGATGGCTCTGGGCCTCTACTCACTGGAATTGAGAAGAATAAAGGGTGACCTCATTGAAAGCTATTGAAAAGCCTGGATAGAGTGGATGTGGCGAGGACATTTCCTATGGTGGAAGAGTCTATGACCAGAGGACACAGCCTCAACATAGAGGCATGTACACTTAGAATGGAGATGAGGAGGAATTTCTTTAGCCAGAGGGTAGTGAATCTGTGGAACTCGTTGTCGCAGGCAGCTGCGGAGGCCAAACCACTGGGTATATTTAAGGCAGAGGCTGATAGATTGTTGATTAGTCAGACCATGAAGGAATACGGGCAGAAGGCAGGAGATTGGGGCTGACAGGAAAATGAATCAGCCATGATGAAACAATGGAGCAGACTCGATACACCAAATGGCCTAATTCTGCTCCTTTATCCTATGGTCTTGTGATCTTTCAGGGACTTTACATGTTCTCTGAATTATTTATTTATTTAATATGTTTATTATTTACACAATTTGTCCCCTTTTGCACACTTGTCACTTGTCAGTCTTAGTTACGTATGGTTTTTGCTTTGGAGATTCTAATGTATTCCTTTATTTTTCTGTAAATGTCTACCAGAAAATGAATCTCAGAGTAGTACATGGTGACATACAATACATGTACTTTGATAATAAATACACTTTGAACTTCGAAGTTGTAACGTGTGCAGCAACCTTTCTAGCATCCTGAGCTGACGGAGACAGGCAATATAGTTCCTGGAAGTGAGCAGAGAACACAAATCCAAACTAATGGGCTAAAGACTCAAAGGAGGGTGGATGTGAGTCAGAACTCAGTACCTATTCATTCATTACGTGTTGTGTTGTATGACGTGGGGGATCATGGTTTCATGATCATGATTGTTCTTGGCAAATTTTTCTACAGAAGTGGTTTGCCATTGCCTTCTGGGCAGTGTCTTTACAAGACAGGTGACCCCACCCATTATCAATACTCTTCAGGGATTGTCTGCCTGGTGTCAGTGGTCACATAACCAGAACTTGTGATATGCACTGGCTGCTCATACGACCATCCACCACCTGCTCCCATGGCTTCATGTGACCCTGATCGAGGGCTGAGCAGGTGCTACACCTTGCTTGAGGGTGACCTGCAGGCTAGCAGAGGGAAGAAGTGCCTTACACCTCCTTTAGCAGAGACGTGCCTCCATGCTGTCATTCATTGTGGGGAAGTGAAAACAGGATATAATGCTGAGGCAAGGATGTGATGATGAGGCTTTAAACTTGGTGTACTGTGAGCAGTTTTGGGCTCCTTATCTCAAGAAAGGATGTGCTGGCATTAGAGAGGGTCCAGGGGAGGTTTATGAGAATGATCCTATGAATGAAGGAAAATTTAATGGCCCTGGGCCTGTACTCACTGGAGTTTAGAATAATGAATTGAAAGCTAACAATTTTGGAAGATCTGGATATGGAGAGGACATTTCCTACAGTGAGGGAATCGAGTTCCAGAGGGCACAGCCTCAGAATAGAATGATGTCCTTTAGAACAGGGATGAGGAGGAATTTCTTCAGCTAGAGAGTGATGTATCTATGGAATTCATTGTCACAGACAGCTGTGGAGGCAAGTCCTTGTGTGAATTTAATGTAGAGGTGGATAAGTTCTCTCATTAGGATGTCAATGGTTACAGGGAGAAGGCAGGACAATGGGGCTGGGAGTGAAAAATTAATCAGCCATGATGGGACGGTGGGGCAGACTCAGTGCGCTTAATGGCTTAATTCTGCTCCCATGTCTATGATCTGACGGTCTGATGACCTTGTGCTGCCCTAAGTCATTGTTTTTGAATCCAGAGGAAGTTTGTACCTCCTGTACCTGTGTTGTCTCTTTTCTCACCCTCTGCTTCTCCTCGTTGTCCCTAAACCCATTCTGCCCTTAGCCCAAGTATAATACATCCTTCTCTGAGCCGGCTAGTTACATCTTGCCTTCCATAAGATTCCATCAGGCCTGGCAGGAAGTTTGCATTGGCGCGACAACATCTTTATTTCACTGCCAGCGTTTCATTCAGCAAATGTCCAGCTTGGGATGGAAGGGAGGAGTGATTCTCTGGGACCCTGCCAGATATATCCCCCCATGATAGACTGAAGACAAGGAAATCATTGACTCAACTCACACTGCCTGGATGTATTCCTGTCACAGAAATCTCCTTGGGGACAGGGTTATATTACAGTTTCCTTATTTTGGAGGTCAAATAGTGATTTCTGTTGAAATTGCAGTGGGAACGAGGCCAATGGAATCAGCTGGAGTGAAACAGAATTCACCGTCTCTGTATCCACTGTCAGAATTGTATTTGGCCAGACCTCTTTCTGTAACATAAGGGAGACTGCAGATGTGGGAAATCTGGATAAACACACACACACACACACACACACACACACACACACACTCACCACACACACACACCTACAGACACTCACATGTACACCACACACACACACACTCACCACACACACACATCCACAGACACTCACACACACACCACACACACACACACACACACACACACACACACACTCACACACCACACACACCACCCCCCCACACAGACAGACACACACACACACACACACACACACACACACACACACACACACACACGCAATTCTGGAGGAACTCAGTGGATCAGGCAGTGGGAAATGGACGGTTGATGTTTCGGGCCAAGGGACTTCGTCAAGTCTCTTTCAAATTTCAAAGTAAATTTATTAGCCAAGTACATACGTATATGTTACCATATACAACCCTGAGATCCATTTTCTTGCAGCACACTCAATAAGTTTATATAATAATAGCCATAGCAGACTCAATGAAAGGCTGCACCAGCTTGGGTGCTCAACCAGTGGGCAGAAGGTTTAAGGTGAGAGGGGAGAGGGGAGAAATTTAATAGAAACCTGAGGAGCAACTTCTGTCACCCAGAGAATGGCAGTACATGGAACAAGCCAGAGAACGTGGTTGTGGAAGGTACATTAACAACATTTAGAAGGTACTTGGCCAAGTGTCTGTACAGGAAAGGTATGGGTCAAACCTGGGCAAGTAGCAGGTTCAGGAACGGTTATTACCCTCCTGAACCTGAGCCTACAACTTCACTCACCCCAACAATGAACTGATTCCACAACCCATAGAGTCATTCCCAAGGACTCTTCAACTCATCTTCTCAGTATTATTATTTTTTTTAGTTTTCAGTTTGTCTTCTTTTGTCAGCCTTTGTGTGTAGTTTTTCACTGATTTTATTGTATTTCTTTGTTCTACTGTGAATGACTGCAAGAGAATGAATCTCAATATAGTATATGGTGACATATTTAACGTTCAAGGTGCACTTATTATCAAAGTATGTATGTAGTTTACACCTCTGAGATTCTTCTTCTGCAAACTTTCATGATAAATTTACTTTATACTTTGAATTTTACACTGCGCTTTCTCTGTAGCTGTTACACTTTATTCTGTACTTGGTTATTTTTAACCTTGTTCTAGTTCAGTACTCTATATAGTAGTTTGATCTGTATAAACAGTATACAAGACAAGCTTTGCACCGTGTCTCAGTACACGTGACAATAATAAACCAATTCCAATGCCAATGGAAAAGTGAATGGAGAGAGAGACAATGCTGGAGCTATGATTTTACTTCCTCAGCCTACATAAGGATGAATCTAATGCTATCTTTTTTTGTTCACGTCTTTGTAACACAGTGGCTGGGGCCATCTTCTGTCGGCAACCAGGGGTCCTATAATTCCCTGAAGACTGCGCCGTCTCCTTGAGAGAGGGGCGAGGAGCTCCCAGGAACTCGTCAAGGAACTTCACAAGGATCCTTATCACAAACATTCCTGAAGGCTTGTAATCAGGAAAGGCCGGAGCACTGGGAATTCTCTGACAATGGCCCAAATCAGAAAATGTTATTTTTTCCCCTCTATCTTCCTGTTTTTAATTTCCCGTGCATGAAGACATTGTATTCAGTTGCATGCTAGTTAATCATAGCTGGGTAACCACTTACTATGTCACTGTTTGGTGACCTGTGAACCACTGTGAGGAAAGATTTTGATAATATCCTTCCTGACGATGGCAGTGGGTTTTTTTGTTAGTCGTCCCAATATGTGACTGTATTATTTGGTCTCTATTAATTATGACCACATCTGCCATTAAAATGAAACCAAACTACTTTAATGCAGCATATGAGGAGTGTTTGATGGCTCTGGGCCTGTACCTGCTTGAGTTCACAATGATGAGAGGAAATCTCATTGAAACCTACTAGATACTGGAAGGCTGGGATAGAGTGTTATGGAGAGGATATTTCCAATAGTGGGAGATCCACAGGAGCTTTATGACAATGATCCCAGCAATGAAAGTATCAACACATGAGGAGTGTTTGATGGCTCTGGGCCTATACCCACTGGAGTTCACAAGGCTGAAGGGGGTCTCATTGAAATCAATAGCCTGGATAAAGTGGACATAGAAAGGATACCTCCATTACTGGAAGAGTCCAGAGGAGGATTACAAGAATGATCCCAGAAATGAAAGGTTTACTAGACGAGGAGCTTCTGACAGCTCTGAGCCTGAAGCTTTCACTGGAGTTTTGAAGAATGAAGGGGCATCTTATTGAAATCTACCAAGTATTGAAAAGCCTAGACAGAATAGATGTGGAGAGGATGTTTCCAGTAGTGGGGAAGTCTAAGACCATAGGGCACAGAGGAATATCCCTTTAGAATGGAGATGAGGAACAATTTATTTCGCCAGAAGGTGTTGAATCTGTGGAATTCATCACCACAGATGGCTGTGGAGGCCAAGTCATTGGGTGTATTTATAGCAGAGGTTGATAGGTTCTTGATTCATAAGGGTGTCAATAGTTATGGGGAGAAGGGGGTTGAGAGGTATAATAAATCAATCATGGTGGAATGGTGGAGCAGACTCGATGGGCCAAATAGCCTAATTCTGCTCCTATGTCTTATGGTCTTACGGCCTTAATTTATAGCAAGAAGAGCTGTTATTTCTACTCTGGAGACAAAATGTCAGCACTTATATTCATCCAGTTTTTGGTGAGATTCATTTTTAAGGCAAAATAAATTCCTTTTTCTTATTATATAAAAAAATCGCAATTTAAATGTGCTGTGATTTATTCTTTATAAACATATGTTATGTAAAAAAAATCTCAGTTCCTAATAAAAGATACAATTTTGACAAGAACTTGTTTGTGTTAATGCTTACCATGACATTTACTTCATAACTCACTAATAAATTTTACCAAAGTTGAGTGTATACGGTGACCTTCGGGTAACAGAGGCCTCCCGAGGTAATTCTCATGAGTGCTGATAAACAGGAAATAACTGTGGCCGAGGCAGCCAAGAAAACATTGTGCCAGATGTTCGAAGGCTGGTGAAGAAAACAACATCTTAAAGTAGAACAGTCACAAAATGCTAGAGGAATTCAGCAGATCAGGCAGCATCTATGGAAAGTAATGAAGAGTCGCTGTTTGGAGCCTTCACTCTGTCCACCACAAAAGGCGAGATGTCCTGGTCGTTACCCATCTCAATTCAGCTTCCCATTCCCATTCCGAGATGTCAGTCCAGGGCTTCCTCTACTGCCACAATGAGGCCCACCTAGGCTGGAGGAGCAACATTTCATGTTCTTTCTGAGTAGCCTCCAACCTGATGGCATGAACATCAATTTCTCTCATTTTTGGTAATTTATCCCCCTTCTCTCCCCTTCTCACTTTTTTAACATTCTCTATTCTTATTCCCCTCTTACCCCTTCTCCTCTCCTCACCTGGCCATTACCTTGCTATAGTTCCCTCTTGCTTCCATTTCTCCACAGGCTATCGGATTCTTTCTTCTTCAGCACTTTACCTCTTCCACCTATCCCCTTCCAGCTTCTTCCTTCATCCCCCCATCACCCACTTTTCCCCTAACCTGGTTTTGGTTACCTATCACCTGCTAGCTTGCTCTCCTCGCACCCCCCTCCCCCCACTTTCTTATTTCAGCTTCTGCCCCCTTCTTTTCCAGTTCCATTGACGAGTCTGGAACATCGATGTTTACTCCCCACCATAGATGCTGTCTGAACTGCTGAATCCCTCCGGCATTTTGTGTGTGTTTCTCAAGATTTCCAGCATCTGCAGAATCTTGTGCCTTGAAGCTGGAGAGGTTTAGAAAGGAGCCTCCAAGGTGTAAGTCCTTGACAGCAGAAGAAAGGAGTTTCTGGAGTTGAAAGCTAAATCCAAGGATTTTTGTTCTGGATTCTAACATTTGCAGACACTCATGTTTCCGAATTCAAGGGTAATCTACTGTAGTTCAACCGTTGAAGAAGCTCAGTGCTGTAGGGTGTTGAACAGAAAGGGAGAATAGAGACCATGAAAAGTTTAAAAAATAAGCATGGGAATTTTAACATTGAAACATCATAGAATATAGAATAGTACACTATGGACCTTTAGCCCATGATGGTGTGGTGACATTTTAACACCATGTCCATATCGCTTCATATTCCTTATATCCATGTACCTATCTAAACATCCCTTAAAAGTCTCTAATGTATTTGCCGTCCTGGAAAAAAAGGTGCTGCTGTCCACTCTAGATATACACCTCTCTCAAGTTACCTCTCATCCTCCTTTGCTCCAAAGGAAAAAGCCCTAGCTCACTCAACTTTTCCTCAGAAGATAATAAGACCATAAGACATAGGAGCAGAATTAGGCCATCTGGCCCATCGAGTCTGCTCTGCCATTCAATCATGGCTGATCCTTTTCTCTGTCTCCTCCTCAATCCCATTTCCGGGCCTTCTCCCCACGACCTTTATAATACAGGCAACATCCCAGTAAATCTCCTTTGCACCTTCTCTAAAGCTTCCAGGTGTTTCCTATAATGAGGCAACCAGGTAACAAGCGATGATGGTGGTGTGCTCAGGTGCAACAGCTTCTACGGGGCCAACCAGAAGTGTTATTGTCTTTTGTAGATGTATTTTTTTCACAATCGTAAGACCATGTTGGACATCGAGAACTTGGAGTGCTGCAGATCTACCCTATCGTCTTCTGTTCATTGGCGGAAGAGCAGGGCTTGATGTGGATCATACTGCTGCCTGCGTCAGAGGAGTCGGTGAGCGAAGGAGGTGTGCGGTCTAACAGTAGCTGATCGTCTTGGTCACCTTTCTATTGATCACAAGACCCTGTTGGACATTGCTGATGTGGAATGCTGCAAGTCCGATTCAGTGATACACTGGCGGATGGTGGAGGCGCTGTGTGGCCTCAGTCATGGGTAAGGACTGGGCTTCAAGCTGTAGTATCACCTGTTTGTAGTCACCCTGGGGGAGAGGTGTTGAAATTGGTGCACTGCACTGGAATACCAGGGACGGTGTGGTGTGGTGTCCAAACTGGAGTCGGTGCTGCCCCCCGGTGTTCAGTCAGCAAAAGGCAAGCCATATTGTGTCAGATTGCAGATTACTGCAATATTCATGGACTCAGGGATCTTGGACTGTAGTTTTTTTGTGTGACTGTATTTTACTGGTATTTTATATGTGCTATTTGTGCCTTGAGCTGTGTATGACTGTTGGTGCTGTGTTTTGCACTTGGCCCTGGAGTAACACTGTTTGGTTTGGCTGTATTCATGGGTATTCATGTATGATTGAATGACAATTAAGCCTGAATTGAATTGAATGGAACCAGAATTGAACACAGTTTTCCAAGTGTGGTCTAAGCACAATTTTATAGAGATGCAACTTTACCTCATGGCTTTTGAACTCAATCTTCCAACTAATAAAGACCAACACACCATTTACCTTCTTAACCACCCTATCAACTTGGACGTGGACCCCATGATTCCTCTGTTCCTCCACACTGCAAAGAATCCAGCCATTAACCTTATACTCTGCCTCCTGTTTGACCTTCCAACCGGTATTATTTCACACTTTTGCAGATTGAACACCATCTGCCACCCTCAGCCCAGCTCTACATCCTATCAATATCCCGTTGCAACCCATGGCAACCTACATTATCCACAAGACCACCGACCTTTGTGTCATCTCCAAACCCACCTTTCCACTTTCCATTCCAAGTCATTTATAAACATCATGAAGAGCAGGGATCCCAGAATAGATCCTTGTGGAAAACCACTGGTCACTGGTTACCAACGTACAGGCAGAATACACTCCACCTACAACCACCCTCCACATTCTGTGGGCAGAACTCAGGGACAATGTACGTAGTCAAGCACTGTTGGCCAGTGAACAGAACACAAGCAGTGTTTTCAGAGGGAAGAACGTGTGAGAGGGAGATCAGGCCAGAGTTCCAGAGGGAAGAACGTGTGAGAGGGAGATCTGTCCAGTGTTTTCAGAGGGAAGAACGTGTGAGAGGGAGATCAGGCCAGAGTTCCAGAGGGAAGAATGTGTGAGAGGGAGATCAGGCCAGAGTTTCAGAGGGAAGAACATGTGAGAGGGGGATCCGGCCAGAGTTTCAGAGGGAAGAAAGTGTGAGAGGGAGATCTGCCCAGTGGTTTCAGAGAGAAGAACGTGTGGCCAGGAATACAATAGGCCAGAATTGTCTGGAGGGTACAGGGACTTGGATGGCTTCAACAGGAGTTTGACTGATGTAGGAATGTATTGCATTCCATTACCAGGTGGAGATCCAAAACTCAGTTCTTAAACTAATTATCCTGAGTTCAGATCCATAAATGTTACTTACGTGTTTGTCTATTTGTTTAGAAATACAGGCCCTTCCGGTCCGCTGAGCCACACTGTCCAGCAAGCTATCTATTTATGGATTGTTCTTGGAAAAATTTTTCTACAGAAGTGGTTTGCCATTGACTTCTTCTGGGCAGTGTCTTTACGAGACAGGTGACCTGATCCATTATCAATACTCTTCAGAGGTTGTCTGCCTGGCATCAGTGGTCACATAACCAGAACTTGTGGTATGCACCACCTGCCACCTGCTCCCATGGATCCATGTGACCCTGATCAGGGGGCTAAGCAGGTGCTACACCTCTCCCAAGGGTGACTTGCAGGCTAGCGCAGCAAAGGAGTGCCTTACACCTCCTTTTGTAGGAATATATCTCCACCCGCCACCCAGCATTGTAAAAACCATTCTGGTAGAATTTCAAGATGATGAGCATCATAGACATGGGGTGAACACCACGCTTTACAATACAGGCAATCCATGTTCAATTCCCGCTGCTTTCTGTGAGGAGTTTGTACGTTCTCCCTGCGACCGCATGGGTTTCCTCTGGATGCTCTGGTTTCCTCCCACACTCCAAAGAAGTCGTCGTCATCATGGCTATCCCTCGAGGTCGAGGATGATGGTCTTCGTTCTGAAGAGGTGGCCCACAGAGTGAAGGCGCCTGTGCATGTATTTGTTTAACGTGTACTTGATGTTGCACTCCAAGAAGCACACGATACTTCACAAATCAACCAACTGATTCCAATGGCATGGAAACCACGACGATTGGACCTGATGGATTTGTTGCAGCCTTCATCCGCCTTCACAGCCGTTGAGTTCAAAGTAACTTCGTCCGCCTTATCCACTGTTGAGGTCTTGGTTGGATTGTTCTTTGTCAGGGACCTCACCTTCGACCTTACCGCCATGGGTGACCCTACCAGGAGCATAGCTCCAGACGGCATTGCTCTCGGGATCACAGGACCACACAAGCTTCTCCACCACGACAAGGTGACAATCCACAGAGAAGTCCAAAGTACCAGCTGGTCATTGTAAATTTTCCTGTGGTTAGGCCAGGATTAAATCAGGGGGTTGCTGGCTGGCATGGCTAGAAGGCCAGAAAGACATATTCTGTGATGTATCTCAATAAGTAAGTACCTAATACCAGAGAGCATTTATTTAAGTGGGTGGTGGGGTGGGGTGAAGGGAGTTCAAAGGAGATGTGACGTGCAGTGCAAATGTTTTTTCTTTACACGGAGTGATGGGTTCGTAGAATGTACTGCCAGGGACGGTAGAGGAGGCAGATACAGTTGAGGTTTGTAGATAGATAGCGAGGCATACCGATAGCATACTGCTATTTGAACACAGATGACACGGGCTCAGAGATTCAAACGTTCATTTATTATCAACTCTGAAATTCTTCTTCAATTCCCACCGCTGTCTGTACGTTCTCCCCTCGACCACAGGAGTTCCCTCCCACGGGTTAGTTGTTCACATGGGTGTAATTGGGCATCACCGGCCTGTGGGGCCAGACGGGCTGGTTGCCGTGATGTTTCTGTAAATAAAAATAAGTACATGAATGTACAGAGAATAGAAGAACAGGAATCATGTGCCCGCAGGAGAGATTAGTTTAATTAGGCATAATTAGGTTAATTAGTTCAGCAAACATTGTGGGCAGCAGATCAGAGTATTACCATCACATGGTCATTTGTCACACAAAAAGGCCCTTCAGCCCACAGTAAACTAATTAAGCCACTGATGCTTAATTACACTAATCCACTCTGCCTGCACATGGTCCATATCCCTCCATCCTCCATCAACGGCTACATTGGTGCTGCGTCCTGCATCCAAGCTGAACTTGTCAATTTCATCAACTTTGCCTTCAGCTTCCACCTTGCCATCAAATGTACCACGTCCACTTCTTGCTGCCTCTTCTCTTTCTCCAGTCCCCATTCTGGTTACCCTGTCATGCTTTCCCTTCTCACCTGCTCATCACCTCCCTCTGGTTACATTCACCCTTCACTTTCTTCCATGGTCCATTGTCAGAAAACATAAAACATAGGAGCAGATCTAGACCATTCGGCCCATCGAGCCTGCTCCACCATTCCATCATGCCTGATTGATCATCCCTCTCAACCCCATTCTCCTGCCTTGACCGAGTTTGATCTTGGAGTAGGTTAAAAGGTCAGCACATCATAGGCCAAAGGGCTATGCTATGTTTTATCTTCTTCCTGGGAACTATAGGCCATTTACCACAAGCCGGTTGAATTTATTCCTTAATTGATCACGCAACATGTTACAGACTCCATTTGGCTAATGGATCAGAACTTGATCTCTGGTAGACCTGTTTTAAAGATTGCATTCACTAGAAGTGAAATGACGCAAAGCAATTTAAAGTGAGGCCATAGAACTAAAGAACATAGAACCCTGACGAAGGGTCTCGGCCTGAAACGTCGACTGCACCTCTTCCTACAGATGCTGCCTGGCCTGTTGCGTTCACCAGCAACTTTGATGTGTGTTGCTTGAATTTCCAGCATCTGCAGATTCCTGTTGTTTTTGTTTCCATAGAACTATTTCTGAGTTATAAATTATTAGTAAGATTTAATGCATTGTTATTTTTAATAACTTTGAAGCATTTTAATTAATTGGGACCAATATTTATTGTTCAAAGTTCAAAGTACATTATCAATGTATGTAGTATACATTATCCAACCATGAGATTCGTCTCCTTACAGGCAGACCCAAAACAAAAGACCCATTAAAAATAAGAAGACCATCAAATATCCAATATGCAGAGAGAAAAAAAGCAAATTGTGCAAACTATAAAAGCAGGCAAACAGCTTTCAGAACTAAGGTCCACAAAAGAGACCTTCTCTTCAAGTTGTCCATAAACTCAAAGACAGTTAAGGGTCAATGCCATTGTGGTTGAGAGAACCAAAGTCTAGAGGGGCTGAATTCAGCAATGGGCAATTGGGTCATTATTGTTACATTTACTATCATATCTGCCTCTATCGCTTTGCTTTGTCACAAACTACTCCATGGCCTGTCCATTCAACATTCTCACCACTCTGTGGTTAAAGTGGTTTATTATTGTTAAAGATACTAAGGTACGGTGGAAAACTTGTCTCATATACTGTCCATACAGATCGGATCATTACACAGTATATTGAGCTCGAACAGGGTAAAGCAATTACAGAATGCAGAATAAAGTGCAACGGTTACAGAGAAAGTGCGATGCTGGCAGACATTATGGTGCTGTGACACTATGAGGTGGAATTATGAGGTCAGCATTCCATCTTATTGTACTAGGGAACCATTCAACAGTTTGATAACAGTGGGATAGAAGCTGTACTTAAGGCAGGTGATACATCCTCTCAGTAGTTGATAAGAAAGAACTTCTTAAGGTCAGGTCCTTTGGCCCACCAATGTTGTTCAAGAGTTGTAGAAACTAGGGGCTGTGGGTGGTGTAGGGAAAAGGAGGATTGCGAACACCAACGACAAATTTCATGTAATATTGCGGTTATATTAAACCTGATTCTGAGCAGTACAGTGCAATACGTAAAATTACTACAGCAGAGAGCAAAAGTCTTAGGCACCCTAGCTATATCTATGGGTCTCAGACTTTTGAACAGTACTGTACATGTGAAAAATAAATATAAAGGTCAGCAACTACTACACCATCGTACTGACCTCATAAAACCCTCGCAACATTATTAGAATCCAGGTACAACTTATTAACACAATGTCTTGCTAATTCTGATGTGGAGGGGTAGGGGAAGAGAATACAAGAATAATTGAATAGTTGAAAGATCTGTCTGAAAGGGGCGCTGTCACTGCCTAAATAAAAAATCTGGCCAGACATTTTATAAACTGATTCTCCAAAGAATTTTCCACCCTGGCTGTAACACGTGGTAAGACACATGCTACAACACTTGTTCCACCTGACAATAACCTGTATTACAACACACATTCCACCTGACAGTAATACACGGTAAAACACACGTGCTAGAACACGCGTTCCACCCGACAAGTAACACGCACTAAAAATAACCAGAAATTATTGATTCATAGGAAGAAATCGTTATTTATTTATGGATCTCAAAAGGGAATGGATTGAAAATATGGAAATACTTCTACCACTGGTGATATTATCCATTCATATCTAGGAATAAATTTATTAAATGTCTGACCAAATAGTCCAGCTGCTTTCAGGACTGGTTGGTCTCAGCTGTGGGTGCACAGTGATTCAGTGACTCAGGGGCAAGAGGTCTAGACACTACACTGGTTGGTCTCAGCTGTGGGTACAAATACGACATTTAAAAGGCATTTGGACAGTGAATTGGAATTGGAATTGGTTTATTATTGTTGCATGTACTCAGAGACAGTGAAAAGTTTGTCTTCATAGAGATCAGTTCATCACAACACAGGAGGTTCTGCAGATGTTGGAAATCCAGAGCAACGCACACAAAATACTGGGGGATCGCAGCACAGGCAGTGTCTATGAAGGGGAATAACAGTTGACTCTTTGGGCTGAGACCTCCATCAGTTCATTGTGCAGTATATTAAGACAGAATAAAGTAAAACTATAGTTATTCATTGTGGGTATGCTGTGGTGGTGCTGGAGTAGGTGGCCACATTTGCGGGCTACCACAGCACATCCTTTGGTTGTATTCATTGTTAATGAAAATGGCACATCCACTGTACATGTGATAAATAAGTATAAATATCAACAATAACAGAATGCAGGGTAAAGTTTTACAGCTACAGAGAAAGCACAGAGCAGGTAGTCAAGAAGGTGCAAGGTCATAACGAGAGCAAATTCAAGAGTATATCTTATCATACCAGAGAAACTTCAAGAGTCTAAGGTGCAAAGGGACTAGGGAATCCTCATATAGGATTCCTTAAGGGTTAACTTGTAGATTAGTCGCTGGTGGAAAGGTAAATGTAATGTTAGCATCCATTTTGAGAGGACTAGAATATAAAAGCAGGAATGTAATATTGAGGATTTATAAAGCACTCATAACCCTCATGGAGTATTGTGAGCAGTTTTGGGCCCCTTATCTAAGAGAGTATATGCATACACTGGAGATGATTCAAAGGAGGTTCACGAAAATGATTCTGGAAGTGAACAGTTTGTCATATGGGGAGAGTTTGATGACTCTGGGCCTGTGTTCGCTGAAATTCAGAAAAGTGAGGGGTGACCTCATTGAAACCTATCAAATGTTGAAAGGCCTCGATAGAGAGGATGTGGAGAGGATGCTTTCTATGGTGGGAGAGTCTAAGACCAGGCAACACAGCCTCAGAATAGAGGGGCGTCCTTTTAGAATGGAGATGAGGAGGAATTTCTTTAGCCAGAGAGTGGTGAATCTATGGAATTCATTGCCATAGATGGCTGCAAAGGCCAAGTCATTGGGTATATTTAAGACAGAGGTTGATAGATTCTTGATTAGTCAGGACGTGAAGGAATACGGGGAGACAGCAGGAGATTGGGGCTGAGAGGAAAAATGGATCAGCCATGATGAAATGGTGGTGCAGTCTCGATGGGCCAAATACATGTAGCCTAATTCTGCTCCTGTATCTCATGGTTTTGTGGCCTTATTACAATCATTCAAGAGACTAATAAAGCTGGATAGAAGCTGTCCTTGAACATGCTTTCAGGCTTTTCTGTTTTGCTTCTGATGAGAGAGGAAAGAAATGATAAATACAAGGTCATAATGAGGTAGATTGTAAGGCCAAGATGCCTTATACAAAAGGTCCATTCAAGAGTCTGAAAACACAGGATAGAAGCTGTCCTTGAACAGGCTTTCAGGCTTTTCTGTTTTCCATGCAAAGAGAGGGAAGAAATGGTAAGTGCAAGGTCATAATGAGGTAGACTGTGAGGCCAAGAGTACACTTATTGTACAAGAGGTCCATTCAAGAGTCTGATAACAGAAGGGTGGAAGCTGTCCTTGAGCCTGGTGGTACATGCTTTCAGGCTTTTGTACCTTCTCCCTCATGGGGGGGGGGTGCGGTGGAAGAAGAGAGAATGTCCGGGGTGGGTGGGGTCTCTATTTAGGCTGGCTGCTTTACTGAAGCAGTAAGAAGTGTAAACAGATCCCAGGGAGGGGAGGCTGGTTTCTGTGCTCTGACCATAACCTGCTGTGGTCACAGGCAGGGCAGCTTCCATACCAAGCTGTGGTGCATCCAGATATTTCCTGTTTAGATACATGGACAGTGAAAGTTTAGATAAGGAGTTCCTAACCTTTTTTTATACCATGGACCAAAACCATTAAACAAGGGGTCCACGGACCCCAAGTTGGGAACCCCTGGTTCAGAGGAATATGGGAAAACTCAGGCCAATGAGACAAGCGTGATTAGGTAGCTTGGTCATCGTGGACTAAGCAGGATGGAGGGCCTGTTTCCTCGTTGTAGAGGTCTATGGCAGGACACTGAGGAGTTACTGCCATGTATTTGGACGACTCTCTGGAGTGGAGATTTAACTATGCAATGATATTGAGTCCACCGTCCACGAGCTCTAACCTTCATTGTAGATTTTAAGCCCTACCTGATATAAGTATCTACGAGAATCCTCATTATAAGGAGATCATACTGTATCAACCTACTCTTCAGGAACAAATTCACTTCACTGTTTAGTCTCCACAGTGAGGTCTAGCTGTCAATGATCACCATTTGAGTGGTGTGTTAGTCCTTCCTACCCAGGAGGAGATACTTCCAGCGAACACAGTTTATTTTATTTTTAGTGATGTATGTTTAATTTACACAAATAATTATTGACATGAGTTAATACTCACAGGAGATTTCTAACCAATAAAACATTTCCAAATTACATAATATTTCAAAATCAGAATCAAATGCCAGTGATATCAAATCTGATTCTCATTCTGATTCATCCTCATTTTTCTAATGCTCCCACATACTCCTGAGTTTCCTCCAAATTGCACCATAAGACCATAAGGCATAGGAGCAGAATTAGGCCATTTGGCCGATCAAGTCTGCTCTTGGTTATGGTTAATTTATTATCCCTCTCAAACCCAATCTACTGCCTTCTGCCCATAACCTTTGACATCCTCACTAATCAACGTCCACTTTAAATTTACCCAATGACTTGGTCATCACAGCTCTCTGTTGCAATGAGTTCCACAGATTCACCACCCTCTGGCTAAAGAAATTCCTCCTCCTCCTTATCTCTGTTCTAAATGATGTCCTCCTAGACTAAGGCTCTATTCTAAGGCTAGACTCCCCCACTATAGGAAATAGTTAATTTTCATAAAAAGCCCTGATAAAAATTCCAAGTCCTGATACTTCTGCTGAACGTTGTGAAGGTCAGGATTGAATCTTTTATTCTTGTTCCATTCCTGTCCTGGATGCCAGTTAATCTCGAGCCAATGTGCTTCATTTTAGCTTTGAGGGCTAAAAGCAAACTGGATTTCTTTTCCTTCTACATTGTCATTTCCAGTGAAAGATGGTTTCAGCCCCTGCACATAACTCAATCTATAATTCGATTGAACTTTTGAAAGAATCTACATCGTGATTTGTCCACTGCCACAACACAATTGGTGTAATCACAAAAACTGCAAGAGTACCTTCTCAGCTACTCTGCACTCCAGAAAATTGAGGTGTTACAGTAGTGTGTGTGTTCATCCATCACCAACGTCGATGAGGACCTCGACACCATTATGATGGTGTCGAGACTAGCGCATGATTTGGATTTAAGTGAGGGAGAGTTGCGCAGCGTCAGCCTCACTCTCTCTTCCCAATTCCCATCTGGATCCAGTGGCAAGACAGAGTTGAGACGGCTAGAGATGGGACTAGGTGCAGTGGATGACCAGGACATCTTCTGTGTCTTGTCCTGCTCTACATGTTCCACGACGCTTGCAGAGACCGCCTTCTTGACTGTTGGACCTTCCATAGGTCTCGTCCGCTCAATCCACCGGAGTCTGTAGTGTAGTATTTAATGTAACACTATGACACACCCGGGTTCAGTTCCCACCACTGACCTGTAAGGAGTTTGTACATTCTCCCCATGACCATGTGGACTTCCTATAGGTGCACCAGTCTTCTCCCAAATTCCAAAGGCATACAGGTTAGTAGGTTAACCAGTAGGAGAACCAGTGGATGTGGTATATTTGAATTTTCAAAAGGCTTTTGACAAGGTCCCACACAGGAGATTAGTGTGAAAACTTAAAGCACACGGTATTGGGGGTAAGGTATTGATGTGGATAGAGAATTGGTTGGCAGACAGGAAGCAAAGAGTGGGAATAAACGGGACCTTTTCAGAATGGCAGGCAGTGAGTAGTGGGGTACCGCAAGGCTCAGTGCTGGGACCCCAGTTGTTTACAATGTATATTAATGACTTAGATGAGGGAATTAAATGCAGCATCTCCAAGTTTGCGGATGACACGAAGCTGGGTGGCAGTGTTAGCTGTGAGGAGGATGCAGGGTGACTTGGATAGGTTGGGTAAGTGGACAAATTCATGGCAGATGCAATTTAATGTGGATAAATGTGAGGTTATCCACTTTGGTGGCAAAAACAGGAAAACAGATTATTATCTGAATGGTGGCCAATTAGGAAAAGGGGAGGTGCAACGAGACCTGGGTGTCATTATATACCAGTCATTGAAAGTGGGCATGCAGGTACAGCAGGCAGTGAAAAAGGCAAAGAGTATGCTGGCATTCATAGCAAGAGGATTCGAATACAGGAGCAGGGAGGTACTACTGCAGTTGTACAAGGCCTTGGTGAGACCACACCCAGAGTATTGTGTGCAGTTTTGGTCCCCTAATCTGAAGAAAGACATTCTTGCCATAGAGGGAGTACAAAGAAGGTTCACCAGATTGATTCCTGGGATGGCAGGACTTTCAAATGATGAAAGACTAGATCAACTAGGCTTATACTCGTTGGAATTTAGAAGATTGAGGGGGGATCTTATTGAAACATAAAAATCCTAAAGGGATTGGACAGGCTAGATGCAGGAAGATAGTTCCCGAAGTTGGGGGAAGTCCAGAACGAGGGGTCACAGTCTGAGGATAAAGGGGAAGTCTTTTAGGACCGAGATTAGGAAAAACTTCTTCACACAGAGAGTGGTAAATCTGTGGAATTCTCTGCCACAGGAAACAGTTGAGGCCAGTTCATTGGCTATATTTAAGAGGGAGTTAGATATGGCCCTTGTGGCTAAAGGGATCAGGGGATATGGAGAGAAGGCAGGTACAGGGTTCTGAGTTGGATGATCAGCCATGATCATACTGAATGGCAGTGCAGGCTTGAAGGGCTGAATGGCCTACTCCTGCACCTATTTTCTATGTTTCTATGTTAATTAGTCACATCAGTGTAATTAGGCAGTGTAGGCACATTGGACTAGAAGGGTCTGTTACTGTGTTGTATCGTTAAATAAAATAAAAATAAATAAATCATAAATATTATGCTTTCTCTCAAACACAGGAGATTCTGCAGTTGCTGGAATTTCACAACAACACACACAAACTCAGCAGGTCAGGCAGCATCTATGGAGAGGAATAAACAGACAATGTTCCAAAGATATGCAGGTTAGTAAGGATTTTTCTCTTTGCAGAAGAGAATGAATAGTGACGTACCAGATCGAGTGGCTGGCTAAAAACTTTCTCTCAGGGTGAAAATTACTAGTACGAGGGGGTATAACTTTACAGTGACTGGAGGAAATTATGGGGGGTGTCAGGGATAGTTTTTTACATAAAGAGTGGTGGGTATATAGAACATATTGCTGGGGTGTTGGTAGAGGCAGATACATTAAGGACATTTAAGAGACTTTTAAATAGTTGATAGAAAATGGAGGGTTATGTAGGAGAGAAGGGTTAGATTGATCTTAGAGTAGTTTAAAAGATCAGTGCAACATTGTGGGCCAAAGGGCCTGTACTGTGCTGTAGTGTTCTATGTTCTATGTCCTGAATCTTCCCAACTAGTTAGAGTGAAGAGCCAGACACTTCCCAGGGAGGAAATGACTAGTAGCAGGGGCATAATGTTAAGGTGATGGAGGAAAGTAGAGGAGGAATATCAGAGATATCCTTATGCAGAGAGTGGTGGGTGAGCGGTGGTTGCCAGGGTACCAGAGGGAGATATATTTAAGAAACTCTTAGATAGGCACAGGGATAATAGAAAAGTGGAGGGCTATGTGGGAGGGAAGGGTTAGCTTGATCTTAGAGCATGTTAAATCATCAGCAGAACATTATGAGCTGAAGAGCCAGTACTGTGTTGTAACATTCTACATTTTATATTCTCAGTTCAATGTTCTATGTTTTATGTAATTGGTCATGTGGGCCCCACATAATGATACGGTTACTAAGAAGGCACAACAGCGGCTATATTTTTAGGAGTTTGAGGAGAACGGGTATGTCACCAAAGACTCTCGCAAATTTCCACAGATGTACCGTGGAGAGCATCCTAACTGGCTACGTCACCGTCTGATATGGAGGGGCCGCGGCACAGGGTCAGAAAAAGCTGCAGAAAGTTGTGAACTCAGCCAGCTCCATCAGGGCAGTAGCCTCCCCAGCACTGAAGACTCAATGTTTCAGGAACGGCTTCTTCCCCTCTGCCAGTGTCCTGAATGGACATTGAATCCATGAACACCACCTCACTATATCTTGCCTCTCATTTTGCATTACTTATTTAATTTCATTTATTTAGTTAGAGCTGCTGGTGAGATAGGACCCCTTTGAGCTGTGCGGTCCGGCAACTCCTGATTTGACCCTAACCTAATCATAAAACAATTTGCCATGACCAATTAACCTACTAACCAGTATGTCTTTGGATTCTGGGAGGGAACCAGAGCACCTGGAGAAACTCCACATTGTCACGGGGAGAACTTACAAGCTCCTTGCAGATGATGTCAGAAGTGAACTCCGAAGTGTAATGGTGTTGCACTAACTGCTACACTACCATGGCGTGTGTGTGTGTATAGAGTACTTCTCATTGTAATTTATAGTTTTTATTATTACGTATTGCTCTGTACTGCTGCTGCAACACAACATATTTTATGACACAAAAACAAGAACATGACATTTTACGACAGTGATATTAAACCTGATTCTGATTCAGCTGATAAGCTCATTGGGCTGGAAATACCAAAATAAGAAAAATACAAAACACAAACTTGGATGTGTTGTGCTTTGTCCTGTCAACTAAATAATGGACATCAATTGCAAGTAACTGTTGCCTTTGTAAGTTAGCTCTTGCAGTCTCTCCATCCTTTTCAGTGTAGTGCGTCAACTGAAAATGTTTAATTACTCAACTCTTGTTGAGAAAGATTCGGTTGGAAGTAATTTCACTGACTGTCTCCCTTTAATGATCGGAGTGCAGATGAGGGAAACTAGACTTGAGCAAATCTTACTGCTGGATCCTTTCGACTTCTCAAGGTCAGCCCCAGTCAGCTAGAACAATAGTGTGTGTAAGTGACACCTTCTAATGCAGAACAGAAACTGATATGTTGCTAGGTGCTGTTAGAAGAGAATAGAAAACAGGTAATGGAACTGTGATTCCAAACAGAAAATGTTTGCATTTGTATTTTAATATCTATGGATATTATTATTTTTTATTAGAGATACTGCACGGTAACAGACCCTTCTGGCCCAATGAGCCCGCGTTGCCCAATGATATCATGTGACCAATGAACCTACTGATCCACACATCTTTGGATCGTGGGTGTCACAACCACGGGGTCTATGCAACAGGTTTGGCAATTGCCTGATGTGCATGCACGTTGCAGCTAATTACTAGAAAAAATTTACAGACACTGGAAATCAAAGTAACACACACAAAATGCTGGAGGAACTCTATGGAAAAGCAGCATCTATGGAAAAGAGTAAATATTCAACATTTCGGGCCGAGACCCTTCTTCAGGACTGGAAGGGTCTCCTTCCAGTCCCAAAGAAGGGTCTCGGCCTGAAATGTCGACTGTACTCTTTTTCATAGATGCTGCCTGTCCTGCTGTGTTCCTCTGGCATTTTGGGTGTATTACTCAGCTAATTACGGTTTCATTGTGGTAATATTTAACTCCCTTCTTTTTGTTCTAGTCTTGCTGAGACTTGACCAAAAGCACAGCAACATTTATGTTCCCTGCTTACCCTCGTCCTTGTCCAGGAAAGAAGTCTACCTTTCAACTGTCTCTGTCAACAGGTGGTATTCATTTAGTGTTAGTAATTGCTTCCAGCCACAGCATTGGCATTAACTTTCAGTTTGAGAGTTTTAGTTAATGGCCCTATTAGCCTAGTGTTTATTGCTTTTCACTTCCTTTAAAATTCTGCAATAGGTCTCATTAAAGTCAGTGAACTGTTGACCACCTCAGTGTTTCTCTCTCTGCACTTGGCCTATATGCGAACAGTTTGACAATGGGAGGAAGATGGACCTCCTGGAGGAAAGCCGGCTGATCCTGAGGAGGACCTACAAACTCCAAGCAGACAGTGGTGGCAACTGAACCCTGGTCACTGACACTGTAAAGCATTATGCTAACCACTATGCCACTGGGTCATCTCAAACTTGTTTTTTTTTGGTGTGGCTTGGTACCTTACTGGTGGCATAACCACTATTCACTTCCTGCTGCTACCTGTAAGAAGTCTGTATGTTCTCTCCAGGACTGTGTGGGTTTCCTCTGAGTGTTCTGGTTTCCTTTCACGTTCCAAAGAAGTACAGATTCATTGGTTAACTGCTCATTTGGGTGTAATTAGATGGCATGGGCTCATCGTGCTGTATCTTTAAAAAACTGATCTCCTGAGAAGCCACTTGCCATTTAAGACCATAAAACTATAAGGCATTGGAGCAGAATTAGGCCATTTGGCCCATCGAATCTGCTCCACCATTCCATCATGGCTCCCAACTCCATTCTCCTGCCTTCTTCTTGTAAGCTTTGGCAGCCTTACTAATTAAGAACCTATCAACCTTCATTTTAAACATACCAAATGACTTGGCCTCCACAGTCATCGAGGGCAATGAATCCACAGATTCACCATCAGCTAGCTAAAGATATTTTTCCTCATCTCTGTGGCTGGGCCTTCTAGTCCTGGTTTCCCCACTGTAATCAAATTCCGCAGCCAAGCAAAGGAGCCGTTGCAGCACAGCACAATTCCACAAGCTGTCCACACGGTCGACAGCTCATGACATTGCTTGAAGAGATGCTACATCTCTGGGGAACCATGCCTTCTGCTTGTGTTAGTGGGATTTTCTGCATCATCCTGAGTAGGTATGCAGACTCTCACTAATACATTGCAGCTGGAATACTCATCTGTGTTGTGGGTTGGAGGTTTCCCCAGCACTGGAACACCATTACCCATTACACCTTTATCTCAATTAGCAATTAAATGGAGTGCAGGAAGGAGATTATGTGTAGTATCATTTTGTTTTTCACGGCGTGTGTGATATGTGTTTTGTGGGTGCACTGTGGTCCAGTGGAATGTTGTCGGGCTTGTTTGTATATATGTACAGACAGATGACAATAAACTTGAACTTGAGATAGAGAGCTTAGTGATACAGTGTCATGTCAACCACCTTTCCCTCAATGGTCACTGCTGCCAGGAAGGGGGACGGTGCATGTGATCATCAGTACATCAACAGTGTGGACCTTGACAGCTTCAAGTTCAGAGGTGCAAGCATAACCAACGGCTTGTTCCGGTCCAGCCACCATGATGTCAAAGCCAAGAAAACTCACCGATGCCCACATTGCAAATCTGGTTGATAGGCTGAGTGGGAGATTGAAAATCTGGCTGAGTCGTGCCATAACAATAACCTCTTACTCATTAATATTGATTACTAACTTCAGGAGGGGGAAACCAGTGGTCCATGAGCCAGTCTTCATCAGAGGGTCAGAGGTGGACAGGGTCAGCAACTTTAAATTCCTTGGTGTTATTATTTCAGAGGACCTGTCCTGACCCAGCATGGAAGTGCAATTATGAAGAAAGCATGTCAGCGCTTTTACTTCCTTAGAAGTTAGTGGAGATTCAACATGACATCTAAAACCGCGGCAAATTTCTATAGCTGTGTAGTGGAGAGTATATTGACTGGCTAATTCGCAGCCTGGAACAAAAACACCAATGCCCTGGAATGGAAAACCCTACAAAAAGTAGTGAATACCCCCCAGCCCATCATGGGTAAAGCCCTCCCGACCTTTGAGCACATCTACATAAAACAGTGTTGCAGGAAAGCAGCATCCATCACCAGGGACCCCCACCACCCAAAACATGCTCTCTTCTCACTGCTGCCATCGGGAAGAAGGTACAGGAGTCACATCACCAGGTTCAGGAACAGATATTGCCCCTCAACCACCAGGCTCTTGAACCAAAGGGGATAACTTCACTCAATTTCACTTGTCCCATCACTGAAATGTTCCCACAACCTACGGACTCACTTTCAAGCACTCTTCATCTCACGTTCTCTATATTTATTGCTAACTTACACATTGATATTCTTTCTTTCTTTTTGTATTTGCACAGTTTGACATCCTTTGCACATTGGTTGGCAGACTGTGCTGTTGGGTGGAGCCTTTCATTGATTGTATTGTATTTCGTGGATTTACTGTGTATGCCCGCAAGATAATGAATCTCAAGGTTGTATTTACATATATGTACTTTGATAATAAATTTACTTTGAAGTTTGAACTTCCTCAGGAGGCTAATGAAATTTCCCATGTTGTCATCGACTCTTACCAAATTTTATCAATGCACCATTCGGTCTGGATGCATTAGGGATTGGTATGGCAACTGTTGTGCACACTTGCACAAAAAACTGCAGAGTTGTGGACACAGCTCAGCACATCAAAGAAACCAGCCTTCTCTCCGTGGATTCTGCCCATACTTCTCACTACCTCAGTAAAACAGATGACATAATGTAAGACCCCCCACACCCCAGACATTCTTGCTTCTGCCCCCTCCCATTGGGCACAATGTACAAAAGCCTGAAATCATGTACCACCAGGCTCAAGGGCAACTTCTACCCAACTCTACTCTTCAGCTAAGATGGATTTTTGAGCTCACAATCTACCTTGTTATGACCTTGCACCTTATTGTCTTCTTCACTGTCTCTGTAGCTGCAACACTCTATTCGGAATTCTGTTACTGCTTTGCCCTTGAACCTCAATGCACTAATGTGATTCCTCTCCAAGGATTATCACTTTGTCATGGTAGAGGGGTTTCTGAGTTCCTGAGATCTGGACCCCGATGATGTCTGGAACGTAGTCTTCCGGCACTTAGCTCTTGGTAGGCTCACCCATGTCGGAAAGGTCAAGGGGGAGAATCTGGACAAAGAGCGATCTAACCAAGACTTCAGTGGTGGAGCTGGTGGAAGGTGATGACACATCAGAACGCCAGTGAAGACAGAGGAAGGCCGTAGCAGTGAAGGGTCCCCAGTCATCTTGCATTCCATGGCACTGGACCCTGACCCCGATCTGTTAAGGACTGAATGGTGGCTGCCCCGTCCATCAGCCTTCCAACACTTAAACAAAGTCACATACAGGCACTCTCCATTAAGGGAATAGCCCCTTGGGAGAACATCAAATTGACTCCAGTGATCGCACTATTCGCAGTACTAATGTGATGAAACCTGTGTGGTTGGCAAGCAAAACAATATTTTTCACTGTACTGCGGTAATGTGACAGTAATAAACCAATTTACCAAATTAAATGTACACTTTCAGAGTGAACTGTAGAACATGGATCCAGGCCAGGCACTTGGGTAACCTGAGAACTGTGATCTGGTCCTAAGATCCAAAAATTTCAAAGTCACACAGTTCCCTCTGTTAAAACAAACGATTTAACAAAATCTTCCTGAAGGTACAGAAGCTGTGAGGCATCAGACTGCGAGTCCCTACACTGGATGGTAACAACTGCTGAGAGGATCACCGTGATCTCCCTCCCACACCCATTTGTGACATTCTGTCCACTCCTCCACTCCACTCCATCCGCCACAACAGACAGGATCTCCCGGTTGCCACCCATTTCAACTCTGCTTCCCATTCCCATTCGGATATGTCCATACATGGTCTCCTCTACTGCCATGATGAGGCTAAACTCAGGTTGGAGGAGCAGCACCTCATATACCGTCTAGGTAGTCTCCAGCCCCTTGGTACGAACATTGAATTCTCCAACTTCCGGTAATTCCCTCCCCCTCCCTTCCTCTATCCCTATTTCACTCTGCCCCCTCCCCCAGCTGCCTATCACCTCCCTCATGGTTCCGCCTCCTTCTACTACCCATTGTGTTTTCCCCTATTCTTTCTTCACCTTTCCTGCTATCACCTCCCTGCCTCCCCTCCCCCACCCCTTTATCTTTCCCCTTACCGGTTTTTCACCCAGAACCTACCAGCCTTCTCCTTCCCACCCTCCCCCCACCTTCTTTATAGGGCCTCTGCCCCTTCCCTCTTCAGTCCTGACGAAGGGTTCCGGCCCGAAATGTTGACTGATCATTTCCACGGATGCTGCCCAACCTGCTGAGTTCCTCCAGCATGTTGTGAGTGTTATTTGTGACATTTACCAGGAATGTTGCAGATGAAGGACCTGAGTCATTGTTGAAGATCCCTGCCACCCATCCCACAATCTCTTTGACCCACTACCATCAGGAAGGAGGTACAGGAGCAACAGAATGAGGAATGCCAGACTGGGTCACAGCTTCTTCCCTCAGGCTGTGAGACTAGTGAACACCCTGGCACCTCCAAGGTCTTGTCACTAGGAGAGTGAGCTCTTTACTGAGCTGCTTACTGTTTACCCATGCTGCTGAGTACATGCATTCTGAATTATATCTTATCAACTTACTTGTGGTAATGTTTTGGTTTATGTGCTGTGGGTGCACTGTGGTCCGGAGGAACGTTGTTTTGTTTGGTTGTATATATGTACATTCAGATGACAATAAACTTGGAACTTGGCAGAGAGGAATGAAACTGCTTGATATTCAGAGAGTTCGGGTATGAGGGCAAAGCTGTGGTTGATGGAAATTTATTCTATCATTAGCTGTTCCTCACCACCCCCCACCCCCCGCTGAACCCTTGCCAGCACCTGGCTAGTCGCTGTAGATAACCTGTATAAAAGACGGTTGGATCGAAGAACAAAGACAATGTACAGCTCCTTGGAACACAGCCCAGCAACAAAAAGACAGGCCATCGACATTGACTCATAGAAAACCATAGCATAGAAACAGGTCCTTTGGCTTACCTATTCCTTGCCAAACCATTTTGACTACCTAGTCCCATCATTCCCCTGGACCATAGTCCTCCATACCCCTCACATCCATGTATGTATCCAAATTTCTCTTAATCGTTGAAATCAAAATCATTTCCACCGCTTGCACTGGCAGCTCATTCCACGCTGTCGCCACGCTCAGGGAGGAGGAGTTCCCTCTTACGTTCCCCTTAAAATTTTCAC
Organism: Mobula birostris; assembly: GCF_030028105.1. Classification (NCBI taxonomy): domain Eukaryota; kingdom Metazoa; phylum Chordata; class Chondrichthyes; order Myliobatiformes; family Myliobatidae; genus Mobula; species Mobula birostris. Next base: position 111,728,529 of record NC_092380.1, read on the forward strand.
CTTTCACCCTTAACCCACGACCTCTCATATTCCACACAGCCCACTCAAATTAAAGTTTATTTATTTATATTTTTATTTAGAGGTACAGCACAGTAGGTGGCGGGGTGGAGATACGTCTCTACCAAAGGAGGTGTAAGGTGCTCCTCCCCTCTGCTAGCCTGCAAGTCACCCTTGGGCAAGGTGTAGCCATGGGAGCAGGTGGTGGATGGCCATATGGGCAGCTGGTGCATATCACAATTCGTGGTTATGCATCTACTGACACCAGGCGGACAATCTCTGAAGAGTGTTGATAATGGTGAATATTGGTTGCTCGGGTTGAGGTGGTTAGAATTCAAAGGTCAACTGAAGGGGTAGCCAATCAGGACCAAGGCACCAACAACTGCGCAATGACGATGTCACCTCACTTGGTGATGAAACATCTGCAAGCTAATTGCCAAGTTCAGCAAACACTGCAACATCAAGAGTATTGATGAAGGCTGGGGTCACCTATTTTGAAAAAAATATTGCCCAGGAAAGGGTAATGACAAACCACTTCTGTAGAAAGATGTGCCAAGAACAATCATGGTCATGAGACCATGATTGCCCATGTCATACAACATGGCTCATGATGATGATGTTGATGACAACAGAGTAACAGGCCCTTTCAGCCCAACAAACCCGTGCTGTCTCATTATAACCATGACACCAATTGAGCTACTAAGCCTAAACACAAAAGATTCTGCAGATGCTAGAAATCCAGAATAACACACACAAAATGCTGGAGGAACTCAGCAGGTCAGGCAATGTCAATGGAGAGGAATAAAGAGCCGACATTTCAGTCCCTTCAAGTCAGATGAAGGGTCTCAGTCCAAAACTCCAGCACTTTAATCCTCTCCATAGATACTGCCTGACCTGCTGACCTGCATTTTGTGTATTTTGACTTACTAAGCTGTACATTTTTGGAAAGTGGGAAGAGGTACCCAGAGGAAACACACACATGTTCATGGGGAGAATGTACAACTTCCTACAGGCAACAGCAGAACTGAACCTGGAACTGCAATCACATTATGCTAACCGCTATTCTACCATGCCACACGAATGCGAGGAAAAACATGAATGTGCTTCTAATTAAGGTCACTGCAACGTTTACAATCCTTTGTGGATTTGTTTCGATTGATGGCTCTGGGTCTGTACTCTCTGGAGTTTAGAAGAATGAGAGGGTCTCATTGAAATCTATCAAACGTTGAAAGGCGGAGATCGAGTGGACGTGGAGAGGATGTTTCCTACAGTGGAGGACTCCACGACCAGAGAGCACAGCCTCAGAATAGAGGGATGTCCATTTAGAACAGAGATGAGAAGGAATTTCTTTAGCCAGAGGGTGGTGTATCTGTGGAATACATTGCCGCAGATGGCTTGGGAGGCCAAGTCACGGGGTATATTTAAAGTGGAGGTTGACAAGTTCTTGAATAGTCAGGGTGTCAAAGGTTATGAGCATAAGGCAGGAGAATGGGGTTGAGAGTGATAACAAATCAGCCATTATGGAATGGCAGAGCAGACCTGATGGGCCAACTGGCCTAATTCTGCTCCTATATCGGATAGGCTTATATATCAAGCACTGTCTGAAGTTAACTAACCAACAGCCATGACGTCGACTGTTTATTCATTTCCATAGATGGGGCCTGACCTGCTGAGCTCCTCCAGCATTGAGTAGTCATGATAGCCGTTGCAGTGGCAATCCTAATAGGTTGCATCACAATCTGGCATTGCAAATCGAATGCACAGGGATGTAAGAAGCTGCAGAGCATGTGGACTCTCCCCAGCACGTACACCATAGACACGTCCCTCCACACCCACAGTAGCATATACAGGAGGCGCTACCTCAGATAGGAAGCATCTATTGTCAAAGATCCCTACCATCTGCGTCAAGCCATCTTCTCCAAGTTCCCATTAGGAAGGAGATACAAAAGCCTGAAGTCCCACACCACCAAATTCAAGAACAACAACTTCCCTTCAACCATTCGGGTCTTGAACCAACTGGCACAACCCTAATCACTACCTCAGTACAGTTTACACAACAATGGATTCCTCTTTTAGTTCTAATTGCATGTTTTCTTGTAAAAATGTACATAATTTGATTTTCTAGTGAATGTTTTGTGTATCTAATGCTCTGTGTCTGTGACACTGCTGCAAGTAGGTTTTTCATTGTACCTGTGCCCACGTGGACTTGTGTATATTATGATGATAAACCTGGCTTTGACTTTGCCTTTCCCAGAATCAGAAATATGTACGTCGGTGGGTGTAGAATGGTTAGAGATGTTCAAAGGTCAAAATTCAAAGTACATTTATTATCAAAGTACACATGTCAACATATACAACCCCGAGGTTCATTTTCTTGCAGGCATTTACAGTAAGTACAAAGTAAAACAATAGAATCAATGCAAAACTGTACACAAGACAAACAACCTATGTTCAAAGACAATGAACTGTGCAAATACAAATAGAAAAATGATAATTAGATTAGATTATGAGGACACGCAGTCCTCTTTTATTGTCATTTAGTAATGCATGCATTAAGAAATGATACAATGTTCCTCCATGAATGATATCACAGAAACACAAGACAAACCAAGACTAAAAAAAACTGACAAAACCCACATAATTATAACATATAGTTACAACGGTGCAAAGCAATACCGTAATTTGATAAAGAACAGACCATGGGCATGGTAAAAAAAAAGTCTCAAAGTCTCTCGAAAATCCCATCATCTCACGCAGACGGTAGAAGGGAGAAACTCTCCCTGCCGTGAACCTCCAGCACCGCAAACTTGCCAATGCAGCACCCTGGAAGCACCCGACCACAGCCAACTCTTGAGTCCGTCCGAAAACTTCGAGCCTCCGACCAGCCCTCCGACACCGAGCACCATCTCTGCTGAGCGCTTCGACCCCAGCCCCGGCAACAGGCAACAGGCAAAGCCGAGGATTTGGGGCCTTCCCCTCCGGAGATTCTCGATCACACAGTAGCAGCAGCAGCGAAGCAGGCATTTCAGAAGTTTCTCCAGATGTTCCTCCGTGCTTCTCACGTCCATCTCCATCAAATCAGGATTGTGCACGGCGTCCTACTTACAAATATGATATAATTTCGGAGCGGCCGCGCACGCTGCGTCGCACTGCCATCTTCTCCTCCCCTCCTGATAATAATAGCAATGAATAAATAAGCAATAATTATCGAGAACTTGAGTCCATGAAAGTGAGTAGCACGTCATGAGGATATGCAAGGCACTGTATAAATGCAGTACTTTTCTTGTAAACTGCTTTTGAAAAATAACCTTTGGTTTAAATTGGCACCATAATGACTTTCAAAACAAGAACTCAAAAGAGGCTAATTTGGCAAGATTTTTACAAGCAAAGAAGTCTTCCATTAAGACCACTGCAGGGTCTGAAGCTGTAATATAAAACGTGGTTTTAATATTGTAATCCTGTTGGACACAATTCCAGTGTTGCTGTGATTTGTAGAATAAAGTATAACGTCAGTGATAACATGTCTTTGTGGAGACTCTTGTAGTGGTCCCAGCGTGATTACAATATTGTCCTTCTTAATCACACACTGCTCTCGTTGGCAAATTAACTATCACCTTCCCAGCTCTGGCTGCTTGGCAGGCGAGAGCTAACTATTACTGCTCCTCTGGTCCAGAGCCCCCAGCATCTACCCCATCCACCATGCAGCTGTTAACCCTGTGAAGCCTGTTTTGAATTAGCACAGAGAGAAGGAATTTGAATTGCAAAAAGCATACTGTACACTCAGTGGCCACTTAATTAGGTACTGAAGTGGAACTTGGTGTGGCCTTCTGCTGTTGTAACCCATCCCCTTCAAGGTTTGACGTGTTGAGTGTTCAAAGATGCTCTTCTGCAGGTCAATGTTGTAACACATGGTTATTTCATTTACTGTCGCCTTCCTGTCAGCTTGAACCAGTCTGGCCATTCTCTTCTGACCTCTCTCATTAACAAGGCTTTTTCGCCCACAGAACTGCCAACACTTGTTTTTCATTTTTTGCACCGTTCTCCGTAAACTCTAGAGGCTGGTGTGTGTGGGCAGCACCGTAGCACAGCACTTCGCAGTACAGGTGACCCAGCTTCAAATCCCACTGCTGCCTGTAAGGAGTTTATGCGTTCTCCCCACGACTGTGTGGGTTTCCTCCGGGTACTCCAGTTTCCTCCTGCAGTCCAAAGACATGCCAATTGGAAGGTTAATTGGTCATTTTAAATTGTCCCATGATTAGGCTAGGATTAAATTAGAGGATTGCTGGGTGGCACGGCTCAAAGGACTGGAAGGGCCTATTCCACACTGTATCTCAATTAAAAAAAATTAAATCCCAGATCATCAGCAGTATTCTGAAATACTCAACCACCCTGCCTGGCAACAATCATTCCATGGTCAAAGTCACTTAGGTCACATTTCTTCCCCATTCTGATGCTTGGTCTGAAAACAACTGAACCTCTTGACCATGTCTGCATGCTTTTATGCATTGAGTTGCTGCCACATGATTAGATATTTGCATTAATGAGCAGGTGTAAAGGTATACCTAAAAAAAGTGGACACTAAATGTAGAAGTTCAAGTTTGAGTTTAATTGTCATTCAAACATACATGATTACCCATGAATACAGCAGAACGAAAGAGCACTCCTCCAAGGCCAAGGTGCAAAAGACAGTACCAACAGTCACACACAGCACAAGGTGCATATAGCACATATTAAATTAAAGGCATCCGTTAGTCTTGTGAGACCATGGATCTCGCCTGGAAAGTCTTCACTCTCCAGGGCGCAGGCCTGGGCAAGGTTGTATCAAAGACCAGCAGTTGCCCGTGCTGCAAGTTTCCCCTCTCCACAACACCAGTGTTGTCCAAGGGAAGGGCATTAGGACCCATACAGCTTGGCACCAGTGTCGTCGCAGAGCAATGTGTGATTAAGTGCCTTGCTCAAGGACACAGCACATTCCCTCGGCTGGGGCTCGAACTCACGACCTTCAGGTCGCTAGTCCAATGCCTTAACCACTTGGCCACGTGCCCACACATAGCACATATATGACAGCAGTGAAATACAGTCACAGAAAATAGATAGCCCAAGACCATGAGGCCATGAATGTTGCAGAAATCTGCAGACTAACGCAATGCAGCTTGTCTTTTGCTCAGTGAACACTGGAGAGCAGCACCGACTCCAATGCCTCTCTCATGGGCAGTTGTAAACAGGCAACACCTCAACTTGAACCCTAGATCTCACCACGACCGAGGCCACGCAGCCTCCCCATCATTTGACAATAACTCAGTGAAGCGGACTTGCAGCACTCCACATTAACAATGTCCAACAGGGGCTTGCAATTACAAGAAAAGCGATTAACTGTTAAACTGCGCACCAGCTCCTCCGACGCCTCTCTGACGCAGGCAGCAGCACGATCCGCACCAAGTCCAGCTGTTTCAGTTCTCCAGCTACAAACAACTCGCTGACGGGGCAGACCTGCAAGTACTTTAAGTTCTTAACGTCCAGCAGCGTCTTGCGATCATATAAAATACATTTCAAAAGGACAATAACGCCTTTTGGTCCTGTAAAAGAAGCTGCAATCATAGAACAAAGAACATTACATCACAGGAGAGGCCCTTCAGCCCACAATGATGTGCTGGCCTTTTAACCTACTCTAAACTCAATCTAACCCTTCCCTCCCATATAACCCTCTATTTTTCTATTTTTCTATCATCCATGGGCCTATCTAAGAAACTCTTAAATGTCTCTACTGTTTCAGCCTCTAACCACCACACCAGGCAATGCATTCCACACAACTCTCTGGGTAAAGGACATACTTCTGAAATCACCTCCCCCCGCCATCCCCTGTACTGTCCATAAGACGTAAGACTATTAGACATAGGAGGAGCATTAAGCCATTCAGCCCATCAAGTCTGCTCTGTCGTTCCATCATGGCTGACTTATAAACCTTCTCAACCCCATTCTCCTGCCTTCTCACTGCAGCCTTTGACGTCCTGGCCAATCAAGAGCCCATTAGCCTCCGCTTTAATTAGACAGTAGATTCTGGTTATCCAACAGAAGGAAACCTGAGAACCGTGAGCCAGTCCTCATCGGAGGATCGGAGGTGGAGAGGGATAGGGACTTTAAGTTCCTCGGTGTTATTATTTCGGAGGACCTGCCTGGGCCAAGCATGTAAGTGCCATTATGAAGAAAGCACGGCATCACCTCTACTTCCTTAGGAGTTTGCAAAGAGTCGGCGTGACATATAAATCTCTGACAAACTTCTATAGGTGAGTGGTGGAGAGTATCGTGACTGGTTGCATCACAGCCTAATATGGAAATACCAATGCCTTTGAGTGGAAAATCCTACAAAAAGTAATAGATATGGCCCAGTCCATCATTGGAGAAAAGCAGCATCCATTATCAGGGACCCCCACCACCCAGGCCATGCTCTCTTCTCACTGCTGCCATTAGAAAGAAGGTACAGGAGCCTCAGGACTTTCACCACCACATTCAGGAACAGTCATTACCCCTCAGCCATGAGGCTCCTGAACCAGTGGGGATAATTTTACTCAACTTCACTTCCTCATCACTGAACTGTTACCACAACCTGTGGACTCATTTTCAAGAACTGTTCAACTCATGTTTTCGATATTAATTGTTTATTTATTGATTATTATTCTTTTTGTATTTGCACTATTTGTTGTCTTTTGCACAATGGGTAAACGCCATGGTAGATGCAGACTTTCATTGATTCTGTTATGGTTATTATTCCATGAATTTATTGAGAATGCCCGCAAGAAAATGCACCTCAGGGTTATATAGGGTGACATATATGTTCTTTGATAATAAATTTACCTTGAACTTTGAACAGAAGGTCATCCCTGGGAGAGGAAGGATCTTTGACAATGGGCTAGACCTGGAGACAAGTTGAAAGACTGGCCCAGGACTAGGAGCTCTGGTGAGCTGTTGCCAGCAGCTTATGCCCCAGTAGGAGTGATGGGCTTAAGTTAGTAAGTAACATGTAGAATTCCTCCAGGAATAATCACGGACATTGAGGCCCTCCATTGGTTGGTGTTGACCATGGATGTTGAGTCCTAGCTCTCTACATGATACTCAAGCCAAGGCAGTACGATATGGAGAGCAAGCTGTTGCCCATGTAGCAGCCCTCCCCATGCATCTGATGAACCCAAAGGAATGGCAGAGACAGTACAGTTTGACACCAGCCACATCGCAGGGGCCGCCAGTCTATGTTGAACTACCTTACGGACTCGAGCTCTAAGATCTTCCTCAGAGTTTACTCCTGAAGATTTCTCCATGAGTAGGTGTAGCTGCAAGGCAGAGGAGGTTTGGGATCAGAGTTTTCCTTCTCCTAAGTGAGCTGCCAACCACAGCTGACAAGCTCCATCTGCCCAAAGTGAATTGTTTTCAGGGGCCTGTAACCCACCTTTGCCCCCTTCACCTGTCAGTAGGAATGGTTCCGCCGGGCCACACGTGAAGGCCAGGAGCTGGACTGTCGTTGTAAGGGAACCCCAGCAGAGGCACAGTGTGAGGGAAGCACATCACTGAGAATGTCTGTTCCAAAGACAAACAGGACCTGCATAAGACATGTTCAGTGAGTGTGAAGTGTTGCTAAACCATTCCAATGCTTAATTTAATCAGTCACACCACGTATCCACTGGTGTGACTCGTGATTTATTTTTAAATATCTCCGTTAACAGTACATGGATCTGTACAGACTGATACTGCGTTAATGTCATTGCCATTAAATTAGTTTCATACTCCACAGTAATAGGAGGAGGAGGAGTGGGAGGTGGGGCTTGTAGTTCTACAAGTGTGGGCCCTGACCACAGGTTGATCCATAAGACGTAGGAGCAGAATTAAGCCATTCAGCCCATCAAATCTGTTCTGCCATTCCATCCTAGCTGATTTATTATACTCTATTGTCGCCAAACAATTGATACTAGAACATACAATCATCACAGCGATATTTGATTCTGCACTTCCCACTCCCTGGAGTACAAATCGATAGTAAGTATTAAAAAATTAAATTATAAATCATAAATAGAAAATAGAAAATGGAAAGTAAGGTAGTGCATAAAAACCGAGAGGCAGGTCCGGATATTTGGAGGGTACGGCCCAGATCCGGGTCAGGATCCATTCAGCAGTCTAATCACAGTTGGAAAGAAGCTGTTCCCAAATCTGGCCATACAAGTCTTCAAGCTCCTGAGCCTTCTCCCGGAGGGAAGAGGGACGAAAAGAGTGTTGGCTGGGTGGGTCGTGTCCTCTTACGACACCTTATTACTCTCAACCCCATTCTACTGCCTCCTCCCCATAACATTTAACTATAATTGGAGCTGGCCAACAAATTGACATACAGGAGACTGAGGAAGTGATAGATAGGAGCTACAGGGAGGTAGTTATCCCTGGGTTGCAGGAGGCAGGTAACTGGATGACTGTCAGGAGAAGGAAGGGCAACATTCAGTCAGAAAAATGCACCCCTGTGGTCATTCCCCTCAATAAAAGGTATACCATTTTAGATACTGTTGAGGGGTACAATCTACTGGGGGGAGCTGTAGCCTATAAGACTGCAAGACTGTAAGACATATGAGCAGAATTAGGCCATTCAGCCCATCAAGTTTGCTCGGCCATTCCACCATGTCTGATTTATTTTCCCTCTCAACCCCATTCTCCTGCCTTCTCCCCGTAACCTTTGACACCCTGACTAATCAAGAACTTATCAACCTCCACTTTAAATATATCCAATGACTTGGCTTCCACAGCTGTCGGTATTAATGAATTCCACAGATTCACCATCCTTCAGTTAAAGAAATTCCTCTTCATCTCTGTTCTAAAGGGACATCCCTCTATTCTGAGGCTGTGCCCTTGGGTCCTAGACTCCTCCGCTATCGGAAACATCCTCTCCACATCCACCCTATCTAGGCCTTTCAGTATTTAATAGATTTTAATGCTAATCCTCCACCTTCTTCTAAACCCCAGGGAGTATAGGCCCAGTAGATACAACTATGACCATTAAGAAACATTTAGAGAGGTAAATGGATAGAAATATTAACCCATTTCCCCCGGGATCAATAAAGTATGACTATGACTATGACTATGACTAGATCAGGGGTTCCCAACTTTCTTTATGCCATGGAGCAATGCTATTAAGCAAGAAGTCCATGGACCCCAGGTTGGAAACCCCTGGGTTGGGGAGATATAGACCAAACACAGGCAAATGAGATAAGATGTGTAAGCGACCTTGGTCAGCACAGATAAAAAAAAAATTAAAGTAAATTAATTAAAATAAGTTGGTTTCCCTGCCGTGTAAATGCATGACATAAGTTAACCCTTTCATTCCCAGATCATTCTGTGAACCTCTTCATGCCAGCACATCCTTCCTTAGATGAGGGGCCTAAACTGTACACAGTACTCTAAATGCAGTCTGACCAATGTCTTTTAAAGCCTCATATTACATTCTTTCTTTTGTATTCTAGTCCTCTTGAAATGAATGCTACATTGTACTTGCCTTTTGTACCAACGACTCAACCTGCAAGTTAAGCTTTTGGTTATTTGTCTTCCGAAATCTCTTCTACTGTGAATGCCCACAAGAAAAAGAACTTCAGGGTAGTATACTCAAAGTTAAAAGTTCAAAGTAGATTTGTTATCGAAGTCCATATATGTCACCATATAAAACCCTGAAATTCGTTTTCTTGCGGGCATAATCAGTAAATCCAATGAGAGAATTAATGAAACAAGGCAGACAAACAACCGTGTGCAAATGCAAAAGGAAAAAAGAAGTAAAAATAATAAATAAATAAACAATAAGTATCAAGAACGTGAGATGAAGAGTCTTTGAAAATGAGTCATAAGTTGTGGGTACGGTTCAGTTCAGTGACGGGCAAGTGAAGTTGTGTCATATACAAATTTTGTTTACAAATTTACTTTAAACACTAGAAGGCTGATGCACTGGGCTGTGGCGACACATTCTGCTCCAGAAACATAGCACAAAAACTGACAACTGCTCATGGCAAAGTATGGAAGGAGTGGTGGCTCTCCACCTGCGTTTGTGTTCTCACAGCACTTTACAGTGCCAGTGACCCATCTTCAGTTCCCACCACCACCTGTAAGGAGCCTGTGCGTTCTCCCCATGACGGTGTGCATTTCGTCCCACATTCCACAGACGTACCAATGAGTTGGTTAATTGGTCGTTGTAAATCGTCCCTTGATTAGGCTCCAATTAAACTGGGGGATTGCTGAACAGCACGGCTTGAAGGGCCAGAAGGGTCTATTTTGCAATCTATCTAGACATCCCACCTCTCCCGGAAGTTCCGGGAGTCTCCCGCATATTAATATTGGCTCCCTGATGCCCGCAAATTACGTACACTATCTTGGAAATCAATTTTTTTGAGAGCGAGAGAGGGAGAGCAAGAGAGTGCGCGAGAGCAATAAAGAGAGCGAGAGAGAGAGAGAGAGCACGCCATGAGTGTTCCAAAACAAGAAAATATGAAACGTACGTCACCCCAGACTACAATAAAGTGTACCCCTGCCTAATAGGGGTCAAAAATAATGACAGTGTTGCTGGCTGCACTGTTTGCAACAGTGACTTTTCTATTGCCCATGGTGGGTTAAGACTGTAAAAGACATGTTGAGGTGAGTTTAACAGGTGTCATTCGTTCATTAGCATAGCTAACGTTATTTAAACTAGCTGGCTAGCTGCTCTATTGCAGACATCCCACCTCTCCCGGAAGTTCCAGGAGTCTCCCGCAAATTGATGGTGCTACCTCCCTGAAATAAGTTTTTGCAGGGTGGGATGTCTGTCTATCTGAATAAATAAAATAAATCAATAAATTTATGCAAGTATTGAATAGGACCACTTTTGCAGGAGGTGGAAAAGCCTACAAAAAGTGGTGTACGCAGCACATTTACATGGGCACTGCCACAAGAAAACAGCATCCGTCATCCGTGCCATGCTTCCTTTTCGCTAGAGGGAGTACAGGAGCCTTAGATCCCACACCACCAGGTTCAGGAACAGTTATTACCCTTCAACCATCAGGTCCGACACCACCAGGTTCAGGAACAGTTATTACCCTTCAACCATCAGGCTCTTGAAGCAGCATGGATAACTTCACTCATGTATAATTAAATACAATAGGTAGTGCAAGGCGTGGATGGCGGTGGAGGGGGGAGATACGTCTCTACCGAAGGAGGTCTAAGGCACTCCTTCCCTCCGCGAGCCTGCAGGTCACCCTTGAGCAAAGGATAAAACCTGTTTAGCACCCCCGCCCCCCCACCCTCCACCGATCAGGATCACGTGAAGCTATGGGGGCAAGTGGTGGATGGTCGTATGAGCAGCTGGTGCATAATCACAAATCCTGACCACTGTGACCACTGACGCCGAGCAGACAATCTCTGACGAAGCTTCTTAACCAAATAATAGAGCTTTGACCAGTAGCCAATCCGGACATCAGAAGTTTGGAGAGGAGGAGACTTCAATCAGGTCCACTGCCCGAGGATAAAAGGCAGCAGCGGTTCAGAGGAATAGAGCTTTGACCAGTGACCAATCGGCATGTGGGATTAATTAGTAACAGCAAACTAAAGGAAGGCAGGAGCAAGCGCAGCAGCCATCGTCTGAGTGGACATAATCAGAGTGGCGATCTTAAGGCTTTAGCTCTTTGAGGCTTCATCAAAGAGAGGTTTCACTCGGAGAAAGCAAAGCTCAAGTGTTTCCTCCTTTTCTTTATATCTGCTCAGCTGGGTAGAGACTACAGGCAGGATAGTGCAAACAACAGGAATTCTGCAGATGCTGGAAATTCAAGCAACACACATAAAAGTTGCTGGTCAGGAGCAGGAGGCCAGGCAGCATCTCTAGGAAGAGGTGTAGTCAACGTTTCAGGCCGAGACCCTTCGTCAGGATAGTGCAATGCCCCTCTTGCAGAATGTGGGAAGGCAGGGGACTGCCTTCCCAGAGCACTACAACTGCGAGAAGTGAACCCAGCTGCAGCTTCTAAAAAACCACGTTAAGGAGTTGGATCTGGAACCGGATGAACTCTGGAACATTCAGGAGGCTGAGGGGTGATAGATAGGAGATATAGAGAGATAGTTACACACAAGGTGCAGGACAAAGGAAACTGGGTGACAGTCAGGAAGGGGAAAGAGGTTAAGGAGCCAGTGCAGAGTACCCCTATGGCTGTCCCCCCTCAACAACAGGTATATCACTTTGAATACTGTTGTGGGGTGCGGGGGTGACCTAACAGAGAAAAATGGTCAGGTCTCTGGCACTGTCTACCTCTGGGACTCAAGAGAGGAAGGGGGAATATGAGGCACGCTGTGGTGATATAGGATTCAGTCGGGGAACAGACGGGAGGTTCTGTAGGCAAGAACGAGATTCCCGGGTTCTTCTACCCTAAGCTCTCTAATCAATTCTGGTGCCAGGGTCCAGGATATCTCAGATCGACTCCTCAGTATTCTTAAGTGGGCGGGTGAACAGCCACAAGTCATGGTGCATGTAGGGACCAATGACATGGGTTGGACAAGTGATGAGGTTCTACATAGAGAGTTCAGGGAGTTAGGTTCGAAGTTAAAGGGCAGGACCTCCAGGGTTGTGATCACACAACTGCTTCCTGTGCCACGTGCTAGTGAGGCTAGAACTAGGAAGATTATGCAGTTTAATACGTAGCTAAGGAGTTGGTATAGGAGGAAAGGCATGAATTTTTTGGATCATTGGGCTCTCTTCCAGGGAACGTTGTCCCAATGCAGAAGGGAGGGTTTGCACCTGAACTGGAAGGGACTAGTATCCCAGTGGAAAGGTTTGTTAATGCTGCACGGTGGGGTTTAAACTAGAGTTGCAGGAGGATGGGTGCCAGGGCAGGTAGTGGAGAGGTTGTGGAGGCAAATGTTGGTAAGGCCTCAGACAACGTTAGGGATCAAAAAGTTAACGTGGTGTGACAAAATCGAAAAGGGTGACAAAATCAAAAAGCATTGAAGGTATTGTATCTGAATGTGCGCAGTATACGGAATAAGGTAGATGAACTTGCAACACAGTTGCAGATTGGCAGATATGATGTTGTAGGCATCACTGAATCATGGCTGAAAGATTATAGCTGGGGTGGGTTACTGTCCAAAGATACACATTGTATCGAAAGGATTGGCAGGAAGGCAGAGGGCACAGTGTTGCTTTGCTGGTAAAAATGAAATCAAATCATTAGAAGGACTGTAAGGTGTTGAATCATTGTGGATGGAGCTAAGGAACTGTTGAGCGTTGTATACAGACCCCCAAACAGTAGTAAGGATGTGGTCTACAAATTACAACAGGAGATAGAAAATGTATGCTAAAAAGGCAATGCTATAATAGTCATGGGGGACTTCAATATGCAGATAGTTGGGGAAAATCAAGTTGGTGCTGGATACAGAAGAAGGAATTTCTAGAGTGCCTACAAGATGGCTTTTTAGATCAGCTCGTAGCTGAGCTCACTGGCGAATCAGTTATTCTGGACTGTGTGTTGTGCAATGAACCAGAATTGATTAGAGAGCTTAAGGTAGAAGACCCCTTAGGGGAAGTGATCATATTATGATAGAATTCACCCTGTAATTTGAGAAGGAGAAGCTAAAGTCAGATGTATTGGTATTACAGTGGAGTAAAGGGAATTACAGAGGCATGAGAGAGGAGTTGGCCAGAATTGATTGGAAAAGAACACTGGCAGGGATGACGGCAGAGCAGCAATAGCTGGAATTTCTGGAAGCAATTCGGAAGGCACAGGATATATACATCCCAAAGAGGAAAGAATATTCGAAAGGAAAGATGACACAACCATGGCTAACAAGAGAAGTCAAAGCCAATATAAAATCCAAAGAGAGGGAATATAATAGAGCAAAGATTATTGGGAAATTAGAGGATTGGGACACTTAAAAACCAACAGAAAGCAATTAAAAAAGTCATTGAAAAGATAAAGATAGAATATGAAAGTAAGCGAGACAATAATATTAAAGAGTATACCAAAAATTTATTCAGATACATAAAGTGTAAAAGAGAAGCCAGAATGCTTATTGGACCACTGGAAAATTATGCTGGAGAGGTAGTAACGGAAGACAATGAAATAGCAGACTAATTAATAATAATAATAATAATAATAAATATTTTGCTCAGTCTTCATGTGGAAGACACTAGCCATATTGTGTAAGTTCCAGGAATCAGGGGGCATGATGTTTGTGAAGTTACCGTTACCATTTCCCAAGATGGGAAACTGAAAATCACTACATTCTGGACAGGTTCCGGAAGACTGGAAAATTGCAAATATCACTCTACTCTTCAAGAAGGAAGAGAGGCAGAAAAAAGGAAACTACAGGCCAGTTAGTCTGATCCCAGTGGCTGGGAAGATGTTAGAGTTGATTATTAAGGGTGAGGTCTCAGGGTACTTGGAGGCACATGATAAAATAGGCCGTAGTCCGCAAGGGAAAATTTTGCCTTACAAATCTGTTGGAATTCTTTGAAGAAGTAGCAAGCAGGATAAACAAAGGAGAATCAGTTGATGTCGATTACTTGGATTTTCAAAAGGCCTTTGACAAGCTTCCACAGATGAGGCTGCTTAACAAGCTACAAGCCCATGGTATTACAGTAAAGGTTCTAACACGGATAAAACAGTGGATGATTAGCAGGAGGCAAAGAGTGGGAATAAAGAGAGCCTTTTTTGGCTGGCTACGACAGGGGTCTGTATTGGGGCCGACTCTTTTTATGTTTTATGTGATTTGGATGATGGAATTGATGGCTTTGTTGCAAAGTTTGCAGACGATATGAAGACGGGTGGAGGGGCAGATTGTTTAGAGGAATAGCGAGATTAGGAAAATGGGCAAAGAAATGGCAGATGGAATATAATGTCGGGAAGTGTATGGTCGTGCACTTTGATAGAAGAAATGAAAGGATTGACTATTTTCTAAATGGAGAGAAAGTGCAAAATACTGAGATTTGTAAGTTGAGTCTGTAGTGAGGAAGGCAGATGCAATGTTTGCATTCCTTGAATTGAATTGACTTTATTACATAGAAACATAGAAACATAGAAAATAGGTGCAGGAGTAGGCCATTCGGCCCTTCGAGCCTGCACCGCCATTTATTATGATCATGGCTGATCATCCAACTCAGAACCCTGCACCAGCCTTCCCTCCATACCCCCTGATCCCCATAGCCATCCTTCATATACATGAGGAGTAAAAATCTGTCTAAATGTGCAATGTGCAATTTATAGTAATTATAATAAATAGCATGTACAACAGGATAGTCAATATAGCATTGAAATACAGTTGTGTCAGCGTGAGTTCATCAGTCTGATGGCCTTGTGGAAGAAGCTGTCCCGGAGCTTGTTGGTCCTGGCTTTCATGCTGCGGTACCGTTTCCCGGATGGTAGCCGCTGGAACAGTTTGTGGTTTAACTCGGCTCCCCAATGATCCTTTGGGCCCTTTATACACACCTGTCTTTGTGAGTGTCCTGAATAGTGGGAAGTTCACATCTACAGATGCACTGGGCTGTCTGCACCGCTCTCTGCAGAGTCCTGCGATTGAGAGAAGTACAGGTTCCGTACCAGGCAGTGATGCAGCCAGTCAGGATGCTCTCAATTGTGCTGTTATAGAAAGTTCTTGGGATTTTGGGGCCCCACACTAAACTTCTTCAACCATCCGAGGTGAAAGAGGAGCTGTTGTGCTTTTTTCACCACATAGCCAGTATGTACAGATCACATGAGATCCTCGGTGATGTTTATGCCAAGGAACTTAAAGCTGTTCACCCTCCCAACCCGAGATCCATTGATGTCAATAGGGACGAGCCTGTCTCCATTCCTCCAGTAGTCCACAACCAGCCTCTAGAGGACTAGAATATAAAAGTGAAGATGTAATGTTGAAACTTTATAAAGCGTTGATGAGGCCTCACTTGCAGTGTTGTGAGCAATTTTGGGCCCTTTATCTTAGAAAGGATGTGCTGAAACTGGAGGAGGTTCAAAGGAGGTTCACAAAAATGATTGCAGAATTGAATGTTTTGTCATATGAAGAGGATGCGATGCCTCTGGGTCTGTATTCACTGGAATTCAGAAGAATGAGGGGTGACCTCATTGAAACCTATTGATTGTGAAAGGCCCTGATAGGGTGAATGTGGAGAGAAGGTTTCGTATGGTGGGAGAGTCTAAGACCAGAAGACTCATCCTCAGAAAAGAGGGGCATCCTTTTAGAATGGAGATAAGGAAGAATATTTTTAGCCAGTGTGTGGTGAATCTGTGAAATTCTTTGCCACAGGCAGCTGTGGAGGCCAAGTCTTTGTGTATATTTACAGGAGAGGTTGATAGATTTTTGATTGGTCAGGACACAAAGGGTAACCAAGACAACGCAGGAGATCGGGGCTGAGAGGAAAATTGGGTCAGGCATGATGATATGGCGGAGCAGACTTGATGGGCCAAATGGCCAGATTTTGTTCCTATATCTTATGTTCTATGGTCTTGGGGTCCTAACCAGCTCTATTGTATCTATTTGCCTTCCCCAGCTCCTTTGGCAGCACATTCCATGCACTTTCCACTCTCTGTTTAGGGAACTTGCCCCGTATGTCTTGCCCCCAACCTGATCGTATATCCTTTCGTATTAGACATTTTCACCCAGTGAGAAAAGATACTGGCTGACTCCTCTGTTTATGCCTCTAGTAAAGTTATAAACTTACATCAGGTCTGCCCTCAGCCTCTGCACTCTAGAGAGAACAATATATCATCACAGAAAATGCATTTGAGTTTATTGCTGCAGAGGAGATGGGAGTGGCAGGTGTCAGCAAACAGCTGGTGCCCCTGTTGCTTCCCCTAGCACCCCAACGGGGTAATAGAGCATATTTTGCCAAGAGAAGTAAAGGCACAATCGAGCATTCAATGGCTGTTATAGGAGAACAAAGTGGTGGCAATATTGCAGATCATTATTAGTTCACACCCTCAGGCTCCCACATCAGACAGAAAAGCCATTAACCTTCATTAACCTGTTCTCTGTACAGAACCCTGAAACTGTCACGTAGTAAAATTCCTGATACTGTATTGGAAATCTCCAGAGTACCACGGCTAATATTGAGAAAAATAAATACTTTAATACCCCTAGATCTAATTCCCCTCCTTCACTCTCACATGCTTTAATAGCTCTGCCCAGTCTAATTACCACACCCTGTCCTGCACACTCTTTACTACATGCCAACCCTGTCCCCCACACACTTTACTATACGCCAACCCTGTCTCCCCGCTCTTTTTAATACCCTTTCCCTGTCTAACACACCCTTCCCAGTTTAATAGTCCTCACTCATTCCCCACACACTTTAATACCCTTTCCCAGTCTAATTCTCCGCTCTCTCCCACACTCTTTAATGCCCCAGCCAGTCAAACACCCATACCCTCACTTCCACACTCTTTAATATCCCTGCCCAGTCTAATCCCCTACCCTCTCCTCTCACACTCTGAAATACCCCTACCCAGTGTAATGCCTCCTTGCCTAAAATCTGCCCAGTCTAGTCCAACTCTACCATCATTATCCTTTGTTTAATTAACCCTTGGCACAAATAGAATTTCAACTTTTCATCAAACTTTTGCTGCCTCACAACTAACCTTCTAGTTGTTGTGGCATGCTTGCCGTTATTAGTGGAGGCACTGAGGTCAGGAGTCAGGAAGTTACGCTGCAGTTGTATAGAACCCTGGTTCAGCTGCTTCTGGATTGCCCTGTTACAGGGAGGATGTCGAGGCCTTGGAGAGGGTGCAGAAGCGGTTTACCAGGTTGCTGCCTGGATTAGGGGACATGAGCTATAACGAGAGGTTGGACAAGCTTGGGTCATTTTCCCTGGAGCCATGGAGGCTGATAGTAGATCTGATAGAGGTTTATAAGATTATGATAGATTCGACAGTGGGTATCTTTCTGCCAGAGTCAAAATGTCTAATACTAGAGGGAACACACATCAAAGTTGCTGGTGAACGCAGCAGGCCAGGCAGCATCTCTAGGAAGAGGTACAGTTGACGTTTCAGGCCGAGACCCTTTGTCAGGACTAACTGAAAGAAGAGCTAGTAAGAGAATGCTAGAGGGAATGCATTCAAGGTGAGAGGGAAGTGGGAACGTGTGTACGTGTGCTTGCAACACTGTGTGTCTGACAGAGTGATCAGCAGCACTGGGGCTCCACAGGGGACTGTCTTTTCTCCCTTTCTCTTCACCATTTACACCTCGGACTTCAACTACTGCACAGAGTCTTGTCATCTTCAGAAGTTTTCGGATGACTCTGCCATAGTTGGATGCATCAGCAAGGGAGATGAGTCTGAATACAGGGCTATGGTAGGAAACTTTGTCACATGGTGTGAGCAGAATTACCTGCAGCTTAATGTGAAAAAGACTAAGGAGCTGGTGGTAGACCTGAGGAGAGCTAAGGTACCGGTGACCCTTGTTTCCATCCAGGGGGTCAGTGTGGACATGGTGCAGGATTACAAATACCTGGGGATACGAATTGACAATAAACTGGACTGGGCAAAGAACACTGAGGCTGTCTACAAGAAGGGTCAGAGCCGTCTCTATTTCCTGAGGAGACTGAGGTCCTTTAACATCTGCCGGACGATGCTGAGGATGTTCTACGAGTCTGTGGTGGCCAGTGCTATCATGTTTGCTGTTGTGTGCTGGGGCAGCAGGCTGAGGGTAGCAGACACCAACAGAATCAACAAACTCATTCGTAAGGCCAGTGATGTTGTGGGGATGGAACTGGACTCTCTGACGGTGGTGTCTGAAAAGAGGATGCTGTCTAAGTTGCATGCCATCTTGGTCAATGTTTCCCATCCACTACATAATGTACTGGGTGGGCACAGGAGTACATTCAGCCAGAGACTCATTCCACCGAGATGCAACACAGAGCGTCATAGGAAGTCATTCCTGCCTGTGGCCATCAAACTTTACAATTCCTCCCTTGGAGGGTCAGACACCCTGAGCCAATAGGCTGGTCCTGGACTTATTTCATAATTTACTGGCATAATTTACATATTACTATTTAACTATTTATGGTTCTATTACTATTTATTATTTATGGTGCAACTGTAATGAAAACCAATTTCCCCCGGGATCAATAAAGAATGACTATGACTAATTCCTCCATCATTTTATTTGTTTGCTTAAGGTGACGGGTAAGTTCAAAGGAGATCTGCAAGGGTAAGTTTTTTTTTACACAGAGAGTGGTGAGTCCCTGGAATGGCTGCCAGGGGTTGTGTAGAGACAGATATAATCTGGTGTTTAAGAGGCTCCTGCTCCTGATGCTGCCTCCTCTATGTTGGTGAGACTGTTTCAGCATGCACTTCTGCTCCATTCGCCAAAAGTGGAACTTCCCAGGGGCTAAACATTTTAATTCTGATTCCCATTCCCGTTCCCACATGTTGGCCCATGGCCTCCTCTTGTGCCACCCTGAGGGTGGTGGATCAACACCTTATATTCCGTCTGGACAGCCTCCAACCTGCTGGCATACATATCAATTTCCATTTCTAGTAAAAAAAATATTCTTCCCTCCCTCTCCCCTCTCCTTGATTCCCCAGTCTGGTCTCTTATCTCTTCTCACCTGCCTATCACCTCTCCCTGAGTCTCCTCTTTCCCTTTCTCCTCTGGTCCACTCTCCTCTCCTATCCGATTCCTTCCTCTCCAGCCCTTTACTTTTCCCACTCACCTGGCTTCACCTATCACCCTCTAGCTATCCTCCTTTCCCCCCTCACCTTTTTATTCTAGAGTCTCCTACCTTCCTTTCCAGTCTCAGCCCAAAACGTCAACTGTTCACCATTTCCATAGATGTTGCCTGGCCTGCTGATTTTCTCCAACATTTTCTGTGTGTGTTGCTCTGGATTTCCAGCATCTGCAGAATCTCTTGTGTTTCTGGAGGGGTATGTTCATGAAGGGATTAAGTGTCATCAGTTTTAATTAGTTTGGCATAGATGTAGTGGGGTGAAGAGGCATGTTCCTGACTTGTCCAGTTCAACAATGACTGTTCTAGATAGAGTGGATGTGCAGAGGATGTTTCCTGTCATGGGGCAGTCTAGGACCAAAGGACATAGCCTCAGAGCAGAGGGACATCCCTTTAGAACAGAGAGGAGGAAGAATTTCTTTAGCCAGAGGGTGGTGAATCTGTGGAATTCATTGCCACAGATGGCTGTGGAGACCAAGTCACTGGATGACTTGATTGATAGATTCTTGATTAGTAAGGGAGTCAAAAGTTACGGGGAGAAGGCAGGAGAATGGCGTTGAGAGGAAAAGTAAATCAGTCATGATTGAATAGCAGAGCAGACTCGAGGGACCAAATGGCCTAATTCAGCTCCTGTGTCTTATGGTCATATGTCGTGCTTTGTCACTCCAATGCAGTGATGGTGGATGAAAAGTTATTTCTAAACCTGCCAAAGTTCTAATATTGTCAAAATATTGCTCAATAAAACTGAGATATTACATTAATAGCTTTGCACAATGAGTCCATGCTAAAGAATACTATTCCCCTGAAATGATGTATCTCACTACAATTGACAGAGAGCTGGGTCACATGGCCAAACCTTCTCTTCTGTCATTATCTTTAAACTAAATGTTTCCCTCTGAGACCTAACATTCGGAGGCTGAGAAAGCCGGTGGGATCTCAGATCTGAGCTGTGCCATTTAATGAATGTTCTCACATTCAGGGCACCGCTTTGTGATGGATAGATCCACTGGAGAGAAATGCTAAGCAGTTAACAAGGATCTTGCATCGCAGCGGCATTTTCTGTACCTGGTTCTGTGAGAGAGTTGTAGAGAGCATTATTTTATTATTTAGAGATACTGCACAGAACAGGCCCTTCCAACCCCTCCAGCCCTTCCCAGCCCTTCCCAGCTGCACCACCCAGCAACCTCCAATTTAACCCTCGCCTATTCACACAATTTACTATGACCAATTAACCTACTAACTGATGCATCTTTTGAATGTAGGAAGAAACTGGAGCACCCGGAGGAAACCGGCACATTCCATACAGAGGACACACAGACTCCTTACAGATGGTACCGGAAATGAACTCTGAATTCCGACATCCCAAGCTGTAATAGCGTCGTGCTAGCTGCTGTGCTACAAACCAGCTCAGGATTGTGGAGTGGGCTACCTCACTGTGTAGTGTCAGTCGCTTGTCTGAAGTCAATAGGTGCATAAAAAGAGCCCGAAGGATCATTGTGGACCCGAGTCACCCCAACCACAAACTATTCCAGCTGCTTCCATCCGGAAGATGGTACCGCAGCATAAAAGCCAGGACCAACAGGCTCCGGGACAGCTTCTTCCACCAGCCCACCACATTGATTAATTCATGCTGACAGAATTGTATTTCTAAGCTATATTGACTGTTCTGTTGTATATCTTACTGTACATAATTACTATAATTTGCACATTACACATTTAGACGGAGATGTAATGTAAAGATTTTTACATTAGTAAGTTGTCCTGTGATTAGCCGGGATTAAATAGCTGGGCTGTTGGGTGATGCGGTGCAATAGGCAGATAGGGCCTGCTCCACACTGTATCTCTCTAAATCAATAAATAAATAAATTCAAGAGTCAAGATTTTTATTGTCATTCATCTGTACATAAGACCATAAGATATAGGAGCAGAAGTAGGCCATTCAGCCCATCGAGTCTGCTCTGCCATTCAATCATGGCTGATCCAATTCTTCCAGTCTTCCCCACTCCCCTGCCTTCTCCCCATACCCTTCGATGCCCTGGCTAATCAAGAACCTATCTATCTCTGCCTTAAATGCACCCAATGACTTGGCCTCCACAGCCACTCAAGGCAACAAATTTCACAGATTTATTCACGCTCTGACTAAAGTAATTTCTCCGCATCTCAGCTCTAAATGGATGTCCTTCAATCTTGAAGTCGTGCCTTCTTGTCCTAGACTCCCCTACCACAGGAAACACACAGCATGTTGAACTATGAAGCGGATAGGCTACAGCAGCAGAAGACCACCAACATACACTCAGTGGCCTCTTTGTTAAGTCAGGAGGTAACTAATAAAGCATCCACTGATTGTATGTACATAAAGTGCCACCAAGTGCAGAAATGTCTGTATATAAGGTGATAAAGCAGTAAATTCTGAACAGACTCTACAACCTACAGACTCACTTCCAAGGATCCTACAACTTATGTTCTCAGTATTATTTTTCCCCCAGTTTGTCTTCTTTTGTACATTTGTTGTTTGTCAATCTTTTTTTATGTATAGTTTTCATAATTCTATTGTACTTTTTCCTATAAATGCCTGCAAGAAAAAGAATCTCAGGGTTGTACATGGTGATGTATACGTACCTTGATAATAAATTTACCTCCACTGTGGCTCCTATCAGATTCGATCACCTTCAGCCCTCTGTCATTTTCACCCCTCACCTGCCAGCTTCTTGCATCAATCCCACTCCTCCCTCTCGTATCTGCCTTTCATCTCATCACCTGGATTTACCTATCACCTGCCAGCTTCTTACATCAGTCCTACTCTCTCATGAGATTAGATGACTAGGAATACAATAGGAGAGTCTAGGACCAGAGAGCATGGCGTCAAAGTACATCCCTTTAGAAATAAAATGACAAAGAATTTCTCCAGCCAGAGGGTGGTGAATCTGTGGAATTCATTGCCGCAGACGGCTGTGGAGCTTGAGTCATTGGGTATATTTAAAGAGAAGGATGACCATTAAAGGTGGAAAAGGTTATGAGGAGAAAGCAGGAGAATGGGGTTAAGAGTGTTAATAAATCAGCCATGATGAAATGACAGAACAGACTCAATGAGCCAAATGGCCTGGTACAGCTCTTACATCTTCTGAGCTGAAGAGTTAAGATTAGAAAGTGCAAGAGTAGAATTGAAAAAAAATATTGAATGGTTGATTGAACAATGGAGCAGACCAGATGGGCCAGAAGGCCTAATTATGCCCCTAAATCTTCTGGTCTCATGGAACAGAGTAAATGATTCAAGGATGCACTCACAGTCTGCGTGGAGACTTTCCCACAGACTCCTGGGAATCTCCCTACACCTTGTGGCCAAGTCATATTGAGAACTCAAGTCTGTGCGCTGGGAGAACCAAAAGATCCAAATGAGTGGCAGAAGCAGGAGGCCACATCACAAGCTCCCTACTCCATCAGACAGCTCCTGCACCATCATGAGAGAACTGCTGTGGCCTCTCTTCTCCCCCTCTGATTGGGCATAAAATACACAAACATGGTGCCACCAAACTCGAGAACAGCTTCTATTCCACTGTAGTAAGGCTTAGAATTCTTTAAAGCATCCATATCCTTCCTATAATGAGGCAACCAGAATGGAACACTATCTTCCAAGTGTTGTCTAACAGCAGTTTTAGAGAACTGTACCAATTACCTCGCAGCTCTTGACTAATAAAACTCATCACACCATACACTTTCTTAATAACCCTGTCAACTTGCCCCCAGGATCCCTCTGTTCCTCCACACTGCTAAGAATACTGCCTTAAACTCTGTTTTCTGTCTTCAAAGTTGACTTTGCAAAGTGAATCACTTCACTCTTCTCTGGGTTGAACTCCATCTGCCACTTGTCAGCCCAGCTCTGTATCCTGTCAATGTAACCTCCTCTACACCATCAAACTTTGTGTCATCTGTAATCCTACTAACCCAGCCTTCCACTTCGTCATCCAAATCAATATAAAAATCACAAAGAGCAGGAGTCCTAGAACAGATCCCTGCAGAACACCATTGGTCATCGACCTCCGGGCAGAGTATACAAACATTTACAAACACTTTCTGCCTTCTATCGGTAAGTCAATTCTATATCCACACAGCCAAATTTCTCTGGATCCCATGCCTCCTGACTTTCTGAATCAGTCTCCCATGGGGAACCTATCAAATGCATTCTACCTTCATCAATTTGTTTTATCTTATTCTTAAAAAATTCATTTGGGCTTGTGAGGCATAATCTGCCCCTGACAAAGCCATGCTGACTATCCCTAATCAGACTATGCTTCTCCAAATGCTTGTAGATCATGTCTCTGAGAATCTTCTCCAACATTTTGCCCACCACTGAGACTCACTGATCTAAAATTCCCACGGTTTTCTGTATTACCTTTCCTGAAGAAAGGAACAATATTTGCCACCCTCTAATCCATGGGTAGGGAACCTATGGCCCGTGGGCCAGATCCAGCCCACGAGCAAATATTGAGATACTATGCTTATCCAGCCCACAAGCGGTTTTTCCTTATCCTGAGTGTTTCACGCGACCACACTGATGGACATGCATGGCGTCTTGTTACACTGGCCCCAGGGGTTCCGTTTTGTTCCAAACCAAACACTGGTATATAGGAATGACGGGAAGGCAGACCACCTTATTAATATGTATTAGTTACTCTCCGTGCACGTGCAGGTTTTCGGATGGGATCATTCAAATTTGTAAACAGAAACAGTGTCACTGTGTTTCAACAAGAAATCCATGCTAAATATCCAGATATTTACATGTGCTACGATACTTGTTGAATAACTCGCGTTTCGAAATAAAATTGAAGAGAAAAATTCCAATGGCAATGAATGCAAAACACGGGAAGGTAGACACTGAGTGCCGAAATTTCCAAGACACCTGGACACTAGATTACTTCTTCATCGAGCAAGCTGGAAAACCAGTTTGTCTCATTTTCCTAGAAAATGTTGCTGTGAAGAAGGTGGCAAATATCAGGCGACATTACAAGACCCGCCATAGTGGAAAGAAAGCTGCAATTGTGGGAGTACCAGCTTCAAAAAGGAAATTGTGCCCATTTTCCCACTTTTTAAAAAAAGTAAAGCACAAGATCCAGGCATTTTTGTGAATATGGTCCAAGAATTGAGAAAAGAGTTTTCATCTCATTTTGCTGATTTTCGCTTGCATGCAAATAAGTTCAAGCTGTTTGCTACTCCATTTGATGTGGAAGTGGACACTGCATCAGAAATTTTTCAAATGGAATTGATTGAGATGCAGTGTGATGACATATTGAGATCGAAATTTCATTCTGAAGATGTGTCAGTGCTTGACTTCTATAGAAAATATATTCACCCAAGTGGGAAGTATCCTAACCTAGTGGACCATGCAAAGTAGATGGCATCATTGTTTGGCAGCACTTATCTGTGTCAGCAATTATTTTCAAAAATGAAGCACACCATGAACCATTTGAGAACAAGATTGACTGATGCCCATCTGGATAATGCCTTGCTGTTGGCATCAACAAGTTTGACACCCAATATTGAGAAGCTTTCAAGCAACAAACAGCATCAAGTTTCATGTTGATTTATCAACTGATTGCATTAATTTTTTTTATTATACTTAATTTACCACCATTCAATGCATCATGTTCATATGTTTTATGTTTAAAGATTCTTTGTGTCCTTTTAATAGTCTCAAAAGATGCCTTGATTGAAATAAATTGCAACTAAACTGAGTTCTTTGATTACTAATTGACATCCTGGTTAAGCACAAATGATTTTCTAGCATGCATTATTCTTTAATGTGAGTCAAAACATGACTAGATGTATTTAAATGGATAATTCCCATATTCCAAGTTTCTATGGCATTTATCGGTCTCACCGTTCGCTCATTAATATGCAATCCGGCCCACAGAGACAAAAAGGTTGCCAACCCCTGCTCTAATCATTTGGTACTACTCCTGTGATTTCCTATAAATCATTTCACCACACCAATCCATTCTGGTGGTACAAGGGAAAAACAATAACAGAAAGCAGAATAAAGTATTGCTCTTACAGGGAAAGTACAGTGCAGGCAAACAAGGATTGCGTTCAGTTAAATCTTCTGGTCCTCTTATCATACTAGGGAAGCATTCAACAGTTTTATAACAGTGGGGTAGGAGCTGCCCTGGAGCCTGGTACTATGTGCTTTCAGACTTTTGTATCTTCTGCCTGCTGGGAGAGGGGAGAACAGGGATGGGAGGAGCCTTTGATTATTTTGGCTGGTTTATTGAAGCAGCGGGAAGTGTAGACAGAGTCCACGAAGGGGAAGGTGGAATGATCTCTCCCCAACCCCATTCTAACAACTTTCTACAGGAGCACCATCGAAGGTGTCCTGTCTGGTTGCATCATTGTGTGGTATGAGAGCTGAATAACACTGGACTGCAAGACCTTACAGAGGATCACTGAGGTCTCCCTCCCCACTATTCATGACATTTACTGGGAGCAAAGCATT
The DNA here is from genome assembly GCF_030028105.1 of Mobula birostris. NCBI lineage: Eukaryota > Metazoa > Chordata > Chondrichthyes > Myliobatiformes > Myliobatidae > Mobula > Mobula birostris. The sequence goes on from NC_092380.1 coordinate 111,754,700, forward strand.
GTTGAGGTTCCCTACCACCTATCCCACAATCTCTTTGACCCACTACAGTCAGGAAGGGGGTACAGGAGCATCAGGACTAGGACTGGGTAACAGCTTCTTCCCTCAGGCTGTGAGACTAATGAATACTCTGAAATCATTGATTTCTTGTGTTGGTGTGTGGCCAAGTGGTTAAGGCATCGGCCTAGTGACCTGAGGGTCGTGAGTTTGAGCCTCAGCTGAGGCAGCGTGTTGTGTCCTTGAGCAAGGCACTTAACCACACATTGCTCTGTGACAACACCAGTGCCAAGCTGTATGGGTCCTAATGCCCTTCCCTTGGACAACATCAGTGGCGTGGAGAAGGGAGACATGCAGCATGGGCAACTGCTGGTCTTCCATACAACCTTGCCCAAGCCTGCGCCCTGGAAACCTTGAGACTGAAACTGACTGACGGGTGCCTATTTAAAAAAAATTGACACTAAGACAGCAAGCTGATTATTGTACTGTTTATTGTTTACCTGTGCTACACACTATCTGCATTTTCAAATTATATTTATTAACTTATTTGTGGTAATATTTTGTTTTATGTGCTGTGTGTGATACATGTTTTGTGGGTGCATCATGGTCTGGTGGAAAGTTGTTTCATTTGGTTGTATATACTGTATGTAGAGTCAGATGAAAATAAATTTGCACTTGAACTCTGTGAAATTCTACAAATATTTATGATATTCCATTCATATCTCCCAACGAACTGATTAATGATTGAGATCATACTCATACCTAAATTAATCTCTTATTGTCACGTGGACTGAGGTAAATTTGCATGTCATCATACAGATTTCATCTAAGTTCAAAGTAAATTTATTATCAAAGTACATATATGTTACTTTCTACAACACTGAGATTAGTTTTCTTGTGGGCAAGCTCAATAAATCCGGGAATCAATGAGAGACCGCATCCAACAGGACGGACAAACAACTGATGTGCAAAATTCAACAAATTGTGCAAATACAGAAGGAGAAAAAAGAAATAATAATAATGAATAAATAAGCTGTAAATATCAAGAATATGAGATGAAGAATCTTTGAAAGTGAGTCCAGTGTTGGGGCAAGTGAAGTTAATCCCTCTAACAACCTGGTGGTTGAGGGATAATAACTGTTCCTGAACCTGGTGATGTGGGTCCTGAGGCACCTGTACCAACCTCCTGATGGCAGCAGCAAGAGGAGAGCCTAAAAGGGTCACAGTTACAGACAGCGCAGAGCAGGCAATCAACGGGGTGCAAGGGACACGACGAGATAGGCTGGAAGATCAAGAATCCATCTGGTCCTTCTAGGGGACCATTTGGTTTGTTGTATGTTGTAATATAGCAAATGTTCAGGGGATATTTGTGTAGAGTTCTGCATAGGTACGTTCCAATAAGACAGGGAAGTTATGGTAGGGTACAGGAACCATGGTGTACAAAGGCTGTAGTAAATCTAGTCAAGAAGAAAAGAAAAGCTTACAAAAGGTTCAGGGAGCTAAGTAATGTTGGAGATCTAGAAGATTATAAGGCTAACAGGAAGGAGCTTAAAAAGGAAATTAGGAGAGCCAGAAGGGGCCATGAGAAGACTTTCACAGACAGGATTAAGGAAAACCCCAAGGCATTCTACAAGTATGTGAAGAGCAAGAGGATAAGACATGAAGGAATAGGACCTATCAAGTGTGACAGTGGGAAAGTGTGTATGGAACCGGAGAAAGTAGCAGAGGTACTTAATGAATACTTTACTTCAGTATTCACTATGGAAAAGGATCTTGGTGATTGTAGTGATGACTTGCAGCAGACTGAAAAGCTTGAGCATGTAGATATTAAGAAAGAGGGTGCGCTGGAGCTTTTGGAAAGCATCAAGTTGGATAAGTCGCCGGGACCAAATGAAATGTACCCAAGGCTACTGTGGGAGGTGAGGGAGGAGATTGCTGAGCCTCTGGTGATGATCTTTGCATTATCAATGGGAACGAGAGAGGTTCCGGAGGATTGGAGGGTTGCGGATGTTGTTCCTTTATTCAAGGAAGGGAGTAGAGATAGCCCAGGAAACTATAGACCAGTGAGTCTTACTTCTGTGGTTGGTAAGTTGATGGAGAAGTTCCTGAGAGGCAGGATTTATGAAATTTTGGAGAGATATAATATGATTAGGAATAGTCAGCATAGCTTTGTCAAGGGCAGGTCTTGAATTTTTTGAGGATGTGACTGAACACATTGATGAAGGAAGAGCAGTAGATGTAGTGTATATGGATTTCAGCATGGAATTTGATAAGGTACCCCATCGAAGGCTTATTGAGAAAGTAAGGAGGCATGGGATCCAAGGGGACATTGCTTTGTGGATCCAGAACTGGCTTTTCCACAGAAGGCAAAGAGTGGTTGTAGACGGGTCATATTCTGCATGGAGGTCGGTGACCAGTGGTGTGCTTCAGGGATCTGTTCTGGGACCCCTACTCTTTGTGATTTTTATAAATGACCTGGATGAGGAAGTGGAGGGATGGGTTAGTAAGTTTGCTGATGACACAAAGGTTGGAGGTGTTGTGGATAGTGTGGAGAGCTGTCAGAGGTTACAGCGGGTCATTGATAGGATGCAAAACTGGGCTGAGAAGTGGCAGATGGGAGTTCAACACAGATAAGTGTGAGGTGGTTCATTTTGGTAGGTCAAATATGATGGCAGAATATAGTATTAATGGTAAGACTCTTGGCAGTGTGGAGGATCAGTGGGATCTTGGGGTCCGAGTCCATAGGATGCTCAAAGCAGCTGCGTAGGTTGACTCTGTGGTTAAGAATGCATACGGTGTATTGGCCTTCATTAATCGTGAAATTGAATTTAGGAGCTGAGAGGTAATGTTGCAGCTATATAGGACCCTGGTCAGACCCCACTTGGAGTAGAGTACTGTGCTCAGTTCTGGTCGCCTGACTATAGGAAAGATGTGGAAGCCATAGAAAGGGTGCAGAGGAGATTTACAAGGATGTTGCCTGGATTGGGGAGCATGTCTTATGAGAATAGGTTGAGTGAACTCGGCCTTTTCTCCTTGGAGCAACGGAGGATTAGGGGTGACCTGATAGAGGTGTATAAAATGATGAGAGGCATTGATCATGTTGATTGTCAGAGGCTTTTTCCCAGGGCTGAAATGGTTGCCATAAGAGGATACAGGTTTAACGTGCTTGGGAGTAAGTACAGAGGAGATGTCAGGGGTAAGTTTTTTTACGCAGAGAGTGGTGAGTGTGTGGAATGGGCTGCCGGCGACGATGGTGGAGGTGGATACAATAGGGTCTTTTGAGAGACTTTTGGATAGGTGCATGGAGCTTAGAAAAATAGAGGGCTATGGGTAAGCCTACTCATTTCTAAGGTGAGGACATGTTCGGCACAACTTTGTGGGCTGAAGGGCCTGTATTGTGCTGTAGGTTTCCTATGTTTCTATGTAATCAACAATGACAGGAGACCTGTGCTTCTAGTGTTTTTGAAATGGAAAAGCTGGGGCAATCCCAGTCTCCAGAGCTCAGAAATCCAGGTCTAGTGGTATCAGTTGTCGTGACAAGCTGAGGTCTTTCTTGGTTGCAGTGAACGACTATGACATCTGCTGTGCCTTGTCATGTCCTTCACTCTCCATGAAGTGTTACAGATCCACCATCCTGGCCTTGGATCTCACTGCAGGTCTCATCCACATCACGTGCTAGGACAGGCATGTCCCTGTTTGCCTGGGTATGAGGCCACTGGCTACCCTCACCTGGATCAGGCCACCTGTCAAAGTGGTGTACTGGTGTATGGCTGCTGTCGCATGCAAAAGGCTACTTGGAACCACAGATGAGAGCTGAGAGTCCACTGGGGACACAGGTGAGTGAGCTGCCCCAGAATGGACATGAAAAGCCCCTTCACCAGAGGTGCTAACCCTCCCTGGTCACCTCATATACTCCAGGGGACCATTTCATAGCCTTATAACAGCAGGGTAGAAGCTATTCTTGAGCCAGCTTTTGTACCTTCTGCGCAATGGGAGGGTGAAGAAGAGAAAACGCCCTGGGTGTGTGGGGTGTTTGATTACTTGGGCTGCTTTACGGAAGCGGTGAGAAGTGCAGACAGAGAACATAGAGGGGAGACTAATTTCCGTGATGTGCTAGGCTAACTGTGGAAAAACATCCGATGTCACGAATGGCCTCCCTCATTCCAAATGCTCCTCTGACAATGTCTTGTGAGACCACTGTGCAAGTGCTGCTGGAGCTGTCTGGAGATTTTTGAGAAGCTGAAATGTGTTCACTTTATCTTTAAGGAATAAAGATGTGCTTCTCTTTTTGCTGGATGAAGGAACGATTCCCTCACATTGCTGGACAGTATCTAATAAGAAACAAACCATCGATGTGTGAATATCACGGCATGGACTCTCACACAAACTGCGCCAAACTGTCAAAGTAAATATTAATGTACCAGATAACAGCGGTCTCCACAGTACATTTGCTACATTTTATGCAAACAGCCTTAATACAGATAATTTCCCCACTGAAGGAAACCGCCAAGCTTTACATTGCTTCTCAGGATTGTGAAAAGCTTCTTGAGATAATGGCTTGTATTTTGATAGTTGTAAGAAGAATCAGGGGTAGAATCAGGTTATTATCACTGATGAAACTTGTTGTTTTGTGACACTTAAGACCCACAACACCAGGTTTAGGAAAAGTTATTACACCTCAACCATCAGGCTCTATGAGCAAGAGGGGATAACTTCACTCAACTTCACTCATCCACCATTGAACTGTTCCCACAACCTATGGGTCACTTTCAAGGAATTTTCTTTTTATGTTCTCCATGTTTGCTGTTGTGTGCTGGTGCAGCAGGCTGAGGGTAGCAGACACCAACAGAATCAACAAACTCATTCGTAAGGCCAGTGATGTTGTGGGGATGGAACTGGACTCTCTCACGGTGGTGTCTGAAAAGAGGATGCTGTCTAAGTTGCATGCCATCTTGGACAATGTCTCCCATCCACTACATAATGTACTGGTTGGGCACAGGAGTACATTCAGCCAGAGACTCATTCCACCGAGATGCAACACAGAGCGTCATAGGAAGTCATTCCTGCCTGTGGCCATCAAACTTTACAACTCCTTCCTTGGAGGGTCAGACACCCTGAGCCAATAGGCTGGTCCCGGACTTATTTTATAATTTTACTGGCATAATTTACATATTACTATTTAACTATTTATGGTTCTATTACTATTTATTATTTATGGTGCAACTGTAATGAAAACCAATTTCCCCCAGGATCAATAAAGTATGACTATGACAATGACTATGACTATGAGCAAGAGGGGATAACTTCACTCAGCTTCACTCATCCACCATTGAACTGTTCCCACAACCTATGGGTCACTTTCAAGGAATTTTCATTTTATGTTTTCCATATTTATTGTTTATTGATTTATTATTATTATTTTCTCTTTTTGGATTTGCACAGTTTGTTGTGTTCTGTGCTGATTGCTTATCTGTCTTGTTGTGTGCGTTTTTCAGTGACTCTTGTGTTTCTTTGTATTTACTGTGAATGGCCACAAGAAAATGGATCTCAGGATCGTATATGATGACATATACGCACCTTGATAATAAATTCACTTTTGAACTTTTTAGAACTTTTTTGGGTTTATGGACAGTTCAGGTATCTGGTAGCAGAAAGGAAGAAGCTGTTCTTAAAGCACAGTGTAGATCTTCAGATTTCTGCACCTCCTCCCAGTGGGAGTAACACAAAGAGGAATGTCCCCAATGAGGCGAGAGACATTTCTTCTTCATCCATGTTAGCAGCTGTACTTAGGGTGTCAGTGGTGGATAGGATGAGCAGCTTCAAGTTCCTGGGCATCAATATCTCAGAGGATCTATCCCAGGTCCAACATTTTGATATAATCATAAACTAGGCATGCTAGCGGCTGTAAAGATGAATGAGAAAGTTTAGTCCCATTTGTCACACGTACATCGAAAAATCTAAACAGACAGTGAAATATACTTTTTGCATCAAATACAAACAAAAAAATTGTCTGAAAATTGTACTCTACTTCATTTGGAGTTCGAGGAGATTTGATATGTCACCAAAGACTCTTGGGGATTTCTACAGATGTATGATGGAGAGCATTCTGACTGGTTGCCTCACTGTCTGGTATGGAGACTGCAATGCACTGGATCAAAAGAAGATGCAGAGGATTGTAGACAGCCAGCTCCATCACAGGCATAACTCGCTCCACCATCAAGGCACCCCACAGTGCCTAAAGAAGGCGACATCCATCTGTAAATGAGACATCGCACAATTCTTCACAATCTCATTATCCGTGTTTAAAGCACTTTGTAACACAAGATGTTTTATTGATAAATTGATCAACAAAGGAATTTCCTTCTAAACACACTTCATCACAGTTAAAACACTCAAGAAGCTTAATTTACTGATCATTAGATTCAGAGACAATAGACAATAGGTGCAGGAGTAGGCCATTCGGCCCTTCGAGCCAGCACCGCCATTCACTGTGATCATGGCTGATCATCCACTATCAGTATCCAGTTCCTGCCTTATCCCCATAACCTTTGATTCCACTATCTTTAAGAGCTCTATCCATCTCTTTTTTGAAAGCATCCTGAGACTTGGCCTCCATAGCCTTCTGGAGCAGAGCATTCCATATATCCACCACTCTCTGGGTGAAAAAGTTTTTCCTCAAGTCCGTTCTAAATGGCCTACCCCTTATTCTTAAACTGTGGCCTCTGGTTCTGGACTCACCCATCAGCGGGAACATGCTTCCTGCCTGCAGCGTGTCCAATCCCTTAATAATCTTATATGTTTCAATAAGATCCCCTCTCAACCTTCTAAATTCCAGAGTATACAAGCCCAGTTGCTCCAATATTTCGACATATGACAGTCCCGCCATCCCAGGACTTAACCTCATGAACCTACGCTGCACTCCCTCAATAGCAAGAATGTCCTTCTCAAATTTGGAGACCAAAACTGCACACAGTACTCCAGGTGTGGTCTCACCAGGGCCCTGTACAGCTGCAGAAGGACCTCTTTGCTCTTATACTCAATTCCCCTTGTTATGAAGGCCAGAAAGCCATTAGCTTTCTTCACTGCCTGCTGTACTTGCATACTTGCTTTCAGTGACTGATGTACAAGAACACCTAGATCTCGTTGTGCTTCCCCTTTTCCTAACTTGACTCCATTTAGATAATAATCTGCCTTCCCGTTCTTACCACCAAAGTGGATAACCTCACACTTATCCACGTTAAACTGCATCTGCCATGCATCTGCCCACTCACCCAGCCTGTCCAAGTCACCCTGCATTCTCATAACATCCTCCTCACTTTTCACACTGCCTCCCAGCTTTGTGTTATCAGCAAATTTGCTAATGTTACTTTTAATTCCCTCATCTAAATCATTAATATATATTGTAAACAGCTGCGGTCCCAGCACTGAACCCTGCGGTACCCCACTGGTCACCGCCTGCCATTCCGAAAGGGACCCGTTAATCGCTACTCTTTGTTTTCTGTCAGCCAGCCAATTTTCAATCCATGTCAGTACTCTGCCCCTAATACCATGTACCCTAATTTTGCCCACTAATCTCCTATGTGGGACTTTATCAAAGGCTTTCTGAAAGTCCAGGTACACTACATCTACTGGCTGGCTCTCCCTTGTCCATTTTCATAGTTACATCCTCAAAAAGTTCCAGAAGATTAGTCAAGCACGATTTCCCCTTCGTAAATCCATGCTGACTCAGACCGATCCTGTTTCTGCTATCCAGATGTGTCGTAATTTCATCTTTTATAATTGACTCCAGCATCTTTCCCACCACCGACGTCAGGCTAACCGGTCTATAATTCCCTGTTTTCTCTCTTCCTCCCTTCTTGAAGAGAGGGACAACATTAGCCACCCTCCAATCCACAGGAACTGATCCTGAATCTATAGAACATTGGAAAATGATTACCAATGCGTCCACAATTTCTAAAGCCACCCCCTTAAGTACCCTGGGATGCAGACCATCAGGTCCAGGAGACTTATCAGCCTTCACACCCAACAGCCTATCCAACACCATTTCCTGCCTAATATAAATTTTCTTCAATTCATCCATTACCCTAGGTCTTTTGGCCATTATTACATCTGGGAGATTGTTTGTGTCTTCCCTAGTGAAGACAGATCCAAAGTACCTGTTCAACTTGTCTGCCATTTCCTTGCTCCCCATAATAAATTCACCCACTTCTGTCTTCAAGGGCCCAATTTTGGTCTTAACTATTTTTTTCCTTTTCATATACCTAAAGAAGCTATTACTATCCTCCTTTATATTCTTGGCTAGTTTACCTTCGTACTTCATTTTTTCTCCGCGTATTGCCCTTTTAGTTACCTTCTGTTGCTCTTTAAAAGTTTCCCAATCCTCCAGCTTCCCACTCGTCTTTGCTATGTTATACTTCTTCTCTTATGTTTTTATACTGTCCATTACTTCCCTTGTCAGCCACGGCCTCCCCTTACTCCCTTAGGATCTTCCTTCCTCCTTAGAACAAACTGGTCCTGCACTTTCCGCATTATTCCCAGAAACACTTGCCATTGCTGTTCCACTGTCATCCCTGCTAGGGTATTGTTCCATTGAACTTTGGCCAGCTCCTCCCTCATAGCACCATAGTTCCCTTTGTTCAACTGCAATACTGACACTTCCGAGTTTCCCTTCTCCCTCTCAAATTGTAGAGTAAAACTTATCATATTATGGTCACTACCTCCTAATGGTTCCTTTACCTCAAGGTCCCTGATCAAATCCGGTTCAGAGCATTCTCAAGGTGTGATTGACTTTCATGGTAAAGCCCGCCCCTCCGTTGAGCACATCTGCTTGGAGCGCTAACACAAGGAAGTGGCATCCATCATTAAGAACTGCTGGACATTAAGACCTTGAAGTACAGCAGGTTTACCCCATCAGTGAGTTGCACATTGGTGTCAGAGCTGAAGAACTGGACTGTGCGAACCATGTTGCTGCCTGCTAGAGCGTTGGAAGAGGTGTGGGAATGAGCTGTGCAGTCAAAAGCAAGTGTTTGTCTGAGTTGCTTTTCTTGTCATTGCAAGATGCTCTTGGACATTGGCAATGTGGAAGGCTGCAAGTCCAGTTCACTGGCTTATGAGCAGAAACAAAGGCAGGGGTGCTGTGTGGCCTCAGTCGTGGCGTGGATCAGACCTCGAGCCGCGGAGTCGCGGAGCAGCTGCCCAGGAGAGGGGCGTTGGAGCTGATGCAGTGTGGCACAGCGTCCACGCTGGTGTCGGTGCTGCCCTCCTGTGTTCGCCTGGCGGAAGACAGGCTTATTGTCTTCGATTGCACACTGCTGCAACGTTCATGAAATCCAGAGCTGAAATCTCTAAGGCAATCCTACATTGAGTTCAACGCTAACCGGCAACTCCTGCAATATCGCTAGTGCCAAACTGTATTAGACTCTGCAGTTCCTTTGGATTCGTAGCCGTGTGGAGAGGGAGAGCCTGCTGCACGGGCAATAGCTTGCTCTTCATATTATACAGCCCTGGCTTGCTTATTGACTGACAGATAGGATGCAACATCCATGGTCGATCCTGACTGACAAAGGGCCTCCCAGGAGCACAGACTGAGACAGACACCAAGTGCTACTAGGTCAGGCAGCATCCGTGGAAACAATCAGTCGACGTTTCGGGCCGGAACCCTTTGTCAGGACTGTACGGGGAAGGGGCAGGGGCCCTATAAAGAAGGTGGGGGAGGGGGGGAAGGAGAAGGCTGGTAGGTTCCAGGTGAAAAACCAGTAATTTGACAGACAAAGGGATGGGGGAGGGGAAGCAGGGAGGGGATAGGCAGGAAAGGTGAAGAAGGAATAGGGGAAAACACAATGGGTAGTAGAAGGAGGCAGAACCATAAGGGAGGTGATAGGCAGCTGGGGGAGGGGGCAGAGTGAAACTGGGATAGGGGAAGGGAATTACCAGAAGTTGGAGAATTCAATGTTCATACCAAGGGGCTGGAGACTACCTGGATGGTATATGAGGTGTTGCTCCTCCGACCTGAGTTTAGCCTCATCATGGTAGAGGAGGCCACATATGGACATACTGAATCGGAGTGGGAACAGAGTTGAAGTAGGTGGCAACCGGGAGATCCTGTCTGTTGTGGCGGACGGAGCAGAGGTGCTCGACGAAGCCGTTCCCCCAATCTGCGTTGGGTTTCACCGATGTAGAGGAGGCCGCACCGGGAGCACCGGATACAATAGATGACCCCAACAGACTCTCACAAGTGAAGTGTTGCCTCACCTGGAAGGACTGTTTGGGGCCCTGAATGGTGGCAAGAGAGGAGATGTAGGGACAGGTGTAGCAGGGATCTCCCACCCGGCACTCCTCCTTGGACAATAGTTCATTGAGAGAGGCTACACAAAGTGGTAAAGAAAACAATGGGGCACTTGCTTCATTGGTAAGGGTGTTGAATGTGAGAGTAAGGTAGCCACGCTGCGGAGTATAAAACAGGTTCCACACTCACAACACACACACGCACACACACACACACACACACACACACACGCTCACACACACACACTCACACACACACATACACACACACTCACATGCACACACACACACACATACTCACACACACACATACACACACACACTCACACACACACATACACACTCACACACACACACTCACACACACACTCACAATTCACACACAGACACACATATACACTCACACACATACGCACACTCACACACACATTCACACACGCGCGCGCACACACACGCACACACACACACACACAGACACACACTCACATGCGCACACACTCACACACACACACACATACACACTCACACACATACACATTCACCCACATACATACACACTCACAGGCACACACACTCACACACACATACACACTCACACACACACACTCACACACACATACGCACTCACACACAGACACACACACACTCACACACACACGCACACTCACACACACACTCACACACACACGCGCACACACACTCACACACACACACACATAGACACACACACACACACACACACACACACACACACATTTCCAACCCTGGGAAAGGCCTTCTCTGGGCCTCCAGAACTTGGCTCCAGACTCACAGAAATGGGGCCTCCAACCTCCAGTAGCTGGCCCGGACCCCGGAGTATGTGCAGCATAGATCTCACATGGCAACGTCAGAGACTTCAGAGCCAAGAATCTGGAGCAGCAAACATTCTGCTGGAGGAACTCAGCAATGGGGCGTCATCTTTCACGTGCTCTGCAATCCCGCAGAACTCAGCATAACCCCCGCTGCGCCTACAAATGGCAGTAAGGCTTCTAAATCCTGCCACAAACTCTGCACAGTTTCAGGTGTCTGTGATTCCAGCAGTTAAACATGTATCATTAGACAAGGGTCAGGGGTTAGGACAGTTAAACTGCTCAGCTTGTTCAGTGAACTTGACGAATGTCTTGTCTCCCAGTGTGGTTCAAACCAAAAGAGTCTGTTTTGAAAGCAATGTATCTGACCCCTCCGCTGAGAGCAAAATATCCTGCTTTCTGCAAAGATTGTTCCACAGAATTCAATCCATAAATTGATTAAACATTCATAAATTTTTGCACTAATGTCTTGTTTCGCTGTCATTTTCTTCCCTGCCTTGCATAATTTAAATATAATTCATGCATAATGTATGTTCTGTACGTTCAGAATCAGATTTGTTTTCACTGAAAACATCCAAAGTATTTATTGCTTCTGAGGATGTGCGGAAAGCTTCTTATGAACACGGCTGCATTCAAAGTTCAAAGTAAATGTATTATCAAAGTACATATATGTCACCACATACAAACCTGAGATGCATTTTCTTGCAGGCATTTACAGTAGACCCCCAAGAGGACCACAACCTTGTTGTGGCTTTGAGGCTTTCTTGTTTCAAACACCTGGGGAGCTATGTTGGCGGGAGTTGGGGCTTTGTACTTTGGCTCTTAGTAGGATCACCCATGCCAAACAGGTCAAAGGGTAGAGGCCACACTAGGAGTGGTCCACCAGTTCTCCAGGTTCAGGGGTTCAGCTCAGGGCTAACAACCCCGACTGATAAAACAAAATAGTTACAAAAACAGCAATGAAAAATCCTCTACATCTGAGTTTGACAGCATTCCTGAGTCTCCACCTGGGACTTGCATGAGTGACAGTAGTGAAACTGAGAAGAGGTTACTGACACAATGAGGAAGTCCGAACACTGTGTTTCATCAATCTTTATTCTGCATAATTTTTTATAATTTCTACTGTTACTTCTTTATTTTCCTGTAAATGCCTGCAAGAAAATGACGCTCAAGGTTGTATATGGTGTAGCAGTTAGTGTGACACTATTACAGCTCAGGACATCGGAGTACAGAGTTTAATTTCAGTCTGTAAGGAGTTTGTACACTCTCACAGTGACTGAGTGAGTTTCCTCCGGGTGCTCCAGTTTCCTCCCACAGTCTAAAGATGTACTAGTGTAATAGCCCTGGTTTAAGACTATGCTTTATTTCATTAATACAGTTATGCTGTTGGGAATTTTACTCTCTGCAGATTTTCCCAAAATTGCAATGTGTTCCTTTAATTGCATTATACAACCAAGTAATCCAGTTCATTGATAAGTTGGGTTTGTTGAATTAGCCAATAGGTTATGTCTTGTTAACATTTTGTCTTATAAGATTCCCTAGAACAGTCCCTAGAGGGTTTGGGGGTAGCCATTTTCTGGAGAGAGTGCAGGAGTGCAGGAGAGCAAATGAAGGAAAATGGAAAAGGGCAACAAACATAGAAGAACATGAATTCATTTGGAAGGAAAAGATATACTGTTGGAATATCCTCATGCAGAAGTTGGTTTGACAGAGAACGTACAGACAAAGAGCTCCATTGATAATGTACACACTATAGACTAATTAATATAAGTGTAATGGGCCCTTTTCTTTATTGTGTTTGTTATAGTTTAAAATACTTGGTCATACACAATTTTAATCTAAGATTATACTGGTGTGAGCCAAATTATTGCTTCTTGGTGAGTGGTGATTTTGCATGGGTGTGTAGGTGTTCAGACAAGAGACAGCCTCATTTTCCCTCAAAGGGACAATCAAACTTTTATGTTTGTGTCTACCCAGATCATATTTACCCTAGACATTTATTGGAAATGGCCTTTTCATTATTATTCCTCATGCATTGTCGCGTTATGTTGCTGTTAGTTTGTTTTCACAGTAGTAGCTAACCCATTATGAGCCTACGATGAGAGGGTTAAACCAGTTGGTAGGTTAATAGGTTATTGTAAGTTGTCCCTTAATTAGGTTAGGGTTAAATATAGGTTATTGGGCAGTATGGCAAGTTGAGTTGGGCAGACCTGTTTCATGCTGTATCTCTAAAAAAAAATTAAATATCTGTCCTTCGATAGTAAATTCCCTTTGACTTTACTTTTCACTTACCATTTCAATGAGGAGAGAAGTTTATTAACTTCAGAAACAGAATCAGTCAGCATCTGATTTAATATCACTGGCATGTGTCATGATATTTGTTGGTTTGCAGCAGCGAACAGTGCAATACATAAGAGCAAAAACTAAATTACCATAAGAAGTAGATATAAAACCAAGGGAAAAAGTGGTGAGGTAGTGTTCATAGGTTCATTGTCCATACAGAAATCTGATGGCGGAGGGGAAGAAGCTGTTCCTGAGTTGCTGAGTGTGTGCCTTCAGTCTCCTGTACCTCCTCCTTGATGACAGCAATGAGAAGAGAGCATATCCTGGGTGATGGGGTCCTTTAATGATGGATGCTGCCTTTCTGAGGCATTGCCCTTAGAAGATGTCCTGGCTGATGGGGACATAGTGTCCATGATGGAGCTGACTGATCTTAGATTTCCCCACCTTCTTCTGATCCTGTGCAGTGGCCCCTCCATATCAGATGGAATTGCAACCAATTTGAATGCTCTTCATGGTGTATCTATAAAAATCTGTGAATGCCTCTGGTGACATACCAAGTTTCCTCAAACTCCTAATGAAATGTAGTCACTGTCATGCCTTCTTTGTAACTGTATCAATACATTGGGCGCAGGATAGATCCTCAGAGATTTTGACACCCAGGAACTTGAAACTGCTCACTCCTTTCACTCTGGTCCCTCTGAGGACTGGTGTGTGTTCCCTTGATTTCCCCTTTCTGAAGTCCACGATCAGTTCCTTCCTGATGTTGAGTGCAAGGTAGTTGCTGCAACACCACTCAACCAGCTGATCGATCTTGCTCCTGTACGTCTCCTCGTCATCATCTGAATTTCTGACTGTGTCTTTCTGCTGTACATTTTTGCTGTATTGTGGACTCATTCACACAGGGAGGGAAACAGGAGAAATAGCAAGGATGGATTTAAATGTAAACTGGATAAATACAAAGTATATGAGAGAGCAGATAACAGCCATCCATATCTCCAACACAATGCCCATGGTTACTATATCACCAACCTGCCCTAGTTTCTCCACACAGATGTGCTGATTAAGAAATCTGTCAGTCTATATCCTTTCTTAGGAGTCTGAGAAGATGTTGTTTGCCCATGAGGATGCCTAGAGCAAGGATAAGGTACAGACACTGGGGTGTCCCACTTGAAATATTAACTCTCCCTCTCTCTCTCTCTCTCTCTCCACAGAGGCTGCCCAATCGACTGAGTGCTTCCACCATTTCCTGTTTCTGTCTCTGATTCCTTTGGGCATTGACCCAAATTGAATTAGACTTTAATGTTACTTTCTTTTCAGCTTAACAACTAATTGCCTACTAGTATTTTTATATATTTTGTATATAAGTAGTCATTAAAATACTAGCAGGTAATTGGTTGTTAAGCTGAATAAAAACTAACAATTTTATGTATAAAAAATACTGACCACTAGGAAGTATGTTAAACAGTTATATATGTTATATATGTATATAAATAATGTAACTGCTTATTATGCTTCCTAGTGGTCACAGTGTGTATATGTAATTGTTCAGTGTGTCCCCTAGGCCCACAGTATGCATATGTAATTGTTTACTGTGTCGCCTAGTGGTTACATTTCCTTGTATCATTCTGGAAAGCTCTGGAAGCTTCTCTGCTGTTGCATCATTTAAATAGGAGCTTTCTCATTGGCTGACTCTTAATTGCAAAATTGACTGAAACATTCAAAAACCCCACCATGTTTTTGCTTCGCTCTCCCTTCACTCACTAGCCCTGCTCCTGTTACTCTCGTTTCAACTCTCTTTGTTCTATTAACACTTAATAAAATGATTACGAAGCAACAATTTTGTGCCTCTTTCCTGACTTCTGAAAGAACCTTGGATTAAAAACATCAGGATCCAACAGCCTTGAGGAGCAGCTCCCATTTGCATGGTAGAGGCACACTGACCATCAACAACCCATTTGCAACGATCCTACATTATAGTGATCGTCGTGTCAATAATACAGTAGTGGGTGGCACCTTAGTGTAGGGGGCCAGCACAGCAGCAGAGAGGCAGCAGGGTAATGAAACATTGAGCCTAATGCTTTACAGCAATCAGGTTCAATTCCCACCGCTGTCTGTAAGGAGTTTGTATCTTCTCCCCATGACCGTGTGGGTTTCCTCATGGTGCTCCAAGTTCCTCCCACATTCCAAAGATGCACAGATGCATAGGGTTTCAATGTACTTTTGATAACTGAAGCTAATCACTTTAAAATAATCATTTTGTCTTTAATCACATTTTAATTCTTTCCACACTCCCATCAAGTCCATGCAGATTCTGTCACCCAACACACACTGGGGCAATTTACAGCAGCCAGTTAACCTACCAATCCAATCTTTGTGATGTGGGAGGAAACTGGGGTAAAAATCATGCAAATTCCACAAAGACAGTGGCCAAGGTTGGAACTAAATGCAACTCTCTGGCACAGCGGAGCCACAGCCCTACTGACCGTACATCTGTGCTGCCAGCAGCTGGCGTCCAGAACAGTCTCCTCCGAAAGCTGTTCGAGGTTATTTATTATCGCCATTGGGAAGAAGGAAGAGGAGCCTGAAGACACACACTTTGTTTCAGAGCAGCTTCTTCCCCTCTGCCATCAGATTTCTGAATGGACAATGAACTCATGAACATTATCTCACTATTCCTCTTTTGCACTTGTTCAGTCATTAAGTCGAGTCCAACTCTTGGTGACCTCATGGACGATAGAGTTTTTGTGGCAGGATACGGAAGTAGATTGCCAGGCCTTCCTTCTGGACAGATACTGCTGCTGTCCAGGGTGGGACCCGGCTGGGTTTGAACTCAGGAGCACCTGCCTGAAAGTCCAGTGCTGGTGCCATTACACCACCAGCCAGCCTCTTCTGCACTACTTGTTTTTTATTGTAGCTTATAGTAACCTGGGGTGGCAAAGAGGAGATATGTCTCTACCAGAGGAAGTGCAAGGCACTCCTTCCCTCCACTAGTCTGCAGGTCACTCTCGGGCAAGGTGCTTCACCTGCTTAGCCCCCGATCACGTGAAGCCATGGGAGCAGGTGGTGGATGGTCGTATGAGGAACTGGTGCATATCACAAGTCCTGGTTATGTGACCACTGACACCAGGCAGACAAACTCTGAAGAGTATTGATAATGGCGGGGGTCACCCATCTTGTAAATACACGGCCCAGAAGAAGGCAATGGCAAACCACTTCTGTAGAAAAAATTGCCAAGAACAATTGTGGTCAATAGTCCATGATTGCCGCGTCATATGATATGGCACATAACAAACAAACAACAGTAATTTGTTATGCTTGCACTATACCGCTGCCACAAGCCACAAGGCAACAGATTTTACAACATACGTCAGTGACAATAAACCCAACTGTGATTCTCCCAGGAGACGGAGAAGCTTCTCATAACCTCTCCCCATCTCCTTTACAGGCCTTAAGCATTATGATCTGCTCACCTCACAACACACACACACACACACACACACACACATACACACTCACTCACACACACACTCACACACTCACACTCACACTCACACTCACACAAACACACTCACTCACACACACACTCATTCTCACACTCACACATGCACACACACTCACTCAGTCACACGCTCACTCACTCTCTCTCACACACACTCACTCACACACACTCACACTCACACACACATACTCACACTCACACACTCACACACACACACTCACTCAGTCACACACACACTCACACACACTCACACTCACACACACTCACACTCACTCACACACACATACACTCACTCACACACACTCACTCGCACTCACTCTCTCCCATACTCACACATACTCACTCACTCACACCCACACACTCACTCACACTCACTCTCTCTCTCTCTCTCTCACACACACACACCACCACCATGAAAAATAGACCACCATGATAAGTGGACTACCACTATTATATTTGCAGAAAATTTGACACAGACTTAAAGAGGAGAGATTTTCAATGCAATTACTAGACATTTATGGCTTAACATATACTGTTGTTTCATTTGGGCCACTTTAACTATTAGTTTCCTGGTTGTAGAGCCAAGTTGTTGGTTTTGTCTGGGTCCTGGGGTGCAATTATTCCTTATTCCTTTCTTGTGGCTTTTGCTGTTTTATCTGGCAAGTTTGGAGAATGCATGAGTCAGTCACAAGCACATGGAAATAATTAAGACATGAAGAAAAAAATCCAGACTTGTTGAACAAATGCACCCTTTACTCAGAGGTGGGGAGGTCCATCTGCTTAAGTCATCAAGCCCTGCCCTTCCAGCATTTGGGAATTGAACACTGTAAATCCATCTACTTTTTTCAACATTCTCTGCATAAAATTCAAAGGACTGTAACTTGGTGCCTGCTTAAGTCAAAAGCAAAATCTAAGATTCTTCAATCCAAACAAACAACGGGAATTAGAGTTTCATTATGTTCTCTGATGTCTGTGGAAGAAGACTCCTGGGAATGCTATCTCCAAGGCTATTGACATTTTTGCTTCTAACTCAAGTGCTTGGACGAGCCCAACAAATGCCACATGATGCCATGCTGATGCAGTACATTGAGAGACGCATCATGATACTTGAGGTAAGTGAAATGGTCGGAGTCCAGTTCTCTCCCGTGTCTTGGAACAGACGTCAAGAAAAGAAACTCAAACCTCTGATTGCCAACATTGCACATTGCTCCCTTTACCGGTCTTTGTGACACTCTACTGCTTAGCTACGACATTTCATGACTGTGGTAGCATTTGTCATTCTATGCAGATGCTGGAAATCTAGAGAAGCACACACAAAATGCTGGAGGAACTCAGCTGGTCAGGCAGCGGGCACTGACAGGATCAAACAGTCGATGCTTTGGGCTGAGATCTGATGAGCGGTTTCTGCTCATAGCTTCGACTGGTTATTCCTCTCCATGGATGACCTGCCGCGTGTGTTGCTCAGGGGTTTATTAAAGGGGTCTTCAACAAGCAAGTAAAGAAAGATTACTAAACTGAGGGAATAGAACTACAAGGATTGGCTGATAAACTAGAGGGAGATGGAAAAGTGTTTTACATACAGTCATTGCAATCTAGAACTTACGGCCCTATTTATTTATTTAGAGATACAGCAACGGAACAGGCCCTTCCGGCCCTACAACCCACCTAGTTAACCCTAGCCTAATCACAGGACAATTTACTACAAAGACCAATTAACCTACTAAGCAGTACGTCTTCAGACTGTGGGTAGAAACCAGAGTATTGGGAAGGAACGGCAAAACTTGCTTACAGAGGACGCCAGAAGTGAACCCAGAACTCTGAGCTCTGACACCACGCGCTGTAATAACTTCATACAAATCACTATGCCATGCTTTGCTACTGTGGCGCCCCCAACGCTACTGAAACAGATTTACAAAGCATAGAACGTAGAACGGTACAGCACAATATAGGCCTTTTGCTCACGATGTTGTGCCAACCTTAAAACCTATTCTAAGATCAATCTAACCCTTCCCTCCAACATAGCCACCTACTTTTCATTCATCCATGTGCCCATTTAAAAGTCCCTTTAATGTCTCTAATGTACCTGCCTTCGCCAACCACCCCTGACAATGCATTGCAGGCAGCTACCACTCTCTGTGTAAAAAACCTACCTCTGGCATCATTCCCTTTACTTTCCTTCAGTCATCTTAAAATTATTATCATCATTATGTGCCGTGTCATATGACATCACTATGAGTCACGTTGTGTGACATCATTATGTGTCATGTCATATGACATCATTATGTGCTTGTTACATACACCTTAGGGTACATTCTCCAGATACCTTATAAGGTAACTGTAGCCTTCAGTCAGGAGCAGATGCCATCAGGTGGTTCCCAACCTTCACAGAGTGTTTCGACCCTTAACCACGACACTCTCCAGTTGGTGGGCCGGCAGTGGTGGCCACATCACTGCCCATCTGCTCCTGGCTTCCAGCTTCCCTCCTCTCGCCTACTCCAAATCTAACAAGAGGCTCATTCTGCCTCTTCCCCCATCCTACGAGCTGCTTGTTTTTCCCTCCTTTCGCCCAGGCCCAGATCTGACAACAACCGCCATGCTGATTTGGCTGGGAAACCTCTGCAGCCGATCTCCAAGGGGAACAACCATGCCTGGCTTCCCTTGTCTTTACACTTCTGCACTAAGGGCTGATACTTCAAGGCCTTTCTCTCGTGGGCCTCTTCCCATCCCTCCTCCCACGGCACAGTCAGCTCAACCAGAATTATCTTCTTGTCTTCGGATGACCACAGTACAATGTCCGGGCGTAGGGTTGTGTGCACCACATCCGGGAACTGCAACCTCCTTCCCACATCGACCCTCATCTCCCAGGACCTGGCCGTTAGCAGCAGACTGGGCTTTGGTTGTTTGGTTACGAAAGGCCTGGCTCCCTCTTTGATGAAGGTGATGGCCTTCCTCAAATCTGTGCCAGCCGTCCTCTTCTTGCATCTCTCCCGCTCTCGTGTGTCAGCAAGAGCCAGAAGCATCTTATCATGGCGCCACCTATACTGTCTTTGAGTTAGAGCTGTTTTACACCCGGATAGCATATGAGCCAGTGACCCCTTTTGACCACAGAGCTTACAGTTCGGGTCCTCTCTCATCCCCCATGTGTACAGATGTAATGGTGAAGGAAGAGTGTCATACACGGATCGCAAGAGGAAGGAAATACGGAAGGGCACCAGTCTCCATAACTCTGCCCATGAGATCTTGCGCTTAGGCAGATCCCATTTTGTCCAGGCAACAGGTGCCATGTTGCGTGACATCATTATGTGCCCTGTTGTATGACGTGGGCGATCATGGTCATGATTGTTCTTAGCAATTTTTTTACAGAAGTGATTTGCCATCGGCTTCTGATCTTAACATGACAGGTGACCCCAGCCATTATCAATACTCTTTGTTAATATTGATTTCATAAATTCTTTGATCAATACTTACTGTATTTCTTCTACTTACGTAAAAGAAATAAAAAGGTAGACTACTTTTTAATGGAGAGAAATCTCAAACATCTGAGGCACAAAGGGACTTGGAATTCCCTGTGCTGCATTCCCTAAGGGTTAATTTGTAGGTTGAGTCTGTGGTGAGAAAGGCAAATGTGATATTAGCATTCGTTTCAAGTGGACTAGAATATAAAAGCAAGGATGTCATGTTGAGGATTTATAAAGCACTGGTGAGGCCTCATTTAGAATATTGTGAGCAGTTTTGGGCCCCTTCTCTTAGAACGGATGTGCTGACACTGGAGAGGGTTCAAAGGAGGTTCATGAAAATGATTCCAGGATTGAATTGCTTGTTATATGAAGAGTGTTGATGGTTGTAGTCCTGTACTTACTGGAATTCAGAAGAATGCGGTGTGACCTAATTGAAACCTATCAAATGTTGAAAGGCCTCAATACTGCAGATGTGGAGAGGATGATTCATGTCGTAGGAGAGTCCAAACTCAGAGGACACAGCCTCACAATAGAGGGGCGTCCTTTCAGAATGGAGATGAGGAGGAAGTTCTTCAGCAGCTGTGGTGGTTAAGTGTTTACATATACTTAAAGCAGAGGTTGATCGATTTTTGATTAGTCATGTCATGAAAGGATACAGGAAGAAGGCAGGAGATTGGGGCTGAGAGGGAAATGGATCAGCCATGATGAAATAGTGGAGCAGGTTCAATGGACCAAATGGCCTCATTTTGTTCCTATATCTTATGACCTTATGGTATCGTCAGAGATTGGTAGAGATGTATCACCACCATGCCACCCCAAGAAATGAATCACTGAATGATATTAAGATGATTCAGCTTAGAAAGTTTGTACTGATCCTTCTCAGAAAGTGTATTTGGTAATTGGCTCCTTATTATCAAGTAAATAAGGTGCAATGCAAAGCATTTGCTTGCATGCCATCTGGACAGATATTTCCATACACACTCTCTGGACTAGAGGGCATGTCTTATGAGGAAAGGTCGAGTGAGCTATTGCTTTTCTCTTCAGAGTAAACGAGGATGAGAATCAACTTGCCAGAGCTGTATAAGATGATAAGAGGCGTAGATATAATTTTAAGGTGGAGATATCTCTCTACCAAAAGAGGTGTAAGGCACTCCTTCCATCCGCTAGCCTGCAGGTTACCCTTGGGCAAGGTGTAGCACCTGCTTAGCCCCCCCCCAACCAGGGTCACGTGAAGCCATGGGGGCAGGCAGTGGATGGTTGTACGAGTAGCTGGTGCAAATCACTAGACCTGGTTATGCGACCACTGACACCAGGCAGACAATCTCTGAAGAGTATTGGTAATGGCTGGGGACACCCGTCTTCCAAAGACACTGCCCAGGAGGCAATAGCAAACCACTTCTGTAGAAAAATTTGCCAAGCACAATCATGGCCATGGAAAAACCATGATCGTCCACGTCATGTAACGTGGCAGCAATGAACAAATGAACAAACGAACCATACATTTCTTAACATTTAGTAGTTGCCCTGTGCAGGCATCGAACTAAGAAAGAGTAACAAGCAGAAAATGTTGGTGTACTCAGCAGGTCAGGCAGCATCTATGGAGAGAAATAATCCTGGCAGAATCAGAATCATGCTTAGTATCACCGGCATATGTCAGAAATTTGTTGTTATGCAGCATTGCAATACATAATAATGAAAAAACTATAAATTACAATAAGAAATATATATACACATTAAATTAAATAAGTGCAAAAAGAGATGGATAAAATACTGAGCTAGTGTTCATGAGTTCAGTGTCCATTCAGAAATCAGATGGCAGAGGGGAAGAAGCTGTTCCTGAATCGTTGAGTATGTGTCTTCAGGCTCCTGTACCTCCTGCTAATGGTTGCAATGAGATGAGGGCATGGCCTGAGAGATGGGGGTCCATAATGATGTTTGTCACCTTTCTGAGGCATCGCCTTTTGAAGGTGTCCTGGATACTGGGGAGGTTAGTGCCCGTGAGGAGCTGGCTGAGTTTACAACTTTACATACCAGACGGTGATGCAGCCAATTAGAGTGCTCTCCACAGTACATCTGCAGGAATTTCTGAGAATGTTTACTGTCTCTCCGTAATTCCTATCCCTGAAGGGCATAAGTGAACCAGATAGGGCTTTATTAATATACAGCACTTTTATGCTTACCATTACCGAGAATAGAACATTTCAGATTTAAATTCATTTCAATTCCAGATTTCCTTAAAGCAGCAAACTCTCTCTTACACGAAAGCAACATACCTAAAAGTTGCTGGTGAACACAGCAGGCCAGGCAGCATCTCTAGGAAGAGGTACAGTCGACGTTTCGGGCCGAGACCCTTCGCCAGGACCAACTGAAGGAAGAGCTAGTAAGAGATTTGAAAGTGGGAGGGGGAGAGGGAGATCCAAAATGATAGGAGAAGACAGGAGGGGGAGGGATGGAGCCAAGGGCTGGACAGGTGATTGGCAAAAGGGCAGACGGCGAAGAAAGTGACCCGAAGGTGTGGAAGGGTCTGGGATAGGGACACCAAGTACCTCCTCATGGCGGAGAGAGTCGCCTTCAGAGCTTGACGGGAGAAGCGGCGAGAGGCAGAGTCAATAAAATGTGAGTACCTGGGATCCTCAGAAGGTCCAAATTGAGGGGCTCGGAAACGAATCCTAAAGCCAACTGGAGTAAGTTGGCGGCGGAGACACGTTCCAAGAAAGGATATATGGCTGTGATAGCGAGTCTGAGTCAAAATGTGGTCGAAAAGTTAAGCTCCTCCTCCAGTCCCTTCTTCCATGATCCACTCTTCTTTCCTATCAGACTCTTTCTTCTTCAGCTCTTTACCTTTACCATTTATCTCTCCATGCTCTGACTCCATTCCTCCACCCCCACCCGTCCATCTTCTCCCTTCACCTGGTCTCACCTATCACCTCCCATCTTATACTCCTTCCCCTCACCCCCCTCCACCTTCTTATTCTGGCTTCTGCCCCCTTTCATCTCCAATCCTGATAAAGGGTCTCGGCCTGAAACATCAACTGTTTAGTCCTCTCCACTGTTGCTGCCCGACCTCCGGTATCTTGTGGGTGTTGCTCTGGATTTCCAGCATTTGCAGAATCTCTTGTGTTTTTAAATGTTCAGCACTGAATTCCCAAGCTGCTACTGTGGGATCTGAACTCACGTTAACATAAACAGCTGAGACTACCAACTAACCCTTCCAATAATACACACAAAAAGCTGGAGGAAGTCAGTAGGCCAGGCAGCAGCTGTGGAAACATCAGCTGTATTCTTTTCCATAGACGCTGCTTGGCCTGATGAGTTTTTCCAGCATTTTGTGTGTGTTACTGGGATTTCCAGCATCTGCAGATTTTCTCTTGTTTGTGATTGCCTCCCAGTAATATGATCACTTTTTTAGTATGATCAGTCTTCTTCTTTTTCTGTTTCATTTTCTTTCCTTTTTTGTTCTTTTTGCACTATTCAATTATATTTAATTATAATTTATAGTTTTTATTATGTAATACAATGTAAAAGGCATCCGTTAGTCTTGCGAGACCATGGATCTGCGCCTGGAAAGTCTTCACTCTCCAGGGCGCAGGCCTGGGCAAGGTTGTATGGAAGACCAGCAGTTGCCCATGCTGCAAGTCTCCCCTCTCCACGACATTGATGTTGTCCAAGGGAAGGGCATTAGGACCCATGCAGCTTGGCACCAGTGTCGTCACAGAGCTATGTGTGATTAAGTGCCTTGCTCAAGGACACAACACATTTCCTCAGCTGGGGCTCGAACTCACGACCTTCAGGTCATGAGTTCGATGCTTTAACCACTTGGCCACGTGCCCACCACACTACAATGTACTGCTGCCACATAACAACAAATTTCACAGTATATGCCATTGATATAACATGATTCTCATTCTGATTCTGAATCCACAGGACAGGATGGAAAAATGCAACCAAGACATGAACAAGTACGTCAGTGAGTTCAGAGACTTCCGGAAAGAAATTATGCTGCGCTTGGACAGGCTGAATGTTTACAAATCTGAGTTTAAGAATGAGGTAATGGACTTGGGATCCAGAATAGAGAGGATTGAGAAGGATATTGACTACCTGGAGTCTCAACAGCCTACACAACCATGCTTGGAGGTTGATGAGAAGCTGGCCGAAAAGGAAATCCAACAAGAGCAGAAGAGAAAGACCAAGTTCCGTATGTCCGCAGGTGAGAGTTGGGCACCTACTTTGCTGCAATTATTTTCCCTTCACGAAACTGAGTAGCACGGTAGTGTGGTGGTTATCCCAATGATTTACAGTACAGGTGACCCAAGTTCAATTCCCACCACTGCCTGTAAGGAGTTGTACATTCTCCCCATGACCATGTGAGTTTCCTCTGGGTGCTCTGGTTTCCTCCCAAACTCCAAAGAAAGGCCTATTCCGCACTGCCTCTCGATAAATAAATACAACTCTTCGACTTCCCACTCTCAGTCCAACAGCCTCTCCTACTGCCACGATGAGGGCCACACTCATGTTGGAGGAGCAGCACCTTATCTTCCATGTGGGAAACCAACCAGACAGCATGAACATAGATTTCTCTAAATTCCAGTAACTTCTCCCCCTCCACTTCTCTATATATCCATTCCCCGTTCTGACTTTATTGTAATGTATACCTTTTTATTATTATGTATCACAATGTACTGCCGCCACAAAACAACAAATGTCACGATATTTGCCAGTGACATTAAACCTGATACTGATTCTGAATCATTCATGTCCCTCTCATACCTCTCTTCCTTCTCTTTCTCCCCAAGTCCACTCTCCTCCATCATATTCCTTCCTTCCTTTGTTTATTTAGAGATACAGCGCAGAACAGGCCCTTACGGCCCTTTGAGTCACGCCGCCAGCAACCCCTAATTTAACCCTAGCCTAATCACAGGACAATTTCCGATGACCAATTGACCTACCAACTGGTACGCGTTTGTCTGTGGGAGTTAACCAGAGCACTTGGAGGAAACACGCACATTCCACAGAATCCATAGAATCTCCTTACAGTGGAAATCCAATCTCTGACGGCTGAGCTGTAAAAGTGTCGTGCTAACCACTGTTCTACTGTGGTGCCAAACATTCCTTCCCCTACAGCCTTCACCTCTTCCACCTCTTCACCATGTCAGTCCATGGCCCCGCAGTGAAGCCACACCCAGGTAGGAGGAGCAGTACCTTATATTCAGTCCGGTAGCCTCCAGCTGAAGGCATGAACATCAATTTATCAAACTTCTGGTAAATGCCCTCCCCCTTCATTCTCTGTTCCTATTCCCTCTCTCACTTTATCTCTTTACCTGCACATCACCTCCCTCTGGTGGTCCTACCCTTTCACTTTCTTTCTTGGTCTTCCACCCTCCCCTATCAGGCTCCCCCTTCTTCAACCCTTTACCTCTTTCACCTACCAACTTCCCAGCTCTTTACTTCTCCTCTCCTGCTCTCCTGGATTCGCCTATCACCTACCGCCTTGTAGGTCTTCCTCCCCTCCCCCCACCTTCTTGCTTTAAATTCTTATCATTTTCTTATCACAATGAAGGGTCTCAACTCAAAACGTTGACTGTTTACTCTTCTCCGTTGACGCTGCCTGGCCTGCTGTGTTCCTCCAGCATTTTGAGTGTGTTGCTCCACCTGTCACCTCCCAGATTCTCTCTTCTTCCCCCCTCCCCCACCCTTCACCTGGTATCACCGTCACCTACCTGTGACTCGTCACTCGTACACCTCCCCCACCTTATCCTGGCTTCTCCCCACCTTGCCTCCCTCTGGTTTAAGGGTCTGTTGTATGCAAGCTTCATTTTTAGCAGCATAGTAGCTTAAAGGTTAGTTCAGGTTCAATTCCGCTGCTGTTTATAAGGAGTTTGTACATTCTCCCTGTGTCCACGTGGTTCACGGGGAGCTCCAGTTTCCTCCCACATACCAAAGACAGTCGTGTTTGTAGGTTAATTGGTCGACATGGGTGTAACTGAGCGGCGCATGGTCATCGGGACAGAAGGGCAGTGTTTGTCTATAAAATAAAGCTGTCATGGTTAGAGGAGAACTGGCACTAATCACCAAGGGACAGCTTGCCTTTGTTCAATGGCTTTTGTACCCACAGATGTCCCAAAACACTTCACAGCCAATTATACCCACAGATGTCCCAAAACACTTCAGCCGACTGCACCTCTTCCTAGAGATGCTGCCTGGCCTGCTGCGTTCACCAGCAACTTTGATGTGTGTTGCTTGAATTTCCAGCATCTGCAGAATTCCTGTTGTTCACAGCCAATTATACCCACTTCTATACACACAGATGTCCCAAAACACTTCACAGTCAATTACGCAAACAACAGGAATTCTGCAGATGCTGGAAATTCAAGCAACACACATCAAAGTGGCTGTCCTGACGAAGGGTCTCGGCCTGAAACGTCGACTGCACCTCTTCCTAGAGATGCTGCCTGGCCTGCTGCGTTCACCAGCAACTTTGATGTGTGTCACAGTCAATTACACCCACTTTTATACCCACGGATGTCCCGAAACACTTCACAGCCAATTAAGCACTTTATAGAAGTGTTAATTAAGAAATGGCACCATTGTAATTAAAAATAAAATGAATGGGATCTGTACAAATTTCGATGTTTCAGTAAACAGTCCTAATGCAGTCAAACAGCATTCACTTAGATGAGTAAAAAGGGTAAACACAAGTGTTTTAGATCCCTAGAAATCCAGAGTCACACACACAAAGTGTTGGAGGAGCTGAAGTCATACAGCATCTACAGAAGTGAATAAACAGTCAACCCTTCATCAGGACTGGAAAGGAAGGGGAAAGAGGCCAGAATAAGTAGAGGGGAAGAAGTACAAGGTAGAAGGTGATAGGTGGATGTGGGGGCGGGGGATGAAACGAGAAGCAGCATGGTGATAGGTAGAAAATATTAAGAGATGAAGGAGAAGGAATCTGAAAGAGGAGAAGAGTGGACCATGGGAAAAAGGAAAGGAGGAGGTGATAGGCAGGTGAGGAGAAGAGGTAAGAGGGGAGACAGAGTGAGGAATAGAAGAGGGAAAGGGGAGGGGATAAATTACCAGATGTTAGAGAAATCGATGCTCATGCCATCAGTTTGGAGGCTACCTGACAGAATATGAGGTGCTGCTCCTCCAACCTGAGAGTTACCTCATTGAGGCAGAAGAGGAGACCACAGACCAGCACTTTAGAATCGGGGTGGGGAAAGGAATTAAAATGCTAGGCCACCAGGAAATCCTGGTTGTTGCGGGTGGAGTGAAGGTGCTCGACAAAGCGATGCCTTGATTTTCGCTGGGTCTAACCAATGTTGAGGAGGACTACTTACCGTACCTGCCTGCACATCGATGGGATGTGGAAGGAAAACAGAGCACCCAAGGGAAACCCACAGGGGTCACAGAGTGAGCATGCAAACTCCACAGGAACACTACCCAGGGTTGTGATCAAACTCGGGGTCACTGAAACCGTAAGGCAGAGGCTCTCTTACCTGTGTCAATGTCCCACCTCTTCAGAAAGGACACTGGGATACAGATGCAGAGGGCCATTTGGGCTGAACTGAGAACTTTGCAAAAGATCCATTGACTGAACAATGTCACTTTAAGATGCAACCACAACTCAGAATGATTTTTAAATTTCTTACGTACTTTTTTCTCCAAGGTTTTAAGTTTTTCCACTTGAACTGGATCAAGATTAGCAGGGCAACAGCAATATGTGGTCCAGTTAGCATGAAACCCACAGCCAGTCTTGGGTTAAACACGAGGAATTCTGCAGATGCTGGAAATTCAAGCAACACACGTCAAAGTTGCTGGTGAACGCAGCAGGCCAGGCAGCATCCCTAGGAAGAGGTACAGTCGTCATTTCGGGCCGAGACCCTTCATCAGGACTAACTGAAGGAAGAGCTAGTAAGAGATTTGAAAGTGGGAGGGGAGGGGGAGATCCAAAATGATAGGAGAAGACAGGAGGGGGAGGGATGGAGCCAAGAGCTGGACAGGTGATTGGCAAAAGGGATATGAGAGGATCATGGGATGGGAGGCCCAGGGAGAAGGAAAAAGGGGAGGGGAGGAAAACCCAGAGGATGGGCAAAGGGTACAGTCAGTCAGAGGGACAAAGGAAGAAAAAGGAGAGAGAGAGAAAGAATGTGTGTATACATGTGTCATTTATACATGTGTCTGCACATGCCTTTACACTTCCTCCCCTACCACCATTCAGGGCCCCAGACAGTCCTTCCAGGTGAGGCGACACTTCACCTGTAAGTTGGCTGGGATGATATACTGCATCCGGTGCTCCCGATGTGGCCTTCTATTTATTGGCGAGACCCGACGCAGACTGGGAGATCGTTTTGCTGAACACCCACGCTCTGTCCACCAGAGAAAGCAGGATCTCCCAATGGCCACACATTTTAATTCCACATCCCATTCCCATTCTGATATGTCTATCCACAGCCTCCTCTACTGTAAAGATGAAGCCACACTCAGGTTAGAGGAACAACACCTTATATTCTGTCTGGGTAGCCTCCAACCCGATGGCATGAACATTGACCTCTAACTTCCACTAATGCCCTACCTCCCCTCGTACCCCATCCGTTATTTATTTATATATACACATTCTTTCTCTCTCTCTCCTTTTTTTCCCTCTGTCCCTCTCACTATACCCCTTGCCCATCCCCTGGGTTCCCTCCCCCCTTGTCTTTCTCCCTGGGCCTCCTGTCCCATGATCCTCTCATATCCCTTTTGCCAATCACCTGTCCAGCTCTTGGCTCCATCCCTCCCCCCCTGTCTTCTCTTATCATTTTGGATCTCCCCCTCCCGTCCCACTTTCAAATCTCTTACTAGCTCTTCTTTTAGTTAGTCCTGACGAAGAGTCTGGGCCCAAAACGTCGACTGTACCTCTTCCTAGAGATGCTGCCTGGCCTGCTGAGTTCACCAGCAACTTTGATGTATGTTGCCATTCTTGGCTTTGCACCCTGTCCAATATCACTTCTCTTCTCCTCACCTACCTATCACCTCTCCCTGTGTCCCCTCCTCATTCCCTTTCTCCCATGGTCTACTTTACTCTCCTATCAGATTCCTTCCTCTCCAACTGTGTACCGTTTCCATCTATCACCTACCAGCTTCTCAGTTCATCTCCCTCCCCCATTCTCCAGGCTTCATCTAGCACCTTACAACTTGCCTCCTTTCCCTCCCCCAACTTTATCATTCCGGCATCTTCCCCCTTCTTTTCCAGCCCTGATGAAGGGTCTCAGATCGAAATATCGACAGTTTATTCTTCTCCATAGATGCTGCTTAACCTGCTGAGTTCCTCCAGTATTTTGTATGTGTATTGCTCTGGGTTTCCAGCATCTGCAGAATCTCCTGTGTTTATAATACATGGTCCCCTTGGCTTGAGACCAACAGCCAAATTTGGCTTTATACCCTCTGATGTCAAAATACTGGGATAGGAAAATGGCTCCATTAGTGCACCATCTCCTCAGCTCACACCTTCCCGAGTCCTGTCCTCCTGAACAGTTAGATCAGGGAATTAGGAATTAAGAGTTATGGGGAAAAGGCACATTGGTGGAGCTGAGCCTACGGCCAGATAGGCCAAGATAGTATTCAAAGGTGTAGTAGGCTCGACGGGCCAAATAGCCAACTTCTGCTCCTATTTCTTATGGTCTGAAGTAACTATGTACGTAGAGTAAAGACTGAGATGGGAAATTTGTGAGATTGTTGTTCAAGTTCGAGTTTATTGTTGTCTGACTACACACAGTATGTATGTACAAGCAATCAAAATAATATACCTCCAGACCACGGTGCATCCACAAAACATATATCATACAAAGTATATAAGGCAAAATATTACCACAAATAACACACACAAAATGCTGGAGGAGCTCAGCGGGCCAGGCAGCATCTGTGGAAAAAAGTAGGGTCAACATTTTGGGCTGAGGCCCTTCAGTGGGATGGGAATAAAAAGATGAGGAGTAGAGTTAAAAGGGGGGGAAGGGGAGGAAGAAACACAAGGTGATGGGTGACACTGGAGGGGTGGGGTGAAGTAAAGAGCTGGGAATGCAACTGGTGAAAGAGATACAGGGCTGGAGAAGGGGAAGTCTGATAGAAGAGAACAGAAGGCCAGCGAAGAAAGAGAAGTGGGAGGAGTGCCAGAGCGAGGTGATGGGCAGGGAAGGAGGTAAGGTGGGAGAGGGAAAAGGGGATGGAGACTGCTGAAGGAGGGGGGTGCCATTACTGAAAGCTTGAGAAATAAACGTTCATGCCATTATGTTGGAGGCTACCCAGATGGAACATAAGGTGTTGTTCCCTCAAGCAGAATGTGGCCTCATCAGCATGACATACGGAATGACAATAAACTTGAACTTGAGCAACAATCTCACAATATGGATAGACATATTGGAATGAAAAGGAGAAGTGGAAGTGGAATTAAAATGGGTGGCTACTGGGTGATCCCACTTTTTCTGGCAGACAGAGTGTAGATGCTCGGCAAAGCAGTCTCCCAATCTACGTCGGGTCTCAGCGACATACAGGAGGCCACACTGGGAGCACCAGACACAGTATATAACCCCAACAGGCTCACAGGGGAAGGGTCGCCTCACCTGGAAGGACTGTGTGGGGCCCTGGATGGTAGTGAGGGAGGGGTTAGAAACATAGAAACATAGAAAACCTACATGACAATACAGGCCGTTCGGCCCACAAAGCTGTGCCGATCATGTTCTTAGCTTAGAACTATCTAGGCTTACCCATAGCCCTCTATTTTTCTAAGCTCCATGTATCCATCCAGGAGTCTCTTAAAAGACCCTATCGTTTCCGCCTCCACCACTGCTGCCAGCAGTCCATTTCACGCTCTCACCACTCTCTGCGTAAAAAACTTACTCCTGACATCTCCCCTGTGCCTACTTCCAAGCACCTTAAAACTATGTCCTCTCATGCTAGCCATTTCAGCCCTGGGGAAAAGCCTCCGACTATCCACACAATCAATGCTCTTATCATCTTGTACACCTCTATCAGGTCACCTCTCATCCTCCGTTGCTCCAAGGAGAAAAGGCCGAGTTCACTCAACCTATTCTCATAAGGCATGCTCCCCAATCCAGGCAACATCCTTGTAAATCCCCTCTGCACCCTTCCTATGGTTTCCACATCCTTCCTGTAGTGAGGCGACCAGAACAGAGCACAGTCCTCCAAGTGGTAGGGGCAGGTGTAGCACTTATTCCGCTTGCAAGGATAAGTGGGGAAGGACGAATGGACAAGGGAGTCGCATAAGAGGCGATCCCTGTGGAGAGCGGAATGTGGGGGAAGGAAGGATGTTTTTGGTGGTGGGATCATGTTGGAAATGGCAGAAGATGCAGAGAATCATATGTCCCACCTGATAACATGATCATCAATTCCTCGAACACCGGTAATTCAATAACCACCGCTATCCCCTTTCCCATCTCTCACCTTATCTCCTTCTCTGTCCATCATCTCCCTAACGTGCTCCTCCCTCCTTTTCTTTCTTCGCTGGCCTTCTGTCCTCTCCTATTAGACTCCTCCTTCTCCGGCCCTGCATCTCTTTCACCCATCAACTTCCCAGCTCTTTACTTCACCCCTCCCCCTCCTGGTCTTACCTATCACCTTGTGCTTCTTTGAGGACTGGTGCAGGGGATATTGTATATTTGGACTTTCAGAAGGCCTTTGACAAGGTGCCACGCATGAGGCTGCTTACCAAGTTAAGAGCCCATGGTATCACAGGAAAGTTACTGGCATGGTTAGAACATTGGGCTGATTGGAAGGAGGCAGTGAGTGGGAATGAGAGGATCCTTTTCTGGTTGGCTGCCAGTGACTCGTGGTGTTCTGCAGGGGTCAGTGTTGGGACCGCTTCTTTTTCTGCTGCATATCAATGATTTAGATGAGGGAACAGATGGCTTTGTTGTCGAGTTTACAGCTGATACAAAGAGGGGCTGGAAGTGTTGAGGATACACTTGGCTGCAGAAGAACTTAAGCAGATTAGGAGAATGGGCAAGAAATTGGCAAATGAAATAAAATGTTGGAAAACGCATGGTCATGCACTTTGGTAGTAGAAATAAATGTGCGGACTATTTTCTAAATGGGAAGAACATCCAAAAATCTGAGATGCAAAGGGCCTTGTGCAGAACACCCCGAAGGTTAACTTGCAGGTAGAGTCGGTGGTTGAGAAGGCAAATGCAATGTTAGCATTTATTTCAAGAGGTCTAGAATACAAGAGCAGGGATGTGATGCTGAGGCTTTATAAGGCACTGGTGAGGCCTCACCTTGAGTATTGTGAACAGTTTTGGGCTCCTCATCTTAAAAAAAGATGTGCTGGCATTGGAGAGGATTCAGAGGAGGATCACAAGGGTGATTCCAGGAATGAAAGGGTTATCATATGAGGAATACTTGATAGCTCTGGGTCTGTAGTGGCTGACATTTAGAAGGATGAAGGGGATCTCATGATCGAATGGTGGAGCAGACTCAATAGGCCCAATGGCCTAATTCTGCTCCTATGTCTTTTGGTCTTTGGGTCTTTGAGGTGAAGATCCTTCCTCCTCCAAGGATAAGGTCTTTGGAGCTTCTGTTAGCCTTTCTGTAACGGTGAGTTTTTACGGGATGGGGTTCTTAACCTGCCCCCCCACCCCCTGCCTTCAGAGCTGGCCTGGGACCATTCATGGCAGAGCTTCAGTCTTGCTTCTTTAAGAGGATTTACTTCCGTTTGATTTTGTTTGCAGATTGTGATAGCCTACTGACAGGTATCAAGTCTCTGAAGATTGTGAAGAGAACGGGAGAGGTTCAAGGTTCCTGGATAAAGGACCCAATCCGGGACTTCCACAAGATTTATTTCTTCAGCGGGACCAGTGGTGACTCACTCACAGAGTTTGCCGGCATCAGGTCCTTCACCTACCGCTCGCGGACGCAGCCGCCCAAGACAGTGACCCTGCCGGTGGCCTGGCAGGGGACGGGGCATGTCGCCTATGATGGCTACCTCTACTTCCACGCCAACGGCACGCTCAACCAGATTGTCAAGTACAATGTGCGCAACAGGACAGTCAGCGACCGGATGCTGCTTCTGGGGGCTGGGCAGGTCCCAGCCTACCAGCTGTCCCCCTACACGTTCATTGACCTGGCGGTGGATGAGCAAGGCCTCTGGGCTGTCCATGCCGAGCCTGACAGCGGCGGCCGCGGCACCATCGTGGTCACCAAAATCGACCACGGCAGCCTGGCGGTGGAGCACTCCTGGGACACGCCATGCTCCAGCCAGGGGGCCGAGGCGGCCTTCATGCTCTGCGGCACCCTCTACGTGGTCTACAACACAGAGTATGGCAGCCGCTCTCACATCCAGTGCCTCTACGATGTGACTGATGTGGTGACCAGCACCCAGCTGCCCGTCCTCTACTTCCCCAAGCGATATGGTCGGCACTCCATGATCCACTACAACCCACGGGAGAAGCAGCTTTATGCCTGGGATGATGGCTACCAGACGATCTACAAGCTCTTCACGAGGAGAAAGCTCGAGAGCTCGCTCGACTCCCAGTAGCTTCCATCTTAATCTTTAATATGCGCTTTACATGAAGTGGCCTACGTTTACGTTACTGAACAATATCTATCCTGCTTCTAGAATATAGAACAGTACAGACCTATCGGCCCACAACATTGTGGCAAGCTAGAACATACAATTCTATATACAATATAGAACAGGGCAGGCCCTTTGGCCCAAGATTTTGTGCTGACCTTTTAACCTATTCTAAGATCAATCTAACTCCTCCCTCCCACCTAGCCCTACATTTTTGCTAACATCTATGTGCCTGTCTAAGAGTTTCTTAAACGTTGCTAATGAATTTACCTCTACCATCACCCCTGGCAGCACGTTCCACACATCCATCACTCTCTGTGTAAAAGATTTAGCTCAGATATCCGACCCTTATCAACAAAATTTTGGTCTGTCATATTAGTTATTTCTTCCCCGGGAAAAGTCTTTGGCTATCCACTCTATCTTGTACATCTCTATTAAGTCATTGAACATACAACCTCATAGCATATTAGAGGCTCTTCAGCCCATGATGTTGTGCTGACCTTTTAACCTTCAATCAATCAATCTAACGCTTCCCTCCCACATAGTTCTCCATTTTTTCTATCATCCCTGTTCCTATCTAAGAGTTTCTTAAATGCCCCTAATGTATCTGTCTCTAACACCATTCCTGGTAGGGCATTCTATGCACCCATGAACTTACTTCTGAAATCCCCATGATAGTTTCCTTCAATCACCATAAAGTTAAGTCCCTTCATATCAGCGATTTCTTCCCTGGGATAAAGGTCTCTGGCTGTCCACTCAACCTATGCCTCTTGTCACCTTGTACACCTCCATCAAGTCACCACTCATCCACCTTCACTCTAAAGAGGAAAGTCCTAGCTTGCTCAGCCTATTCTCATAAGACATGCCCTCCAATCCAGGCAACATCCTGGTAAATCTTCTCTGCATCATCTCTAAAGTGTCCACGTCCTTTTCATAATTGGGTGACCAGAATTAAAAGGAATGAAATCTGACATCATTTTTGTATATATTTCAAAGTTTCAAAGTACATTTAATATCAGAGCATATATCCAGTATACAACCTGAAATTTGTCCTTTTTACAGACATCCACGAAACAAAGAAACCCCATAGAAAGATAGAAATATCAAAACCATGAGGCCCTCCCGCCTTTGCACAAGCAGCAAAAGCATCGACCCCCATCGATAACTTCTTCAGCCAGCAGTTCCTGCAACTTCTCCGTTAGTTGACAGCTTTATACTCCATCCGATTGAGGATCATAGCCCGCAAAATCGACTGTTTATTCATTTCCTTCGCATGATCTGCTGAGTTCCTCAAGCATTTTGTGTGTGTTACTCTGGATTTCCAGTATCTGCAGAATCCTTTCTGTTTAAGCTTTATACCTGTACTGCTTTCCAAACCCGTCCCTCGTTTATAAGGCACAGGTCAGGAGCCTGATAGAATATCTTACACGGAATCTGAATCAGGTTTATTATCACAGAAGCATGTCCTGAAATTCAAACAACAGGAATTCTGCAGATGCTGGAAATTCAAGCAACACACATCAAAGTTGCTGGTGAACGCAGCAGGCCAAGCAACATCTCTAGGAAGAG
The DNA here is from genome assembly GCF_030028105.1 of Mobula birostris. Taxonomy (NCBI): domain Eukaryota; kingdom Metazoa; phylum Chordata; class Chondrichthyes; order Myliobatiformes; family Myliobatidae; genus Mobula; species Mobula birostris. Next base: position 111,790,193 of record NC_092380.1, read on the forward strand.
GTGCAGTCGACGTTTCAGGCCGAGACCCTTCGTCAGGACTAACTGAAGGAAGAGTGAGTAAGGAATTTGAAAGTTGGAGGGGGAGGGGGAGATCCAAAATGATAGGAGAAGACAGGAGGGGGAGGGATGGAGCCAAGAGCTGGACAGGTGATAGGCAAAAGGGATACGAGAGGATCATGGGGCAGGAGGTCCGGGAAGAAAGACAAGGAGTTGGGGGGACCCAGAGAATGGGAAAGAGGTATATTCAGAGGGACAGAGGGAGAAAAAGGAGAGTGAGAGAAAGAATGTGTGTATAAAAATAAGTAACAGATGGGGTACGAGGGGGAGGTGGGGCATCAGCGGAAGTTAGAGAAGTCGATGTTCATGCCATCAGGTTGGAGGCTACCCAAACGGAATACAAGGTGTTGTTCCTCCAACCTGAGTGTGGCTTCATCTTTACAGTAGAGGAGGCCGTGGATAGACATATCAGAATGGGAATGGGATGTGGAATTAAAATGTGTGGCCACTGGGAGATCCTGCTTTCTCTGGCGGACAGAGCATGGGTGTTCAGCAAAACGATCTCCCAGTCTGCGTCGGGTCTCACCAATATATAAAAGGCCACATCAGGAGCACCGGACGCAGTGTATCACCCCAGTCGACTCACAGGTGAAGTGTTGCCTCACCTGGAAGGACTGTTTGGGGCCCTGAATGGTGGTAAGGGAGGAAATGTAAGGGCATGTGTAGCACTTGTTCCGCTTACACGGATAAGTGCCAGGAGGGAGATCAGTGGGGAGGGATGGGGGGGACGAATGGACAAGGGAGTCGTGTAGGGAGCGATCCCTGCAGAATGCAGAGAGAGGGGGGGAGGGAAAGATGTGCTTAGTGGTGGGATCCCGTTGGAGATGGCGGAAGTTACGGAGAATAATATGTTGGACCCGGAGGCTGGTGGGGTGGTAGGTGAGGACCAGGGGAACCCTATTCCTAGTGGGGTGGCCTGAAATTTGTTGTTTTGCAGCAGCAGTACAGTCCAACACTCTAAGTTACAATATATCAATAAAAAAATAACGCATGGAGAGTAACGAGATAGTGTTCATGGGCTCTTGGACCATTCAGAATCCTGATGGTGGAGAGAATTGTAATTGTATTTGGAATTGGAATTGGCTTGTTATTGTCACATGTACTGAGATAGGGTGAAAAGCTTGTCTTGTATACTGTTGATACAGATTAGATCATTACACAGTGCATTCAGGTAGAACAATAGAGATAGTGAATTTAGATTTAAGTGTGTAAAATGATTATAATAGAAGTTATAGGGTCATAGAACACTACAGCACAGAAACAGGCCCTTCAGCCCATCTCGTCTGTGCCGACTTCAATGATATTATTACACAAGAGAATGAAAGAACTGGAATTGGAATTGGTTTATTAATGTCACACGTACAGAGACACAGTGAAAAGCTTGTCTTGCACACTGTTCATACAGATCAGATCATTATACAGTGCATTGAGCAGGAACAAGAGAGAAAGAGGATTTGTATTATAATCGTGCAGAATAGAAGTCTTGAATGAATCGACTGGGAGCAGCTTGCTGAGTCACCACTCTCTGGCGCCATCTAGAGGAAGGGGAAGAAACACCCAACAGCCATAAAGAAGCTTGTTGCCATCCAGGCTGGAGCAGCCTGGACGGTCGGCCCCCCAGCCACCTCCACATCCCCCCACCCCGGACGGTCGGCCCCCCAGCTACATCTGCATCCAACCCTGCATCCACCCTCCCCCCAGATGGTCGGCCCCCAGCCACCTCCGCATTCCCCCCCAAATGGTCGGCCCCTCAGCTACCTCTGCATTCCCCCCCCCACCCCCGGACGGTCAGCCCCCCCCAGCCAGATCTGCATCCCCCCCTCGGACAGTCGGCCCTCAGCCACCTCCGCATCCCCCCCCCCCCCAGATGGTCGGCCACCAGCCTCCGCATCCTTCCCCCCCCCCCCCCCGGACGGCTGGCCCCCCCCCCCCCAGCCACCTCTGCATCTCCACCACCCCAGACGGTTGTCCCCCAGCCACCTCCGCATCCCCCCCCCCACTGGATGGTCGGCCCTCAGCTCATTCCCCCCACCCCGAATGGTCAGCCCCCAGCCACTTCCGCATCCCCCCCCCCATGCACTCACTCACTCCAACACTGGATGAGAGTGCACTGTAGTTACACATCAAGTCTGCACCTCACAAACCGGGCATCCCCACTGCCAAGTTCAAAAGCAGCCAGCAAGGACATCCTGTTTTAGAAGGGCATCAATCTTACCAGTGCCCAAGAGGAGCAGGGTGAGCTGTTTCATCAACTATCACCCAGTTACACTCACACCTACTGTGATAAAATGTTTTGAGGGGTTGGTCATGGTTATAATTAACTCGTACCTGGGCAAGGAGCTGGACCCACTGTAATCTGCCTACCACCACATCGGGTCTACAGTGGAAGCAATCTCACTGGCCCAGCCTTGGGCCACCTAGACAATAGCAATACATAGATTGGGCTGCTTCAATTGATTATAGCTCATCATTCAACACCATTAAACCATTTCTAATCAACCAGCTTCAAAAGCGGGGCCCCTGTAACTCCCTCTTCAACTAGATCCTTGACTTCCTCATCAGGAGACCACAGTCAGTAACAATTTGTGGTAACATCTCCATCTCACTGACAATCAACACAGGCACATCCAAGGATGTGTGATTAGCCCACTGCTCTACTCCCTTAACACTCATGGCTGTGTGGCTGGGCACAGCTCAAACGCGTCTATAATTCGCCAGTGGCACCACTATTGGCAAAATTTCGGATGATGATGAGGAAGCATACGGGAGCAAGATAGATCAGCTAGATGAGCAGTGTTACAGCAACAACCTCATGCACAACATCAGCAAGACCAAGGAATCAGTTGTGAACTTCTAGAAGGGGAAGTCAGAAGAACACGTACCAGACCTCAGAGGTGGAAAGGGTGAGCAGCTTCAAGTTCCTGGGTGTCAATATTTCTGAAGATCTCTCCTGGGTCTAACACATCGATGCGATCCCGATGAAGGCACACAGAGTATTAAGAGTTAGAGGAGATTTGGTATGTCAACAAAGACTCTCGCAAATTTCCACAGATGTACCTTGCAGAGCATTCTAACTGGTTGCATCACCACCTGTAATATAGGGGCCTCCAATATGCAGGACTGTACGAGGCTGCAGAGGGTTGTACACTCAGCCAGTTCCATCACTTGCTCTTCCCACCATGGTGGACATCTTCAAAAGGCAGAACCTCAAGAAGGTGGTATCCATCATTAAGGACTTCCAACATCCAGATCATGCCCTCTTCTCATTACTACCATTTGGGGCCTGAAGACACACACTCAATGTTTTAGGAACAGCTTTTTCCCCTCCATCATCATTCCTGAATGTTCCAAGAACCCATGAACACGACCTCACTATTCCTTTTTTGAGTAATTATTTCCCTATTTTTATAGTAATGTGTTAAATCCTGCGCTGTACTGCTGCCACAAAACAATAAATTTCATGACAGATGTCAGTGACAATAACCTAATTCTAGTTCTGATTCCTGCAAGTCACTGATGACAATAACCTGGAAATGTCACACTACTTCTTCATCATCACTGCATATAAATCCTAGAGCTCCCTTCCTACCACCACAGCATGCAATCACCACACAGACCGCAGTCGTCCCAGAAGACAGCTTGTCCTCATTTCTGAAGGACAGCTGAAGATGCAGCAATGACTGTGGACCATCCTGGCTACATCCACATTGTTCTTTGGTTCTGATTGCACAATAAAGGCAAGGAAAAGATATTAAACGCTCATAAATTCTATTCTCTCTCTCTCTCTCTCTACTGCCTGTTACACTGCTGGGTTTTAGGGCAGCAATGTAGGTCCTCCATTTCTGGCAGCTCATCATGTCAGTAGCTCGATTTTCACTACCGTTAGCGTGCAAGACCCGAATGGATCCCATTGCACTCAGAAGTAGAAGGATTCTTCATTGTGGTCTCGGTAACAATTTTGTTTAACTAACCAGGGTTTTTAGCCCTGAGCTGAACCCCCAAATCTGGATGTCTGGTGGACCACTCTTCATCTGGCCTCTACCTTTTGACCCATTGACATGGATGACCCTCCCAAGAGCCAAAGCACAAAGCCCTGAATTCAGCCAATGTAACTCTCCGGGTCATTGAGGCACTCAAGTCAGCAAAGCACAACAAGGCTGTGGTCCTCTCCGATGATAAGTTCTATTGTAACCTGTAAAACATGAACAGAGGAGGTGATACCACGTGGGATCCTCCAGGAGAAGGAAGGAACTGCCGTGCTCTTTCCGGAGAGTGGTGAACCTCCTGCAAAAATCCAGTTAACGTAGCTCATGTTATTACAGGAGATTGTGTCATGTCAGACCTGTCTCTTCATGAGCAATGGGAGATATCTGTCTCCTCCTACTCATAGAGTCAGAGTCATACAGTCCCTTGGCCCATCTAGTCCATGCTGAACTGTTAATTTTCCTAGTTCAATCAACCTGCACTTCGATTATAGCCCTCCATAACCCTCCAATCCAGGTAGCTAACCAAACTTCTCTTAGGTTTTGCAATCAAATCTGCATCCATCACTTTCACTAGCAGCTTGTCCCACACTCTCAAACCCCTCTGAATGAAGAGGTTCTCCCTCATGATCCCCTTAAATATTTCATCTTTCGCCCTAAACCTATGACTTCTAGTTCTAATCTCACCCAATTTGAGGAAAAAATCCTGCCTGCATTTACCCTATCAATACCCCTCATAATTTTGTATACCTTGATCAAATCTCTCCTTATTCTCCTATGCTCCAGGATTAAAGTCTTAACCTATTCAACTTTTCCTTACAACTTAGATTCTCAAGCCCTGACAACATCCCTGTAAATTTTCCCTGCACTCTTTCAATCTTATTGATAAGGTCCTCTTCTAGCCTTTCTGAGCTGGTGATTTAGAGCCTTGGAGTTATACAGCAAGGAATCAGGCCCTTTGGCTTAACTGATTCATTCTGGCCATGATGCCTACCTGAGTTAGTCCCAGTTGCCTGCATTAGACCCATATCCATCTGAACCTTTCCTAAACATGTTTCTCTGACCAAATTTGTTATAACAAAGAACAGTGGAACACATTTGGGGTGGTATAATGGTCCACAATGTTGTGCTAACCTTTTAACCATCTCCACAATCAAACTAACCTCCTACACAGCCCATAAATTTCCATTTTTCTTACATCCATGTGCCTATATTTTATTTATTTACTTATTGAGATACAGCGTGGAATAATCCCTTCTGACCCTCGAAGCCATGCTCCCAGCAATTCCCTGATTTAATCCTAGCCTAATCATGGGACAACTTACAATGACCAATTAATCTACCAACCGGTATGTCTTTGGACTCTGGGAGGAAACCAGATCCTCCGGAGAAACCCACATATGCATGGGAAAAACATAAAAACTCCTTACAGGCAGTGGCGGGAATTGAACCTGGGTTGCTGGTACTGTAAAACATTGTGCTACAGTGCCACTACCAAGAGTGTCTTACATGTCCCTAATGTGCAGCGTGTCCAAGGCACCCACCACTCTGTGTGAAAAAGCTGCCACTGACATCTCCCCTACACTTTCCTTTTATCAAATTAAACAGATGTCCTGTGGTATTGACCGTTGCTGCCCTCGGAGAAAACACATCATTAGTCCACTTTGTCTCTGCCTTTTGTTATTTTGGGCATTTATTCTTTTATTTTGAGATACAGCACAGTAACAGGCTCTTCCGGCTCAATAAGATCGCGTCACACAATTACAACCACGTGACTAAGCCCTGTTGAAGGGTCTTGGCCCGAAACATCAACTGTTCACTTTTTTCCATAGATACCACCTGGCCTGCTGAGTTCCTCCAGCATTTTGTATGTGTTGCTTCTATTTCCAGCATTTGCAGATTTTCTATCGTTTGTAACCTACCAACCCATACATCTTTGGAATGAGGGAGGAAATCGGAACACCCAGAGGAAACCCACACGGTCACGGGGAGAACGTACAAACTCCTAGCAGACAGCAAAAGGAAATGAACATGGCTTACTGATCCATAAGATATTCAGCTCATGGAGTCTGCTCTGCCATTCCATCATGGCTGATTGATTTTCCCTCTCAACAACATTCTCCTGCCTTCTCCCTGGAACCTTTGACACACTGACTAATCAAGAGCCTGTCAACTTCCACTTCAAATATACACAATGACCTGACTTCCACAGCCATCTATGACAACGAATTCCATAGATTCACCATGCTCTGGCTAAAGAAATTCCTCCTCATCTCTGTACTAAAAGGTCATCCTTCTATTCTGGAGTTGAGCCCTCTGGTCCTAGACTCCTACACTATAGGAAAAATCCTCTCCATGTCCACTCTATTTAGGCCTTTCAATGAGATTCCTCCCTCATTATTCTAAACTCCAGTGAGTACAGGCTCAGAGCCATCAAAAGCTCCTCAAAGAATTGAAAATACACGTGGACTAAGATGTTAACTGTCCTGTGCTATCACCAGTGGGATCATCAGTTGATCTACCACCTGTCTTCAGGAGTTTCGGCCCGCTTATGATCAAGACTCCCTCGAGGTGGTGGGCCAGCAGTGCTAAAGCACCACCTCCCACTGGTGAGCTTAAAAACTTGGCATCTGCCTCTATCAGAGTTGTTGGTCACTTCCATCCAACAGATAGTCTGCTCTTCAGGTGTCTATGCAACTACTGAAGGGTTTGCAAGATATGTATACACTGTCTGACTATCTGCCCCTCTGGACATACTTGGTCCACACCCATGCTGATCCTTTCTCTGCTGCCTCAGCTACAGCCCTGCTGGTTGACTTGATCTCTCTTCTAGTGAAGCCAAGGTCACGCAGTCACTTCTGGAGAGTGAACGCAATAAGCCCACGGCAGCCTACTTCGAATGGATAGCATGAGACCTTCCACCCTCTGTCTCTGCACTCTGATCTTAATTCTACATACTTGGTTAACTTGCGCTCATGGGCTTCATCGATGTTATCTTCCCAAGGGACTGTGAGTTCACCGATAACCACTTCTCTACTGGTGTCAGACCATACGATTATATCTGGACGCAATGTTGTGAAAGCTAATTGCTCCGGGAAACTGCCTTTCCTGTCCAGGTCAGCCTTGACACACTAATCATTGGCTGAAGAAAGTATGCTCGATCGTGGGCCTGCGCTGTACATCCTTGACTTGGAGCCTTCTTTCACAAATGATATGTGATGTTCTGTGCAGCATGGGGCATGAGATAAGTTGTGCTACAGTACTCTCCGCTCAACTGCTTCTGTTACAACTTTGAGAACGTTGTTATATCACCAAGTGTACATGCCGCTGGAAAGATTGGCTTTGCATGCACTCAAAATATGTTGAAGTGTTCCCTTCTCGCCACAAGCAGCACACCTGTCTGTCTTATCTTCATACCAAGTGTTGAGGTTGGCAGGTGTTAGGAGCAGATCGTATGCTGCTCTGCGTAGAAAAGAAATGCAGAGCTGTTCCATCTGCCAAAGAACATTCCAAGATAGATGTCGTTATTCAACACTTTCCCACCGGGTCCAAGCCCCTTGTTCGGCCAGGCCAGCTGTTTTAGCTAATCTCTTCTCCTCTTCTACCTCTCGTATTTCTTGTGTTACAAGCTCACGGCGCTCCTTACCTGTAGAAGATGACCACCACTTGTGGGTTGTCCATTCAAGTCCTTGGCGGCCTAGCTGGATAGTCCCAACCATCTTCTTGTGCTTCAATCTAGACTCTGCCTCATCAACTGCTACACGGGCTGACCACTTCCTGCCTGATCTCACATCCGGCTGGGTGTTCTTGATGACAGGGTCTTTTGAGTCTCAAAGTATCAAGAATGATCTTACCTTGGCAACCTTGACCTCTTCAATAAGGGATTGCACTGGGATGGTGAGCTTTGTCGGGCTACTGTGGATTGCAACATTGGTGAGGCTGCTCAGTACTCCAAGCCACTTCTTCACATACTTGTTGGCCTTCTGTTCCATTGCCTCAAAATGGGACATTGCCACTTCATAGACAGTTGGTGGCCACATTATCCGTGGCATCAGTCCTTACTGCAAGTACCACAACTTCAACTTGCCAGGCAAGCCACACTTGTCGACAGACATCAGATCTCTGCTGATCTGTTCTCCTGCTCTTGAACCCTCTTGGTGTCTCTCAGCTCCTCTGTGTACCATCGACCAACGCTCTTAACTGGTTGGTCCTGAATGGATGGAATCTCCTCTCCACAAAGGGTGAAATGAAAGTCAACCAGCTTTCCTCTCCTAAGAACGAGGCTCCTTGACTTCTTAGTCTTGAACTTCATTCTTCCCCAATCCATTAGCTCCTCAAGTCTAGATAGTACAATTTCCACTGCCTCCGTGCTAGGACCCAAAAGGGTGAGATCATCCATGAACGCTCGTATTGGTGGTAACTCCCCTCCACTATCAAGTGCAACACCTGGTCCCACTGATTCTGCAGCCCTCACAATGACCTCCATGGCTAACACAAAAAGGATGGGTGAAATCGCACATCCCATTGGGATTCCAACATCCAAGCTCTGCCACCTAGTTGTAAACTGTTGAGTGGAAAACCTCACCCGGAAATTGTTGTAGTACTGCATAACAAAGTTCCTCACCTTAGCAGGAATCTATAGGAATTCCATCGCAAACTCAATCAGGACATGGGGAACAGAACCATACGCATTTGCCAGATCAAGCCAAACTACAGCCAGATTTCTTCTCAACCTTTTCAACTCCTGGATGGTATGCCATATCATACTAGAATGTTCAAGGCATCTCGGGAAGCCTGGTACTCCTGCCTTCTGCACAGATGTATTTACCAATCCATTCTCTATCACAAATGAAGATATTCTTTCTGCCAGAATGCCAAACATAATCTTTCCCTCTACTTTCAGGAGTGAAATTGGTCGGAACTGATTCAATGTAGAAGAATTCTCTTCCTTCGGGATGTATACTCCTTCAGCCTCACTCCATGACAAAGGAACAACACCTTGCCTCCACACCACCTTTAACAATCTCCACAAGTATTTCCTCAGCTCTTCACACTTCTTGAACACCTTATATGGCACTCCATTAGGTCCTGGCACTGAGCCTGACCTTGCCTTTCTGATGAACCGTTCGACTTCTGCCAGTTTGGGTTCTGACAGATCGAACTTCACTCCTGACTTGGTAGGTTTCACAAGCCCTGAAATGTCAAGCAAAGGAGCCTCCTGCTGTTCGTTAGAGTAAGTGCTTGCCAGGTGATCCTCAAGTTCTTGTTGAGAGATGTTAAGCTGCCCGCTCTCACTTTGTTCAAACAGTTTCTTTGTGAACTCGCGAGGGTTCTCAAAGAACGACTTTCTTGCCTTCTCCCTCTTCTTTCTCTTTTTACATTGTGACTCTGCACGACGGAGTGATGCTAACTTTATTCGAAAATGCTCTCGGAGATCAGCAAGCCCTGGCTTGTCACCCTCACTTGCTACCTTCCACCTCTGTCTCAACGATTTAAGTTCTCTCCTCAATCTACTAATTTCCTTCTGGCACCTGCTTGGTTGCTGTGTAGGCTTTGCTTTCTTCAACTCAACCAAATCAACCCTGTACTTTCCAACATCGTAAATCATATCGCCCATCACTTCCAACTTTCTCTTTGATGTTCCCCTGAGAGTGTTCTCCAACATCATACTGATATCCTCATCAAATACACGCCAAGCCTTCTCATCTGCCATTGCTGGCCACTTGACCTTCCTCTTCTTCTCTACCTCCTCACCACTGCCATCATGCAAAGGATCTACCTGGGTACTGTGGTCTGAAACCTGACCTGGGTTATCTCTCGTCTGATCTGGAGTATGATGACGCTCTCCAGAGCGAATCGCTGTGGCTTGTGAATCGGTGGTTGAAAAGACCACATCATCTGTGCTTGGTGAAGTAATCTCATCTTCATCCACTGGGACGGAATAGCACTTCAACTTTGCTTGGTGGACTCCTAAACCTTTAATGCTGGAAAACGCTCTCCCACACCAACACACTGGACACTCAGAGCCTCTTATCCTAGCTCTTGGTCATAGTCGTTCCCTGTAATTAACTGTATCCGTTCAATTGGGTCCATCATTCTCCCTCCCTCTCTCATATGTTAACCCTTTTATTCCTGGGATCATTCTCGAAAGCCCCCTCTGGACCTTCTCCAATGCCAGTTCATCCTTTCATAGATATGGGGCCCAAAACAGTTGATAATACTCCAAAAGTGACTAATGTCTCATGAAGCCTCAGCATTGCATCCTTGTGTTTATAGTCTAGAGCTCTCAAAATTAATGCTGCGGAGGGATTCAAGGGAAACGACATTGTCAGTCACCTCTGACATTATTTTTAACTTTAAATTATCCTGGATTTAAGCCCCACCTAAGTTGGCATGTTGATGCATTATCGAGCAGGTTTGTCCCAAGGAACTGCCATCCTTTGATTGGGTCTTGATGAGAATTGTAACAGAGCTGAGCCAATGAACATAAAACAACACAGCACATTTCAGGCCCTTCGGCCCGTTATGCTGTGTTGACCTTTTAACCTACTCTAAGATCAATCTAACCCTCTCCTCGTCTATCCCCTCTATACCTTCCTCAAATTTCCATAAAATTCTGCCTCCTTATATTAACCATTTCTGCCCTGGGAGAAAAGTCTCTGCCTGTCCACGCTATCAATACCTCTCATCATCTTGCACACCTCTATCAAGTCATCTCTCATCCTCATTCATTCCAAAGACAAAACCCATAGCTCTCTCAATCCAGGCACCACTCTGGTAGATCTCCTCTGCACCCTCTCTAAAGCTTTCACATCCTTCCTGTAATGAGGTAGCCAGAACTGAATACAATACTGCAAGTGTGGGCTAGCCAGGGTTTTTTAGAGCTGCAACATTACCTCGTGGCTCTTGAAGTCAATACCCCGACTAATGAAGGCCAACATACCATACACCTTCCTAGAACATACCAAATTGCACAGTAACTTGGTGGGATCTGTGGATGTGGAGTCTTTTGTTGGATCAGCCATGAAGTGATGGGACGGTAGGGAAGGCACGAATGGCTGCGTGGGCATCTCCAGCTCTTTCTTCCTACAGCTGTCCATTTCTACTGGTGATAGAGGCTTTATTCTGTCACCTCAATGTAATGGGACCAGGCACTTTGTTGCACCACATAGTGTCAAACTAATTAAACCCCTAATAGACTCAGCCAGTCAGGTAGCATCTACAGAAAGGAGTAAGCAATCAACATTTCAAGCCAAAACTCTTCAACTGTTTACTCCTCTCCATAGATGCTGCCTGACCTGCTGAGTTCCTCCAGCATTTTGTGTGTGTTGCTCTGAATTTCCAGCATCTGCAGAATCTCTCATGCTTAAATAGACTAATCAATTTTGCCTATGCAATATCCATATTCCTCCATTCTCCATTTATTCATATGCTTATCTAAAAGCCTCATAAATGCTTCTATTTTTCTTTTTGTCTCTATCACCATTCCAGACAAACATTCCAGGCATCAACTACACTCTGTGTAAAAAGCTTACACCACACAACTCCTTCAAACTTACCCTGTCATCTTAAATGCGTGCCCTCCACACTTCAACATTTTGATCCCCGAAAAGTGATATGGCTGTCGACGTTATTTATGCTTCTTATAATTTTATGAACTTTTACCAGGCCTCCACTGTTCCAGTGAAAGCAAGGTGAGTTTATCCAACCTTTCCTGAATTCCTCTAATCCAGGCAGCATCCTGGTAAACCTCTTCTATGCCCTTTCCAAAGCCTCGACATCTTTTCTATAGTGAGGAAACCAGAACTGCTTGTAATACTCTAGATTACTAGAGTTTTATAAAGCTGAAACCGAACTTCCTGACTCAAACTCAATGCCGCAACTAATAAAGGCAAGATGTCATATGGCTTCTGTACCACCCCAGCAGCTTGTGCAGCCTCTTTCAGGGAACTGTAGATCAATAGACAATAGACAATAGGTGCAGGAGTAGGCCATTCGGCCCTTCAAGCCAGCACCGCCATTCACTGTGATCATGGCTGATACTCCACAACCAGTATCCAGTTCCTGCCTAATCCCCATAACCTTTGATTCCGCTATCTTTAAGAGCTCTATACATCTCTTTCTTGAAAGCATCCTGAGACTTGGCCTCCACAGCCTTCTGGGGCAGAGCATTCCACATATCCACCACTCCCTGGGTGAAGAAGTTTTTCCTCAACTCCGTTCTAAATGGCCTACCCCTAATTCTTAAACTGTGGCCTCTGGTTCTGGACTCACCCATCAGCGAGAACATGCTTCCTGCCTCCAGCGTGTCCAATCTCTTAATAATCTTATATGTTTCAATCAGATCCCCTCTCATCCTTCTAAATTCCAGTGTATACAAGGCCAGTCGCTTCAATCTTTCAACATGTGACAGTCCCGCCATCTGGGGAATTAACCTTCTGAACTTACGCTGCACTCCCTCAGTAGCAAGAATGTCCTTCCTCAAATTTGGAGAACAAAACTGCACACAGTACTCCAGGTGTGGTCTCACCAGGGCCCTGTACAGCTGCAGAAGGACCTCTTTGCTCCTATACTCAATTCCCCTTGTTATGAAGGCCAGCAAGCCATTAGCTTTCTTCACTGCCTGCTGTACCTGCATGCCTGCTTTCAGTGACTGACGAACAAGGACATCTAGATCTCATTGTACTTCACCTTTTCCAACTTGACTCCATTTAGATAATAATCTGCCCTCCTGTTCTTACCAGCAAAGATCCCTCTGTATGTCAGAATAAGAATCAGGTTAAATATCACTGGCATATGTTGTGAAACTTGCTGTTTTGTGGCAGTAGTGCATTGCAGTACATAAAAATAATTAAATTACAACAATAAATATATTTTAATTAATAAATTAAATGTAATAATTAAATCTATACTAGGCCCAATATATCGATGCAATTATAAAGAAAGCATGAGAGAGCTATATTTCATTGGGAGTTTGATGAGATTTGTATAAAGATATACGATGGGATGCATTCTAACTGGTTGCATCACCAGCTGGTACGGACGGGCCACTGCGCAGAATTGGGGGAAGCTGCAGATCCATCAGATCAGTAAGTTTTAAATTCAGCCAGATCCACCATGGGCACTAGCCAGCCCAGCTTCCAGGACAACTTTAAGGAGCAATGCCTTGAAAAGGCATCATCCATCATTAAGGACCCCCATCACCAAGGACATACCCTCTTCTCATTTTATCATCATGCTGGAGGTACAGGAGCCTGAAGGCACAATACTCAATGATTCAGGAACAGCTTCTTCCCCTCTGCCACCAGATTTCTGAATGGACAGTGAACCCATGAACACAACCTCACTACTTTTTTTTCTCTTTTTGCACTACATACTTAATGTAACTTTTTAAAAATATATATACTTCTTACTCTACATTATAGATTCTATTATCTTGTATTGCAGTGTACTGCTGCATAATAATAATAAATTTCACGACACATACCAGTGATATTAAACCTGATTCTGATTCTGAAAAGAGAGCAAAAAAAAATTGAGGTAGTGTACATGAGTTAATTGTCCATTTAGAAATCTGATGGCTGAAGGGAAGAAGCTGTTCATAAATTGTTGAGTGTGTGTCTTCAGGGTCTTGCCGTTAATAGCGTACTGTCCCTTTTCATTTGGTCTTCCAAATTGGAGTCTCACATTTGTCTGAATTAAACTCCATTCTGATGACAACCATCTCATATCCTGCTTTACAGTTAACCTCTTCATTCAGATTAAAATACAGTTCCATCGATCCACATGTGGATTTCATCTCTCTGCCACCAGGAAAGGCAGCCGGCTTTCTATTGTGCATTACTGTTGGAGAATTCTTTTGTAGAATTCTCCGCTCTCCCTATCAGTTTGCCAATTTAAAACAAGCGTAGAAACTACAAAACCCTTGTAAAGTTTAATTAATTATTAAAATTTATCTATCACGTGTGGCAGACCAGCTGTTTGTAACTATTGCTCAACTTGTGTGAACAAGTGCTGAACCAGGAACCACAAGACCATAAAAATACAGGAGCAGATTTAGACCAGTTGGCCTGTCGTGTCTGCTCTGTTATTCCATCATGACTGATTTATTATCCTTCTCTACTTTAAATATAACCAATGACTTAAGCCACGAGCCAGCCTGCCCACACTCAAACTCACCTTGTCCTGTTCTGGGACACTGTGAGCTAAGTCTGGTCCCCACTAGGGCGGCACACAGGATGGAGGGGATGCCAGGAGGTGAGATAGGACATGGACCTTGGAATCCTGCACCCTGCATACTGACCAAGATTCCCACTTAATGTAATCCCATTTGCCTGTGTTTGGCCCATATCCTCTGAAACACAGAACATAAAACATAGAACATTACAGCACAGTACAGGCCACTTAACCTATCTTAAGATCAATCTAACCATCGCTCTCACATAGTTCTCAACTTTTCTTTCATCCGTGTGGCTAAGGGTTTCTTAAATGCCCCTAATGCAAATGCCTCTACTACCACCTCCGGCAGAGTGTTCTACACACTCATCATTCTCTGCGTAAAAATTTACCACTGACATACCCCCGCCCCCATACTTCCATCCAACCACCTTAAAATTATGCCCCTTGTGTTAGTCATTTCTGCCCTGGGAAAAAGTCTTTGGTTGCCTGCTGTATCTATGCCCCTTATCATCCTGTACACCTTTATCAAGTCACCTCTCATCCTCCTTCACTCCAAAGAGAAACACCCTAGCTCACTCAACCTATCCTCCCTCATAAGACAGGCAGCATCCTGGTAAATCTCCTCTGCACTTTCTCTAAAGCTTCTACACCTTCCTATAATGAGGTGACCAGAACTGAACACTGTGGTCTAACCGGAGTTTTATAGAGCTGCAACATTATCTTGAGGTTCTTGAACTCATTCCCCTGACTAAAGAAGGCCAACAAGTCAAGTGTAGTTGTCATTCAACGAAACATGAATACCCATGGATACAGCCAGACAAAAGTGTGTTCCTCTGAGGCGAAGGTTCAAACCACAGTACCAACAGTCACACAGCACAAAAACACATATAGCACATATAACACAGCAAGCACAATTCAAGTATCAGTAAAATAGTCACACGAGAAATATAGCCCAAGATCTTGAGTCCTTGAATGTTGTCTTCTTAACAATCCTATCAACTTGCATGGCAACTTTGAGGGATCTATGAATGTGGACCCTGAGATCCCTCTGTTCCTTCAGACTGCTAAGGTTCCCTACACTTGTTAACTTTACCTTTTATTCTGAGAGTACATATAAGCTTTGTGCTCTCAAAAATTCACTTTTGAAGTCCTCCCACTTATCAAATGCCAGAAAGCAGCCTGTCCCAATCCACACTGCCAGATCATTTCTGATACCATCAAAATTGGCCTTACTCCGATTTAGAATCTCAACCTGCGGACCAGACCTATCTTTTCACATATTTACTTAAAAACTAATGGGATAGTGGTCACTGGATGCAAAGTGTTCCCCGATACAAACTTCTGTCACCTGCCCTGTCTCATTCCTTAATAGCCGATCCAGTATCTCATGCTCTCTCGTTGGGACGTCATACTGATGTAGAAAACTTTCCTGAACACATTTGACAAACTGGGACTCCCAGTCAATATGTGAAAAGTTAAAATCACCTACTATAACAACCCTGTGATTTTGCTGCAGTCTGTGATCTCTTTACAAATTTGTTCCACTAAATCCCTAGGGCTGTTGGGTGGTCTATAATATAGCCCCATTAACGTGGTCGTACCTTTCCTAATTCTCAGTTCCACCCATAATGTCTTACTAAATGAGTTCTCCAGTCTGTCCTGACGGAGCTCTGCCATGACATTTTCCTGACTAGTAACGCCAGCCCTCCTCCTTTAATCCCTTCCGCTTGTTGTGTCTAAACCAACAGAACCCCAGAATATTGAGCTGCCAGTCCTGCCCTTCCTGCAACCAAGTCTCACTAATGGCTACAGTATCATAATTCCAGGTGTTGATCCATGCCCTGATCTGCCTTCCCTATGATACTTCTTGCTTTCAAATATACACAGCTCAGGACATTAGTTGCACCATGCTCAATCTTTTGATTTCCAACTTTGTCTGAGTTCTTACCAACATCTGCCTCCACAACCTCTCCACCAATTGTTCTGGCACTCTGGTTCCCATCCTTCTGCAACTCTCATTTAAACACCTCCATGCAGCATTAGCCAACCTTCCCGCTAGAGAATTAGTCCCCTTCCTGTTCAATTCTTCTGTATAGGTCCCACTTTCCCTGGAAGAAAGCTCAATGATCCAAAAATCTTATGTCCTCCCTCCTACACCAACTCCTTAGCCACATGTTAAACTGTATAAATTCCACAAAAATTGCACAGCAGTATAGTTTATGCAGCAGTATAAATTCTGTGAAAATTAGCTCTTTGCAGCAGCTGCAGAGTATATTAGATATGATAAATGTTAATTAGCATAAACTTAAATGAACATAAATCATTCATAATCTAAATAACAAAATAAACAAGATTCATAGAACACTACAACACAGAAACAAGCCTATTGGTCCACCTACTCTATACCCAACTCTTAATCTTCCAAATCCCATCAACCTGCTCCGGGCCCATAGCTCTCCATACCCCTGCCATCCATGTACCTATCTAAATTTCTGTTACATGTTGAACTCAAACCTGCATCCGTCAAATATACAGGCAGCTCTTTCCACAGTCTCACCACCACTACCCCCTAGTGAAGAAGTTCCCCTCATGTTCCCTTTAAATATTTCACCTTTCACCCTTAACCCATGATCTCTAGTTCTGGTCTCACCTAACTTCAATGGAAAAAGCCTGCTTACATTTACCCTGTCTCTATATCCCTCATAATTTTGTATACCTCTATCAAATGTCTCCTCATTTTCCTATGCTGTAGAGAATAAAGTCCTAAAGTATTCAACCTTTCCTGATAACTCACATCCTCAAGTCCCAGTAGCATCCTTGTAAATTTTCTCTTTCTCATCCACAACTCTCATGCAATTGTTTTGAAGGGCGTTCGCACGGTGATGGGGATCCTTAACAATGGATGCTGCCTTTTTGAGGTGTGACCTTTCGAAGATGTCCTGGGTGCTGGGGAGGTGAGTGCTGAGTTTGCAACTTACTGCAGCCTTTTTGCGAAGCTGTGCAGTGGCCCCTCAGTACCAGTTGGTGGTGAGCTAACATGAAGCAGAAGTCGGTCTGATCTTGAGGAGTGTGAATCGGGTGTATCCCCTCGCAACACCACCCTCTCCCCCGTGACTCCATCATTATATCCATCGCAGCACTTTACGTAAAGTAACAGCAGCACACTGCAATCCACAATTTGGAGCTTGTTGCTTGCAACGTATCAGTGATCTCTAGCAAGGCAAAGACTGCCCCCAAGAGGCAACATGACAGCAGGTCACAGAGTCCCACCATTGAGCACATCTTCACGGAGGGCTGGCGTAGGAAAGCAGCGTCCGGCATCAAGGACCTCCACCATCAGCCATCAGCCATGCTCTCTTCTCACATCTGATATCGGGAAGGAGATACAGGAGCCTCAGGACTCACACCACCAAGTTCCGGAACAGTTACTACCCCTCAACCATCAGGGTCTTAAACCAAAGGGATAACTTTACTCACTCAATCATTGTAATGTTCCTACAACCTATGGATTCACTATTAAAGACTCTTCATCTCATGCTCTCAATATTTATGTGTATTTATTTATTTATTTGTTTATTTTTGTATTCAGACAGTCTGTTGTCTTTTGAACACCGGTTGTTTGTCAGTCCCTCTTGTGTGTGTTTTTTCATTGATTCCTTTGTGTTATTTTTTAATTATTCTGAATGCCCACAGGAAAATTAATCTCTGGGTAGTATATGGTGACATAAATGTACTTTGATAATAAATTTATTAGAACTTTGAACTTGAGGCAGGGTTAGAAATATCACAGAAAGAAGCATCGACTCCGGAATTCAGAAGTCATGAAAATAATAGTTTTGCAATTACCTCAGGCTCACATTCATTAAACAAATTTTTGGACAAACTTTGGTTGCTTCCTATGGAGCTGTGGGGGTTGAAGGGAGACCTGATACAAGAGGCATAGATAGAATAGGCAGCTGGTAGCTTTTGTTCTTCAGGCAAATGGGGTTCATCCACCATGGTTGGAGAAGTAAGACTCTGATTTCAAAGCTCAGCTGCCTTGCGGCTACACCCACTCACGAAGAAGGCTTTGGGAGTAGATGCCAAGGAAAAATCCAGAGCTCGTGTCTCTAAGACAGTTCTACGTTGAGTTCAATGCTGACTGGCAACTCCTGCAATGCTGCTGGTGCCAAACAGTCTCTGACATTCTTCTGGGGTCAGCAGCAGCTTGGCTGGAGAGGGAAAGCCTGCTACATGGGCAGCTTTCTCTCTGTAACAAGAGAGCGATGAATGGTAGTGAACCCAAGTACAGAGTAAGGTCTAGAATATACTCAGATTCAAAATAAACAAAATGAAATCCAAAGGCAAAGCTAGAAACAGTATTACTAGAAATGGAACTCCTAAGATTGAGCATTGGGTACTCAGCACGAAGACTTTAAGTTCAGACTTTCCTTAAGGGATTGTGGTAGGCAATAATTGGCCATCTGAGTCTTAAAGGGACAGCAGCAGCTAGCCATACTCCGGGGACTGGAGCGCTGAAACTTGGATGCCTGCCACTGTTTAGTCAGGACCACGACAGCTCTCCATATCTTACTGGCCTGATTGAGCATTGGTTTGATGTTCCGTAGACAGCTAGGACACAACATCCATAGTCAGCCACGACATCCAGCTAGGACACAACGTCCATGGTCGACCACGACCCACAGAGGCCTAATAAAATGAATCTTCTGTCCCAAGCTTGAAAGTGAGAAGGGGTAAGTTCAAAGGAGATGTGTGGGACAAGTTTTCAAAAACAGAAAATGAGGCGTCTCTGGAAGGCGCTGGGGTGGTGGTAGAAGCAGGTACAATAGGTGAGTTTAAGAGGCTCTTAGAAACACATGAGTATGCAGAGGATGGCAGAATGTGGACAGTGAGTAGGCAAAACAGATTCGAGCTTCAAGATTGTTTAACGTCATTTCCAGTATGCGAGTGTAAAGGAGCATTAAATACCCCAAATCCAATGTAGCACAAAAAAACTCAATAACAAACACAATAATACTCATAAAACCACAATAAATATAAACACACGAGATAGTGTACATGCATAGATTGATTGTACGTCCATAAGGTGATGCTAGGCACAGGAGAGTCTGCACCTAAGGTAACTGACAGGAAATGATAAGGTAGTGGTGGTTTGGGTGTGGAGGGGTCGGTTAGTGGGTGGAGGTGTTGATCAGCCTTGCTGCTTGGGGGAAGTAGCTGTTTTTGAGTCTGGTGGTCCTGGTATGGATGCTACATAACCTCCTCCCTAGTGGGAGTGGGACAAACTGTTCATGAGCAGGGTGGATGGGATCCTTCATGATGTTACTGGCTTCTTCCCTGCACCTTTCTGTATGTACGTCCTTGGTATCAGGTAGGGTGGTACTGGTGATGCACTGGGCAGTTTTAATTATCCCTTATAGAGCCACCCTTTTGACCACAGTGCAGTTTCCATACCAAGAAGTGATGCATCTTGTCAGGATGCTTTCCACTGCGCATCTGTAGAATGGCCTGAGTATGGATGTGCAACGTCCAGCTCTCTTCAGCCTCCTCATAAAGTCAGGGCATTGACAAGAGAAAATTTGCAGATGCTGGAAATCCGAGAAACACACACAAGACACCAAAACGTTGACTGTACACTTCTCCATAGATGCTGCCTGGCCTGCTGAGTTCCCTCAGTATCTTGTGTGTGTTGCTGTGTAAGTAGAGGCATCGGCAAGCTTTCCTGATTGCATAGCCGATCAAGTCTACTCCACCATTCAATCATAACTGATTTATTTTTCCTCTCAGTTTCATTCTCCTGCCTTCTCCCCATGAAACCCTGTCTAATCAAGAACCTATCCACCTCTATTTTGTGCAGTTTTGGTCCCCTAATCTGAAGAAAGACATTCTTGCCATAGAGGGAGTACAAAGAAGGTTCACCAGATTGATTCCTGGGATGGCAAGACTTTCATATGATGAAAGATTGGATCGACTAGGCTTATACTGGCTGAAATTTAGAAGATTGAGGGGGGATCTTATTGAAACATATAAAATTCTAAAGGGATTGGACAGGCTAGATGTAGGAAGATTGTTCCCAATGTTGGGGAAGTCCAGAACGAGGGGTCACAGTTTAAGGATAAAGGGGAAGCCTTTTAGGACCGAGATGAGGAAAAACTTCTTCACACAGAGAGTGGTAAATCTGTGGAATTCTCTGCCACAGGAAACAGTTGAGGCCAATTCATTGGCTATATTTAAGAGGGAGTTAGATATGGCCCTTGTGGCTAAAGGGATCGGGGGTATGGAGAGAAGGCAGGTACAGGGTTCTGAGTTGGATAATCAGCCATGATCATACTGAATGGCGGTGCAGGCTCGAAGGGCCGAATGTCCTACTCCTGCACCTATTTTCTATGTTTCTATGTTTCTATTTTAAATATACTTAAAATCGTGGCCTCCACAGCCCTCTGTGGTAATGAATTCCACAGAATCACCACTCTATGACTGAAGAAATTCCTCCCTTACTGAAGGGAAATCCTTGAACTCTTGTATTCCGGTCAAGTGTCCTTATAGGTATAGTTCATACCTATCTTATGTCAATTAACACTTCTTTGTACAGTGTTCCATACCTTTATTGTGTTTGACAGTAGAGATGGACTTCAGGGAAATCAAACTCAACATACAAATGGGAATGGATGGTGTGTGTAGTACTTGGTAAGGCTTCCCTAAAGTTCAAAGATTCAAAGTAAATTTATTATCAAAGTATATACACAGCGCCTATAAAAAGTATTCAACCCTCTTGGAAGTTTTCATGTTTTATAGTTTTACAGCATTGAATCACAATGGATTTAATTTGGCTTTCTTGACACTGATCAACAGAAAAAGTCTCTTTCTTGTCAAGGTGAAAACAGATCTCTACAAAGTGATCAAAATTTATTACAAATATAAAACACAAAGTAATTGATTGCATAAGTATTCACCCCTAACAAGTCAGTATTTAGAGATGCACCTTTATCAGCAATTACAGCCTTCAGCCTGTGTGGGTAGGTCTCTATCAGCTTTGCACATCTGGACACTGTAATTTTTCCCTGCTCAAACTTTGTCAGAATGCATGGGGATTGTGAATGAACAGCTCTTTTCAAGTCCAACCAAAATTTCTCAATTGGATTGAAGTCTGGACTCTGACTTAGCCACTCCAGGACATTAATTTTGTTCTTTTTGAGCCATTCCTGTGTAGCTTTGGCTTTTTGCTTGGGGTCATTGTCATGCTAGAAAACAAACTTTCTCCCAATTCACAGTTCTCCTGCAGACTGCCTCAGGTTTTCATCCAGGATTTCCTTGTATTTTGTTGCATTCATTTTACCCTCTACCTTCACAAGCTTTCCAGGGCCTGCTGCAGTGAAGCATCCCCACAGCATGATGCAGCCACCAGCATGCTTCACGGTAGGGATGGTGTGTTTTTGATGATGTGCAGTGTTTGGCCTACACCACGTAAATGGCAACAATGAATATCAATCGAGACAAGTTATACAAAAACAACCAAACATTTGTTAAACACAGATAAACGATAAGGGAAAAAACACACGAAAACTTTAACCGGAAGTTAACTGATATGCAGCCGTTCAAACAACTCGTCATTCAGCACTGGTTTCTTAAAGAGTTAAATGCAAAAACAGTTCTTAAAGCGATAAAGTCGGATATAGTTCTTAACATTGTAAATTCGAAAGTCCAACAGATTTATACATTCAATTGGGAGAGACTTCTCTGGAGAAGGATTTCTTCACAGACGTAACTTTCCTGCTGGTTCTGTCCACAGGATTCACGATGCCGAAAATAAACAGATTAAAACAACTGACCTTAAATTCTTTCAGAGAGAGAGAAAGCAAACCTTTGCATGAACTCTTTGCTCTTCCTGGCAAGACTTATCCTCGATGCAGGTCGCTACTCCTCCAACGAAGACTCAATAAGGTTGATCCTTTATTAAACTGCCAAAGGATGCCGACTCCTCTCGATCCTTCGGTCCTGTACTTTGATAAAGTCTTCACTCTCCCTTCTACTGTTGGAATTGAGTAAATCAACACATCTAGCAAAAATTTCTAGTCCAATAATATGGTATCTTGCAATAGAACGCACAACCGTTTTAAAAATGAAACTGCGTCACAAAAACAAACACGCAACAGAAACGGAGACACAGCACGTTCTACCTGGAAATCTACAAACTAAAAAACTAACTACGTCACCTGGGTTCGACCCTTATATACGCATGGTGCACATGTCATCACGTGACCTCACATTGGCGGGAAAATCACATCAGGTGACCTCCAAAAGACCATTACATCATTCTCAAAAAAAAAAAAATATCCTTGAGCATGTAACACAAGTCTCCCACATGCTTCTGGCAAACTGTAGCTGAGACTTCATGTGAGTGTTTTGCAACAGTGGCTTTCTCTTTGCCACTCTCCCATAAAGCTGTGACTGGTGGAGCACCTGGGCAACAGTAGTTGTACGCGCAGTCTCTCCCATCTCAGTCACTGAAGCTTTAGCTCCTCCAGAGCTGGCATAGGTCACTTGGTGGCCTTCCTCACTAGTCCCCTTCTTGCACGGTCAGCCAGTTTTTGAGGACAGCCTGCTCTAAGCATATTTACAGCTGTGCCATATTCTTTTCATTTCTTGATGATTGACAAGGATATTCAGTGACTTGAAAATTTTCTTGTATCCATCTCCTGACCTGTGCTTTTCAATAACCTTTTTGCAGAGTTGCTTGCAGTGTTCTTTTGTCTTTGTGGTGTAGTTTTTGCCAGGATACTGAAAGCTGATTTATACTTGTGCGTCAAATGGATGCCGTAACCTACACAAGTGACTTACGCGTGTTGTGAGCATTCATACTTGTGTGTTGGTGTGTCTGCATTGCTCTGCAATTCAGGCGCGTTGCGCATGCGCAGACCTGCCCGTGCAAGGCTTCAAGGTCATGGTAGTCTTTCTCAAGGTAAACAAGTTTAAAGCGAGCGTCTTTTCTTGTAAAAGCAAAATGTGTCCTCCATAATTTCGGAGGTCTGTAAAGCTTTATGGAAAGCATTGCAGCCAGAGTTCCTTCCCTGCCCTTCAGTCGACCAATGGGAAGCTATTGCAGCGTAGGAGGAAAAGCGATGCTACCAAGTGGACCAATCACAGCTCTTGTGGCCTGCGTTGCCGTGACGCATAGTTACATTTTGGGAGAGGTGCGCGTCAGGCTACGGGGTAGGGATCTGCGTAGGGTTCACAGTGATGCCATACCTACAACATCGAGTTGACGCAGAAATATAAACCAGCCTTGACTCACCAGCAGTTGGACCTTCCAGACACAGGTGCATTCTTACTGCAACCAATTGACTGCACACAGATCTCCAAAAACAGGTCTCCATTTAACTAATTACGTGACTTCTAAAACCAACTGGCTGCATCAGTGATGATTTGGTGTGTCATATTAAAGCGGGGGAATACTTATGCAAACAATTATTTTGTGTTTTATATTTGTAATAAATTTTGATCACTTTGTAGAGATCTGTTTTCACTCTGACACGAAAGAATCTTTTTCTGTTGATCAGTGGCAAAAAAGCCAAATTAAATCCACAGTGATTCAATGTTGTAAAACTATAAAAAATGGAAATTTCTAAGAGGGGTGAATACCTTTTATGGGCACTGTATGTCACCATATACAAACCTAAGATTCATTTTCTTGTGGACATAATCAATAAATCCATATAGTAATAAGCATAACAGAATCATTCATTGAAAGTCCACCGACCAGGTTCAACCAGAGTGCAGAAGACAAATACAAAAAGAAGAAATAATAATAATAATTAAATAAGCAATAAATATTGAGAACATGAGATGAAAAGTCCTTGGAACTCAGTCCCTTGTGTCACAAGCATGGATTTGGCAGCGCAGTAGATATGGCAATTGCGCTTGTGAATCTGCACATGGTAGCTAATTATTATTTAATTGTGATAGTATTTAACTCCATACTTGTCTTCGTAGTGCTTGCCGAGACTTGGACAGAGCACAGCAATGCTTCGCTGCCTGTTTGCTTTCGGCCTTTCCTGAGAAATTGGACTTTCAAGTCAACTGACTCTGAAGACTAGCGGTACTCGTTTAATATTTAGATGTTCTTTTCAGCTGCAGTGTAGGCTTCGTTTCCCGATTGAGCGTTTTAGTTAACAGCCCTGTTTGGCTGAGCGTTTATTGTTTTATTTTCGCTTTAACACTGTTCACATTAATGTCTGGTGAACTATTGATCCGCTTCAATGTCTCTCACTCCGCACTTGGGCCACATCCGAACCCAGTGATGGCAAGTCTCGACCACACAAAGGTGGACCCAGCAGAGAGAGAGCAGCTGACCTTGGCCGTGAGATTCATTGGTCAGGTAGGAGACAAGCTACAAGCAATGGAATCTGTTCTCAACGAAGTTACAGAGGCAATGAGGCAGATAATCTTGTGCCAACAAGCCCAGTCTCACTTGGAGGAATAGATATCATCTCTAGCTGGCTCCTGTGCTCAGACCCCCACAGACACCCTCGTCCGTCCAAGAACCGAGTATTCCACCTCCAGGCAGATATTCTGGTGATCCCGATGGCTGCAGGAATTTTATTACCCAAGCTGACATTCCAAGCCCAGTCTGGTCATTTTGGTGATGATGCGCGAAAATTGGCATACATGGTCAATCTTCTTGACAGCTCTCCACTCAGCCTGTTCAATGCTTTATGGGAGTAAAGATACCCCACAGCCCAGTCGTTCGGACATTTCATGGCGGAGTTAAGGAGAGTTTTTGATCTTCCAAAATGGTGTCAGGAGGCTGCCTACCGACTCTTGGACCTGTGCCAAGGCAGAGGAACGGTGAGAGCCTATGCAGTCAAATTCCGTACCCTTGCAGCAGAGACAGGTTGGAATGAGAAATCTCTCATCACTGCCTTCCAGCATGGACTGAATGCAGGGGTGCGGCATGAGATCGCCATCCAGGACGAGCAGAATAGTGTAGATGACCTGATTAATCTGGCTATTCGAGTTGATGACCAGGTGACTGAGTGGTGCAGGGAAAGAATGTTTCAAACTTCCTACACTCCACTTGATCACCGTCTTTCCTCGCTCTCTCCCCCTCCCTCAGCACCCAGCCCACGGACACAGAGGAGCCTATGCAAGTGGGGCACATGCATCTGTCTCAGGAGGAATGAGAGCGGTGCTGGAGAACAGGTTCCTGCCTGTTGTGATCCAGGACACTTCCGGGTGGCATGTTCTAAGCGTCCAGTAAAAGACAATACCCATCAGCAGGGAGGGGAATAGAGGCAGAGGTGAGGGCCGCCCTACAATCAAATCCAGGCCCGGATGGGGGACCTCCCAACCAGCTGTTTGTCCCTGCTGTGGTGCGCTCCAAAGTGTTGGAATGGGGTCACTCCTCCCACCTGGCTGGACATCTGGGAATTCAACGCACTCAGAATTTATAAAGAGACAATTTTGGTGGCCATCTATTTCTCAGGATGTCCACGACTTTGTATCTGCCTGTACCACCTGCGCTCGGAACAAGACATCATGCCAGCGTCCCGCGGGTCTGTTGTGTTCTCTGCCTGTGCCCCACTGCCCCAGTCCCACATCTCAGTAGATTTCATCACTGGTTTGCCCCCGTCTAATGTAAATTTGGTCATTGTGGATCGATTTTCCAAGGCTGCCCACTTCATTGCCCTCCCCAAGCTCCCAACAGCTCGTGAGACTGCCACACTCATGGTTCAACATGTGTTCAGTCTCCATGGCTCTCCTCAAGACAGTGTCTGATCATGGACCACAGTTCACTTCCTGCTTTCTGCTCTCTTGTAGGAGCCACAGCCAGCCTCTCGTCTGGTTTCCAGCCCCAATCTAATGTCCAAACTGAGAGAGAGAACCAGGAGTTGGAGACAACCCTGCACTGTCTTGCCTCTTCCAACCTCATGTCCTGGAGCTCCCAACTGGTTTGTGCAGACATCACTCACAATAACCTCCAGTCGTCCTCCACCGTATGTCTCCCTTTGAATGCCGGAAGGGATTCCAGCCCCTGCTCTTCCCTGATCAGGAGATTGATGTAGGGGTTCCTGCTGCTGAACAGCTGATCCAGCACTACAAACGCACCTGAAGACGAGCCAGGACTTCTCTGCTGCACGCCCAGAAACAGCATTCCCGGTAGGCTGATTGGCTCCATCGACAGGTAAAGTCATTCAATCCAGGACAGCAGGTCTGGTTGGCATCAAGGGATCTTCCCCTGAAAGTCGAGAACCAGAAATTGGCACCACTCTACGTGGGACGATTTGTAGTGGAAAAGGCTGTCAACAAGGTATCCTATAGATTGCGTCTGCCAGCATCACTGAAGATCCACCCAGTATTCCATGTTTCCCAGCTCAAGCCGGTTACTACCTCTCCCCTGGCCCCAGTCACCCCACCTCCCCCTCCTCCCCGCCTGGTAGATAGTTCCCTTGTCTCTACTGCGCGGCACCTCCTGGCATCTCGCCGGGTATGTGGTAAGATCCAGTACCTTGTGGACTAGGAAGGGTATGGCCCAGAAGAATTTACCTGGATCCCAGCAAAGGACATCTTTGACAAGTCGCTGATCTGGGACTTCCGGTGGACACAGGTCTGTGGCACCTCAGGGGCTGAACCTAGAGGGGGGCCCTGTCACAACCATGGATTCGGCAGCGCATTAGATACAGCAATTGTGCTTGTGAATTTGCACATGGCAGCTAATTATTATTTAATCGTGATAGTACTTAACTCCATACTTGTCTTCGTAGTGCTTGTCGAGACTTGGACAGAGCATAGCAACGCTTCGCTCTTCGCTGCCTGTTTGCTTTCGGCCTTCCCTGAGAAACTGGACTTTTGAGCCAACTGATTCTGAAGACTAGCAGTATTCGTTTAATATTTAGATGTTCTTTTCAGCTGCAGTGTAGACTTCATTTTCCGACTGAGAGTTTTAGTTAACGGCCCTGTTTGGCCTAGCGTTTATTGTTTTATTTTCACTTTAACACTGTTCACATTAATGTCTGGTGAACTATCGACCCACTTCAGTGCCTCGCACTCCGCACTTGGTTCATATCCGAACCCATTGACACCTTAGTTGGGGAAATCGTTGGCGAGGGAAGTTGAGTGAAGTTATCCCCCTTGGTTCAAGAGCCTGATGGCTGAAGGATAGTAACTGTTCCTGAACCTGGCGGTGTGAGTCCTGAGGCTCCTGTACCTTCTTTCTGATGGCAGCAGTGAGAAGAGAGCATGGCCTGGGTAGTGGGGGTCCCTGATAATGGATGATGCTTTCCTGCGGTAACGCTTCCTGTAGAAGTGCTCAGTGGTTGGGAGGGTTTTACCCATGATAGACTGGGCCATATCCACCACTTTTTGTAGGATCTCTCGTTCAAGGGCATTGGTGTTTCCATACCATGCTGTGATGCAGCCAGTTAGTATACTCTCCACTGCATATTTGCAGAAGTTTGTCAAGGTTTTAGATGACATGCCTAATTTCTGCAAACTCCTAAGGAAATAGGGGTGCTGCTGTGTTTTCTTCATAATTGCACTTACGTGCAGGACAGATCTCCAAAACAATGATGTCTATCAGAACTTGGAACAGATCTCCAAAATTTGATGAAAGATTTCTAGACTTATATTAACTTTGTTAGCAGCTACAAGTAGTGTACCAAAATGTACACGTTTCCCAGGAGTATGCTAGTATCAATGGGAATAGGTGAATGTTTGCAGAAATTCCACGTCAATATTTGAAAGTCCTCGGGAATATTTTGATATTTGCAGGAAGTCCCAGCTGTATTTAAATATCTGCAGAAGGGGAACCAGAGATATGTTGATATTTATAGGATTCCCTAAACACAAGAGATTCTGCAGTCACTGGAAATTCAGAGCAACACACACAGAATGCTGGAGGAACTCAGCAAGTGATACAGCATCTATGGAAATGAATTAGCAGTAGATGTTTTGTGCCATGACCCTTCATCAGGACTGGAGGGAAGGGGGAAGTGCAAGACACTGGAAAGGAATGGGGAAGATCAGGATTTCCTAAAGTCTTTCAGGAAGTCACAAACAGGGATTGGCGAGCAGAGGTAAATGTAGAGTGTTAGAAGTTGATGTAATCTCCAGTAGAGGGCACCTGATCACTATATTTGACTGAACAACTGCCCAAAAGCTGATTAACTCCACATTAAAAAGCATAAGACATAAAAGCGAAATTAGTCCACTCAGCTCATTGAGTCTGGTCCACCATTCAATCATGGCTGATTTATTAACCCTCTCACCCTCATTTTCCTGCCTTCTCCCCATAATCTTCAATGCAATGACTATCCAAGAACATATAAATCTCTACTTTAAATATACCCAATCATTTGGCCTCCACAGCCATCTGTGGCAATGAATTCCACAAATTCATCATCCTCTAGCTAAAGAAATTCCTTCTCATCTCTGTTATAAATGGGTACCCCTCTATTCTGAGGCTGTGCCCTCTGGTCCTAGACTCACGCACTATAGGGAACATCTTCTCCTCATCCAATCTGTCTAGGTCTTTCAATATTTGATAGGTTTCTATGATGTTTGATAGGCTTCTTCTAAACTCTGGTGAGTACAGACCCATAGCCTACAGGAGGAGGAAACCAGAGATCCATGAGCTAGTCCTCATCGGAAAATCGGAAGTGAGACAGTCAGCAACATTAAATTCCTCACTTATCATTTTGGAGGACCTATCCTGGCCCCAGCACATAAGTGCAATGATGAAGAAAACATGGCAGCACCTCTACTTCCTTAAGAGTTTGCGAAGATTTGGCATGACATCTAAAACTTTGACAAACTTCTATAGACGTGCAGTGGAGAGTATATTCTGGCTGCATCACAGCCTGGTATAAGAACGCCCATACCCTTGAATGGAAAATCCTACAAAAAGTAGTGGATATGGCCCAGTCCATCATAGGTAAAGCCCTCCCCACCATTGAACACATCTACAGGGAGTTTTAATGCAGGAAAACAGCATCCATTTTTCAGGGACCCCCACCACCCAGGTCATGCTCTCTCCTCACTGCTGCCATTGGAAAGAAGGTTCAGGAGCTTCAGGACTTACCCCATCAGGTTTAAGAATAGTTATTACCCCTCAACCATCAGGCTCTTAAACCAAAGGGGATAACTTTTCTCAGCTTCACTTGCCCCATCATCGAAATGTTCCCACAACCAAAAGACACACTTTCAAGGACTCTTCGTCTCATGTTCTCGATAGTTATTCCTTATATTGTATATTTGGACTTCCAAAAGACGATTGACAAAGTGCTACAGATGAGGCTGCTTACCAATTTAAGAGCCCATGGTATTACAGGAAAGTTACTAGCATGGTTAGAGCATTGTCTGTTTGTTAGGAGGCAGCGAGAGGGAATAAAAGGATCCTTTTCTAGTTGGCTGCCAGTAACTAGAGTTGTTCCATGGAGGTTGGTGTTGGGACCGCTTCTTTTTATGCTGTATATAAATGACTTAGATGATGGAATAGATGCTTTGTTGCCAAGTTTGCAGATGATACCAAAATTGGTGGTGGGGCAGCTACGTAGTGTTGAAGAAACAAGTAGGCTGCAGAAGGACTTAGACAGATTAGGAGAATGGGCAAGAAAGTGGAAAATGAAATACAACGTATAAGGCGGGATGTCAGAGATAAATTTTTTTACACAGAGTGGTGGGTGCCTGGAATACGTTGCCTGGGGTGGTAATAGATGTAGAAAGATTAGGGAATTTTAAGAGATGTTTAGATAGGCACATGAATGTGAGGAAAATGGAAGGATATGGACATTATGTAGGCAGAAGGTATTAGTTAGCAATTTGATTACTAATTGAATTGGTTCAGCACAATATTGTGGGCCGAAGGGCCTGTTCCTGTGCTGTATTGCTGTATGTTTATTTTCTCTGAGCACATGATGTCAACCAGATACTTAGTGACACCACCTGCAATGGTCAGGCAACTGTGTCTGTGGCAGTACAAAAAATAAACCACAGTATTAGCTCAAGTTACATTTCAAGATGGGCCAGTGACCAACACGACCAATAGCAACATCCAGCAAGCAGTTCACAAAACCACTTCTTTTATGACTTTCACTTCTTCTTCTTTCAAATATGATTCTACTACGAAGCTGTGTGCGATTGGAACCTGTGATTTACACTTCGATGGTGCGTTTCGGGCCAGTTGAGCGATCTGGTGCTTTGCTGTCTCCGAGGGAATGTGGTGAGGTTTGATGCAGAGCGTGCGGCAGGGCAGTCCTGGGATGGGACACGAGCCCCTGATCGACTCCATAGCCTCTCTCCGATTGAGGCGTTAAGTGCGCAAGCTAATGATCGACTACATTGCTTCTCTCCGAGTGAGGCGTCAAGCAAAGTTGAAGGCGACAGGGACGAGGTGGATGCTCAGCACCGTCTGCCTGTATTTGACCACTCTTTCTCTCCCTCTCACCAGCTGCTCTCAGAGAAAAGTGCAGGACCCTTAGGATCCACGTGACACGGATCGATCGGTCACCCTGTGGGCTCATTTCGGGGAACTTGGAGGTTCATGTCATATGTGTTCCTAGATTCTGGTTACGATTTTTTTGCTGTGTTTAAGCAGTTTGATCAGGGCGATCAGTGAGGACTAGGACGCTTTGACGAAGATTAGCTCTGCGACCTCCAGTTAGTTAGCAGCACAGTGCTAAACTGAACTAAGCTGGAAATAAGTGGGCTCCCGGTCTGCTGTACTATGTGTTGTTCACCTGCTTTGTGTCATTTGAGCAATTTGCACTTTTTTGCACATTGGACGTTTGATATTTTCTTGAAAGAGTTCCATGGTGTTTCTTCATTTCATGGCTGTCTGCAGGAGGACGAATCGCAGAGTTGTATTCTGTATATATACTTCGATAATAAATGTACTTTGAATCTTTGAATTTTAGAAGTAAATCTCTTTCCGTCAGGACATGCCTGGAATAAGTTCCCTCCGATGATGACAGTGATAAAGAGCACAGGAACTAGCCATTTGGCCCACTAATTCTATGCCGATTTTCAAGCTGACATCTTTTTATTCTTCCCCCTTTTCCATCAGCTCCCCCCACCCCAATATTCTCCCAATTATTTGTAAACGGGGGACAATTTAGAGCAGCCATATAACCCTACCAAGCTGCACGTCTCTGGGATGTGGGAAGAAACGAAAGCACCTGCACTGGCAATAAGAATCAACATCAAGCTTATTATCACTGATTTATATGACCTGTGTTAGTTGGGATTTGACCAAAGAAAAAGTGGCTGAAGTTGCCTAGCACTCTAGTGCAAGGGTGTTTATAAGGAGTGTCAAAAATCAAACTTGCACAAATTAGCGATGAATAATGAAAAGAAATCTGTCAATATTTACAAAAAGACATCTAGCAGAAAAAAAAATAAATAGCTTTCTACTATTCTTGTCCAATGTGAACTCCTGACAGCCCCCATCTGTCTCCCATACCAAGAGTGAAGCACTCCTTATTTTTAGGCACCAGGGCATACCATCTTTAATTGCCAACAAAGTTAACTTAAGGCTACAGATTAGTTAGAATATAATTAACTCACAATGTAGCTACCACAAGACCCTAAGATATAGGAGTAGAATTAGGCCTCTTGGCCCATCAAGTCTGTTCTGCCATTTCATCATGGCCTCTCCAAATTTCCTCTCAGCCCACTGTTTTGTTTTCTCCCCGTATCCTTTCATGCCCTGACCAAGCAAAAATTCATCAACCTCTGCCTTAAATATACATAAAGATTTAGCCTCCGCAGCTGCCCGTAGCAAGGAATTCCACAGATTCACCAATCTCTGGCTAAAGAAATTCCTCCTCATCCCCATTCTAAAAGAACACCCCTCTATTCTGAGGCTGTGTCCTTTGGTATTAGACTCTCCCACCATAGGGAACATCCTCTCCACACCCACTCTATCATGGCCTTTCACCACTTGATAGTTTTCAATGAGGTCACCATTCATTCTTCTGAATTCTAGTGAATACAGGCACAGAGCCATCAAATGCTCTTCATATAACAAACCATTCAATCCTGGAATCATTTTCCTGAACGTCCTTTGAACCCTTTCCAGTTTCAGAATATCCCTTCTAAGATAAGGGGCACAAAACTGCTCACAGTATTCCAAGTGAGGCCTCACCAGTGCTCTATAAAGTCTCAACATTACATCCTTGCTTTTATATTCTAGTCCTCTTGAAATGAATGCAAGCATTGCATTTGCCTTCGTCACCACAGACTCAGTCTGTAAATTAACCTTTAGGGAATCCTGCACAAGGACTCCCAAGTCCCTTTGCACCTCAGTTTTTTTGTATTTTCTCTGCATTTAGAAAATAGTCAACCCTTTCATTTCTTCTACCAAAGTGCATGACTATACACTTCCCAACATTGTATTCCATCTGTCATTTCTTTGCCCATTCTCCTAAACTGTCTAAATCCTTCTGTAGCTTCTCTACTTCCTCAAAGCTACCTGCCCCTCCACCTATCTTCATCTGCAAACTTTGCAACAAAACCATCAATTTCATCATCCAAATCATTGACATATAACGTAAAAAGAATCAGTCCCAACATAAACCTCTGTGGAACATCACTAGTCACTGGCAGCCATCCAGTAGAAGTTCCCTTTATTCCCACACTTTGCATCCTGCCAATCAGTCACAGCTTTATCCATGCTAGAATCTTTCCTGTAATACCATGGGCTTGTATCTAGTAAAGCTGCCTCATATGTGGCACCTTATCAAAGACCATCTGAAAATCCAAGTACACCACATCAATTGATTCTCCTTTGTCTATCCTGCTTGTTAATTCTTCAAAGAATTCCAACAGGTTTCCCTTGAGGATTCCAACATGTTCCCATCCACTGAGGTCAGACTAATGGACCTATAATTTCCTTTCTTCTGCCTCTTTCTCTTTTTGAAGAGTGGAGTGACATTTGCAATTTTCCAGTATTCTAGACTCATTCCAGCATCTAGTGATTCTTGAAAGATCATTACTAATGCCTCCACAATCTCTTCAGCCACCTTTTTCAGAACCCTAGGGTGTACACCATCTAGTCCAGGTAACTTGTCTATCTTCAGACCTTTCAATGTCCCAAGAACCTTCTCTCTAGTTATGATAACTTCATACACTTCATGATCCCTGATACCCGGAACTTCCACCATACTGCTAATGTCTTCCACTGTGAAGACTGTTGCAAAATGCTTATTCTGTTCATCTGCCATTTTGTTGTCCCCATTACTACCTCTCCAGCACTGTTTTCCAATGGTCTGATATCCACTCTTGCCCCTCTTTTACACTTTATGCACCTGAAGAATCTTTTGGTATCTTTAATATTATTGGCTAGCTTACTTTCATATTCCATATTTACCTTCTTAATGACTTTTTAGTTGCCTTCTGTTGGTTTTTAAAAGGTTCCCAATCCTCTATCTTCCCACTTATTTTTGCTCTTTTATATACCTTCTCTTTGGCTTTTATGTTGGCTTTGACTTCTCTTGTTAGCCATGATTGTCTCATCTTTCCTTTAGAGTACTTCTTGCTCTGTGGGATGTATATATCCTGTGCCTTCCCAATTGCTTCCAGGAATTCCAGTCATTGCTGCTCTACTGTCATCCCTGCCAGTGTTCTTTTCCAGTTAATTCTGGCCAAAGCCTCTCTCATGCCTCTGTAATTCCTTTTCCTTTACTGTAATACTGAGACATCTGACTTTAGTTTCTCCTTCTCAAATGCCAGGGTGAATTCGATCATTTTATGATCGCTTGCCCCTAAGGGTTCTTTTACCTTCAGCTCTCTAATCAATTCTGGTTCATTGCAAAACACTCAATTCAGAATAACTGATCCTCTTGTGGGCTCAACCACGAGCTGCTCTAAAAAGGCATTTTGTAGGCACTCTAGAAATTTCCCTTCCTGTAATCCAGCACTAATCTGAGTGTCGGAGAGCTGATCAGAGCTCGAAGTTTTCGGATGACTCAGAGTCGGATCGTGGACGGCATGGCAGAGTTTTTCTTCCTTCTCCCGTCTGCGTGGGATGTGGGACACTTGAGAGACTTTGAACTTTTACTGTGCTCGTGGACTTCTTCATCAAGTTATGGTATTGTTGCACTATTGTAACTATATGTTATAATTATGTGGTTTTGTCAGTTTTTCAGTCTTGGTCTGTCCTGTGTTTTGTGATATCACATCAGAGGAAATAATGTATCATTTCTTAATGCATGCATTACTAAATGACAATAAAAGAAGACTGCGTGTCTTCATTACAAAATAAACAGTAGTAACTTTCTTAAATACAAAATACAATATACACACATACATTTACATGTCCCTAATTCTAAAGAAATAGAATATTCGGCTGTGTATGGCGGGAAAGGCACCATAAAACCATCCTGAGTGCTTCAACTCATTTTCAGACTCGTTATGAACATACACCAGGGAAGATGTTGAAGTTCACCCACTCAGCCCAATGAGAGCAGAGTGACAAGGCAATATTTGTATGTGAGCGAATACAAGTTCAAATCCCTTACTCACTCTTCCTTCAGTTAGTCCTGACGAAGGGTCTCGGCCTGAAACGTCGACTGTACCTCTTCCTAGAGATGCTGCCTGGCCTGCTGCGTTCACCAGCAACTTTGATGTGTGTTGCTTGAATTTCCAGCATCTGCAGAATTCCTGTTGTTTGTGTTACAAGTTTGTAAGGACTGTGTTTACTGAGTGACCTCCATCACAATGGGAAATTTGTGTTTTGTGTCAGCAATACAGTGCAGATGTATAAAATTATTGTAAATAAATGTTGCATGGGCCATTCAGAAATCAGCTGGCTGAGGGGAAGAAGCTGTTCCTGAATCACTGAGTGTGGGTCTTCAGACTCCTGTACCTCTCCCTTGATTGTAGTAATGAGAAGAGGGCGTGCTCCAGATGGTGAGGGTCCTTAATGATGGATGCCATCTTCTTGAGGCATTGCTTCTTCAAAAAGGTGGTGAGGAAGGTTGTGTCAGTGATGGAGCTCACTGAGTTTGCAGCCCTCTGCAGCCTCTTGCCATCCCGTGCATTGCAGCCTCCATACCAGGCTGTGATGAAACCAGCAGAATGTTCTCCACCATTCATCTATAGAAATTTATAAAAAGCATTGGTGACATACAAAACCTCCGCAAACTTCTAAAGAAGTAGAACCACTACCATGCCTTCTCCATGGTTGCATCAATACAGTGGGCCCAGGATACATCCTCTAAGGTGTTGACACCCAGGAACCTGGAGCTGCTCACCTTCTGCTCCGCTGGCCTCTTGATAACGATGGTGTGTACTCTGACTTCCCCTTCCTGAAGTCCACAATCAATCGCTTGTTCTTTCTGACACTGAGCAGGAGGTTGGTGTTGCTGTGAAAGCACCTTTCAGATCTGTAGGATATTCCAGTAGGTTCAGGTAGAGTTATTTTTCATTGTGATGCAGGAAACACAATAGGCAGCTGGGGCACAGCAAGCTCCCACAAACAGCAATGTGATAGGGACCAGATTACCATGTGTTGTTTGGTTCTGGTCACCTCATCTGAGGAAGGATGTGAAATCTATAGAGACAGCACAAAGGAGATTTACCAGGATGCTGCCTGCACTAGAGAGCATGTCTTATGAAGATAGGCTGAGTTTTCTACGGCTTTTTTCTTTGAAGGGAAGATGTATAAGCGGTGACTTCATAGAGCTGTACAAGATGATAAGAAGTATAGGATGGAGTGGACAGCCAGAGACTTTTTCCCAGGGTGGAAATGGCTAATACCAGGGGGCATAATTGTAAGGTGGTTGCAGGAATGTATAGGCAGGATGGCAGAGGCAGATTCTTTACACAGAGTGATGCAAGGAAGGAACACGCTGCCAGGGGTGGTGGGGGAGGCAGATGCATTAGGGACATTTAAGAAACTCTCAGATAAACACATGGATGATAGAAAAATGAAGGCTATATAAATGAATGTGTTCGAACAGAGGATCAGATCTTCACATTGGGCCTCACTCTGGCATGGAGGTGTTTGTAGATGTACAGGTTAGGATGGGAATGGGATTGAGAATTAAAGAGGCAACAGGAACCAATTACCTCTGTTCTGAGTTATGCACTAGAAATGAAGAGTCAACCCATGGGCACCGTGGCTACGGTGGTTAGTGGGTGGCACGGCTCAGTGGGCTATTCTGTACTGTATCTCTAAATAAAGTGTATTTACAGCGTATCTAAATACATTCTAAATGCTGTACCTCTAAATCTCTAAATAAGATGAAGAAAGGAAAGGCAGCAGGTCCTGATGAATTAATAATAGAACAAATTATCGCCCTTGAAGATTACGGAATTGAAAAACTTATTGATTTAATCAATGACATTTGTGAGTCTGGATTAATACCAGAACAGATGAAAAAATCAGTATTTCTCACTCTTCCTAAGAAACCTGGAGCAATAGAATGTGAATTACATAGGACCATAAGATTAATGAGTCATATCACCAAGATACTTCTAAGAATTTTGATGACAAGAGCTAAAAGTAAGATACAAGCTGAAATAGGTAAAGAACAATGTGGTTTTGTGAAAGACAAAGGTACAAGAAACGCAATGTTGATGTTAAGGATACTATCAGAACAAGCTATTCAAGTGCAAAAAGATTTGTTTATTTGTTTTATCGACTACACAAAAGCAGTTGATAAAGTGAAACACAATAAGTTATTTGAAATATTACAGGAAACTCTAGATCTAGATTCGAAAGACCTCCGCCTGATCAGAAATCTGTAGTGGGAACAAACTGCCGCTGTAAGAATAGATGGAGAAGTGAGTCAGTTTACAAAAATCAAGAGAGGCGTTAGACAAGGGTGTGTTTTCTCCCCTGATTTATTTAATGTGTACAGTGAAACAATGTTACAAAAAATAAGAGACATCTTGGGAATCAAAGTTGGTGATGAAAACATCAATAATTTCAGATATGCAGATGACACTGTGTTAATTGCAAGTACAGAGGAAGAACTACAAAACTTAATTGATATAGTTGTTGAAGAAAGTGCAAAAATGGGTCTATCTATCAATTGCAAAAAGACAGAATGTATGGTGATATCCAAAAAGAAGGAGAATCCTACCTGCAGGCTGAGAATAAATGGGGAAGACATAAAACAAGTAAAGAACTTTTGCTACTTAGGAAGCTGGGTGAGATCAGGTGGCAGGTGCAACATGGACATCAAAAGAAGAATAGGGATGGCAAAAAACACCTTTACGAGAATGAAGAGTATACTGACCAATACTAAACTAGGCATGACAACCCGCCCCAGAGTACTGTTATGTTATATGGCTCAGAATGTTGGACAATATCTAGTAACATGAGGAAATGAGTTGTAGCAGCAGAGATGTGATTTTTGAGGAGGATGCAAAGAATATCATAGACAAAATGAATATCTAACGAGGATGTCATGAACAGAGCAAACACAAAAAGAGAAATAATGTATGAAATCATGAAAAGGCAACGTAACTTCATTGGACATGTGATTAGGAAAGAGGAGTTAGAATGCTCGGTAATTATGGGAAAGATTGAAGGGAAGAAAGCAAGAGGAAGACAAAGACAAATGATGATGGAGACAGCAGCCAGAGAACTGGAAACGAATACCAATGATTTGATCCACTTGACCCAAAACAGGAGTGTGTGGGCCGTGGAAGTCAAAGCTCAAACTGGGCACGGCACCTGATGATGATGATGATGATGATGATCTCTAAATAAATAAACCCCATTACTTGGTTTGAAGTCAATCAGGGGCCAGATGGCCTTTTGGGAAGGACATTACTGATCTTTAATCACCAGCTAGTCACATCAGACTCATTGTTACTGAGAATCAATTTTAACGCCAGACTAATTTAATAGCTTGAATTAAATTCACTAGTCCCATAATGGGATTTGAACTCTTGCCTCCAGCTCAATAACCCAAGTGTCTGGTTCATAATACAGCACCTAGCTGACCATGATAGTGTGAACTGTGTGGGAATTGAACCCTTTGTGTTCTGGCCTGTGGGTTGGTGTGCTGCTCTTGATCCAAATCTCAATCCCAAGAGCATAGAACAACACAGCAAAGTACTGGCCTTTCAATCAACTATGACGACCCTTTTAACCTAGTTCAAGATCGATCTAACCCTTCCCTCGACATAGCCCTCGATTTTTCTTTCACTGTGTGCCTATCCAAGAGTGCTTTATGTGTCCCTAATGTATCTGCCGGTACCACCACTGCTGGCAGAGCGTTTCACACATCCACCATTCTCTGTGTAAAAAAACTGACTTCTGACTTCCCCAATACAACTTCCTCCAATCACCTTAAAGTTATGTCCCTCACATTAACCATTTCCGCCCGGGGAAAGGGTCTCTGGCTGTCCACTCTATCTATGCCTTTTATCATCTTATACACCTGTATGAAGTCACCTCTCATCCTCCTTCTCTCTAAGGAGAAAAGCCCCAAGCTCGCTCAACCTTTCCTCAAAAGACATGTTCTCTAATCCCAGCAGCAACCTGGTAAATTTCCTCTGCACCTTCTCTAGAGCTTCCACATCATTCCTATAATGAAGTGACCAGAACAGAATACAATATTCCAAGTGTGGTCTAACCAGGATTTTATAGAGCTGCAACACTACTGAACTCCTGAACTCAATCCCCTGAATAATGAAGGCTAACACACCATATGCCTTCTTAACAAACTTACCACTTGTGTGGCAACTTTGAGGAATCTACACTTTATACTTTATTGTCGCCAAACAATTAATACTAGAACATACAATCATCACAGCGATATTTGATTTTGCGCTTCACACTCCCTGGATTACAAATATTAAATATTAAAAATTAAAAATATTAAAAATAGTTAAAATTAGTAAATATTAAAACTTTAAATTATAAATCATAAATAGAAAATAGAAAAATGGGAAGTAAGGTAGTACAAAAAAAACCGAGAGGCAGGTCCGGATATTTGGAGGGTACGGCCCAGATCTGGGTCAGGATCTGTTCAGTAGTCTTAATCTATGGATGTGAATGCCAAAATCCCTCTTCTTCCACACTGATAAGAATCCTAACATTAATCCTGTATTCTGTCTTCAAATTCAAACTTCCAAAGTGAATCACTTCACTCTTTTCCAAATTGAACTCCATCTGCTACTACCTGGTCCAGCTCTGCACACTATCAATTTCCAACTGTAACC
The DNA here is from genome assembly GCF_030028105.1 of Mobula birostris. Classification (NCBI taxonomy): domain Eukaryota; kingdom Metazoa; phylum Chordata; class Chondrichthyes; order Myliobatiformes; family Myliobatidae; genus Mobula; species Mobula birostris. The sequence continues at coordinate 111,829,588 of NC_092380.1, forward strand.
TACAACAACACTTTATACTATCCACAACATCAGCAACCTTCATGTCATCTGCAAATTTACTAACTCACTCTTCTACTTCTGTTGCAACGAATGAGGCCGACCCAAGTGCAGGACACAGGCACGGAGATTTGGTTAGGACGCAGACGTGAACGGCAAACAGGAAGGAGAGCAGGTCGGCAAGAGACGGACAGAATTTATCTTGACTCGAAGCGTAGAGAAAGAAACAGCGGACAAAACTCTTCTTAGTACAGACAGACAGAGTTACACTAAAGTAAAACTTCAGAAGACTTACCTTGGCGTAGAGAAGCTGGGTTTCACAGGTAAACCTCTGAACTGGAATTGAGCTTAGAAAACTGATCTTGACACGAAGAGACAGAGTTTCACAAGTAATTCTCGGTACTGAAGCAAAACTTAGGACACATGGTCCTAAGCGGCTGGGGAATGTTGATTACCACACAGGCAAAACCAACGATCTGGCAACTAGTGGTTGTAACGCTGGGGTTCTTATGCTGCAGGTCCTGATGGAAACTAGGTGTGCCATCATGAAAGAGAATTAGGAGAAAATGAGAAATTAACGGTCGGAATCTTGGCACAATGAAAGGAAATTAGGAGAAAATAGGGAATTAATAATCGGGACCATGACAACTTCCTCATGCAAATCATTGATAGGCATCACAAAGAACAGGGATCCCAAAACAGGTCGCTGTGCAACACTACTCCAGATTCCAGGGAGAATATGTTCCATCTACTACAACCCTCTGCCTTCTGTAGGCAAGTCAATTCTGAATCCCCACGTCCAATTTTCCCTGGATCCTATCCCTCCTGACTTTCTGAATGAGCCTGCAATGAGAAGGGAGGACCAATCACATGGAAGTGAACTGTACCTCAGGGGAAAAGAAAACCAGGCAGGCTGAGAAAGAATTTTACAATACTACTTGATCCTCGACGATCCTCCTTCCACCTCCCCCCCTCCGTAGACTCCATCTTCTTTTGTTTCTTCTCGACACAAAACATCGACAGTTAATCCATTTCCATAGACCAGGGTTCCCAACCTACGGTCCACGGACCCCTTGCTTAATGGTATTGGTCCATGGCATAAAGTGATTGGAAACCCCTCCATAGATGCTGTCTGACCTGCTGAGTTCCTTCAGCATTTTGTGTGTGTTGCTCTGGATTTCCAACATCAGCAGATTTTCTCTTGTGTTTACCTTACAGTGTTTTTTGTTTGGTGTTGCGTCAGATCTGAAGTAAAATTTATTTCATTCTCCTTTACACTTGTGTACTGGAAATGAATTTAAACAATCTTGAACCTTGGGGAGAGAACAGTTGCTGGTGCCTGTTTGAAACAATCTTTCAGAAGAACCAAATGTGAAAATCCATGGCCTTTATAAAACCATGAGATGAAGTAATTGGTGGCATCTGTCTGAAGTGGTCTGAACATAGAACACAAGTGATGATAAACAGATGCCGTCATTTGTAGAGGGTAGAAGCCTTGTCCATTTGACACCCATGTCAGATATCGCCATCGAGACATACAGCTGGCCTTATCTGAACTGAAGCAATGTCTGGGTTTTGATTAATCCAAGGGTTTATTTCTGGAGCAATAGGAATAAAGAGCAGAGAAGGTATGTTAAACTTCTGTTGAACCTTGGTAAGTGCACACGGAGAGACTTGCGTGCAATACTGAAAAAGATATTAGGTCCCTGAGAGAGAGGGGCCAATAGAAGACTTACAAAGATCAGAGTTCAAAGTATATTTATTTTCTAAGTGTGTATAAATTATACAACCTTGTGATTCATCTCCTTGCAGGCAGCCACAAAGATGATACCAGAAGTGCAAGGTTATAAAGATCGGGGGGAAATAAACAGAATGGAATTGTTTTTGCTTGAAAAGCAAAGACTTATTAAAACGCTGTGAAATTATCAGATAGCACAGTGGTTAACATAATGTCATTACAACACCAGAAAATCAGGTTCAACTCCCGCAGCTGAACGTAAGGAGTTTTTATGTTCTCCCCATGACTGCGTGGGTTTCCTCCAGGTGCTCCAGTTTCCTCCTACATCCCAAAGACGTACAGGTTAATTAGACACATGGGTTGAATTATCCCTTCCAATTCCATTCTCCTGCCTTCTCCCCTTAACCTTTGACACCCTGACTAATCAAGAAACTATCATACTCCGCTTTCAATATAACCAATGACTTGGGCTCCGTCGCTGTCTGTGACAATGAATTCCACAGATTCACCACAATTTCTGGCGAAAGAAGTTCCTTCTCATCTCTGTTCTGAATGGACATCCCTCTGTTATGAGGCTGTTCCCTTTGGTCCTAGGCTCACCCACTACAGGAAGCATCCTCTCCACATCCACTCTACGCAGAGGATAAGAAGCTGGAGAAGAAGACAGAGAAGATTCCGATTCAGCCTGATTTATCATACGTACATTGGAACATGGGTCATGGGCTAGGATCTAGGAGTAAGTTAAAGGTCAGCACATCATTGTGGGCTGATGGGCCTGCACTGAGCTGTAATGTTCTATATTCTATGAAACATACAGTGAAGTGTGTCATGAGCCCTGTGAGCCTCTGCAGCAAGCTGCAGAGTGTCGGGCTTCTAGGTTTCTCCAGCACCTGTGTTTACTAATTTTTATCATAACTAGAGTCGTTAAGCCCATGTTCTTCCTGTTTAATTTTGTAAGTTAATTGTGACTGGCACGGTTTTTCCACATTCTATGATTATTTAAAGGGGACTCTCATTTAATGCTGTTGTCAGAGTCCTTGTGTGTGGAGAATTATTTTTCTGACGGGGCCACTTGGTCATGCCTCTGATACCCTGTTAGTATCGGTATGTATAACCTATTGTTTCCATTTCTACATGGGGAGTCTGTCATCCATCCAGTACTGGGTTGAGTCATTTTCAGGAGAGAGTCATTCACCGTGACAGAGTCTGCTGTTCCTCTGTACTTGGGTTGAGTCGTTGCCAGTGCCCACCATGACAGAATCTGCCTTTCCTCCACTCCTGAGTTCAGTCCTGCCAGCGACCAATGTAACAGAAATGTGCTGTTTGGATTAACAACCAACAGACCCAGGGATGCGCTGGGGGCAGCCCACAAGTGCTGCCACACATTCTGGCACCAACATAGAGTGCTCACAGTGTTCAGAGAAGCCATTAATTAAATATAATTATAAACTCAAGAGGTCCTGCAGATGCTGGAAATCCAGAGCAACAGAAATAACTCAGCAGGTCAGACAGCATCTATGGAGAGGAATAGGCAGTCATGTTTTGGGCCGAGACCCTTCCCCAAGAAACTAAGAGGGGATTCAAAAGAAATATCTGTCTCCAAAAAGGGACGAATGTGGGATTTGTCCTCCCAGGGAGATGCCCCAGGAGACATGAGTTTAAGGGGAAGCTAGTTAAACATATGCAGGAGAGAGTGATGGGGGATCGGAAAGGGAAGGCAGACACAGGTGCAAAGATGAAACACTAGTATGGTCTATGAGGTGGCAGTGGACCATGGAATAAAGGAAAGGAGGTGGGGAACTGGAGGGAGGTGATGGGTAGGTCATGAGGGCAGGTAAGGTGAAGAGAAGTGGAGAGAGGGCGGAGACCCTTCTGAAGGATTGGAAATGAAGTGGGAAGATGCCAGATTGTGGGGAGAGAGGAAGGAATAGAAGATTTAAGATTCTTCAAGGTAGGCACACTTCAAAGAGATTTCACAGTGGAGCAACAAATCATAGATGCCGGAAATCCAGAGAAACACACATGAAATGCTGGAGGAACTCAGCAGATCAGGCAGCATCTGTGGAAAGGAATAAACAGTCGACATTTCAAGTCCTTCATCAGGACTGGAGAGAAAATGGGCAGAAAGAGGGCATTGATTTCAATACAAAGCTTGGAGTTATGAACAATCCAGAATGAGTTTCCAAATCAGAATCAGATTTATTATTACTGCCAAATGTTGTGAAATGTGTTGTCTTGTGGCAACAGTACAGTGCCATACATAAAATATATTATAAATTACAAAAAAAAACAATAAATAAATAGTACAAAAGAAGAATATTTATGTCATGTTCATTGGATCATGGACTGTTCAGAAGCAGAGAAAGATAAAGATTAGCTTTATTTGCCGTATGTGCATCGAAACATCAGAACACACAGAGAAATATGTTGTTTGCATCAATGACCAACATGGTCTGAGGTGGTGCTGGGGGCAGTCCGCAAGTGTTGACATGCCTCTGGCATCAATGTAGCATGCCCACAGCTTACCCTTTGGGGGTAAACCCCCCGGTCACAGGGAGGATACAGAAACCCCATACAGACAGCGACTGAGCTCCTCAGGATTGGAAAGGGAGAGGGAAGAAGCTGGAATAAAAGGTTGGGAAAGTGAGGGAGCACAAGCTGGAGGCTGATAGGTGGATCCAGGTGAGAGGAGGGAGGTACAGTAAGTTGGTGTGTGGGGGAACCGTTTATTTCCCTCTTTTGTCACTTTTTTTTGCCAAATATAGGAAAATGTAACAGAGGAAGTGCCCTTCAGCCCACAAAGATTAAACATGTAAAGCCTGTCCCATTGGCAGTAGCTTGAGGACAGTAGTGAAGAGGATGAGAGGAGACTTGTCAACCGTATTTAAAATGATATGTGGCACGGACAGAGTGGCTAGCCAGAGACTTTTCTGCTTTTATGTCTTATGGTCTTACACAGAAATGGATACTAGAATGGGGCATTCTTTTAAGGTGAGCACAAAAGAATCTATAGATGCTGGAAATCCAGAGCAACACACACAAAATGCTGGAGGAACTCAGCAGGTCAGACAGCATCTGTGGAGATGAATAAACAGTCAACGTTTCAGGCTGAGACCCTTGCCAGGTCTGGAAAGGAAGGGGAAGAAGTCAGAAGAAGAAGGTGAATCTGTTAGGATCTCATTGAATGACCCTCAGCTGCTTCTACTTCTCATGTTCTTTGAGATTCCTGATTTGGAGAAGAGGTTTCATAGATCTCGAGGCTGTTGTGTAAGGAGAGAGGGTGCACGATTTAGAACTACCACAAAAGGCCTGAAGCACTGAATGAAGATTTTCAGCCTATTGTGTCTATCAACTCTACACCTGGATAACTCCCTTGTTCCACCCTTTCGCTCGCTTTCTACAACTTAGAAACGTCTGCACAACTTTCTCTTAAAAGCATAAATTAACACCACCCCTCCCCATCCAAAAGGATGATAAACACAAGAGATTCTTCAGATGCTGGAAATCCTGAGTAACACACAAAATGCTGGAGGAACTCAGCAGGCCAAGCAGCTTCTATGAAAAGGATAATACAGTTGACATTTTGGGTCAAGGCCCTTTAAGGTGATTGGAGGAAAGGTATAGAAGGGACACCAGTGGTAGTTTTTTTTTCCACACAGAGAGTGGTGGGTGCGTGGAATGCACTGTCAGCCATGGTGGTAGAAGCAGATATATTAAGGACATACAGGTGCTGTCCCAGTAGACTGGGTGAGTAACTGGAGTGTGTTTATTGATGTGGAGTGTTGATACCACCACATTTTGCTGATTATTTCCAATATTTTCAACAAACCAACACAGGAGAATCAAAATCAGGTTTATTAGCACAGACATGCATTGTGACATTTGTTGTTTTGCAGCAGGAGTACGTTGTAATGCATTAAAATGACTGTAAGTTACAGTAAGAAATAAATGGTGCAACAACAGAGCAAACAGTTGATGGACCATTCAGAAACCTGATAACAGAGAGGAGGAAAATCTTACAAAAGTAGTGGATACAGCCCAGTCCATCACAGGTAAAGACTTCCCACCACTGAATACATCTGCATGAAACACTATTGCAGGAAAGCAGCATCTATCATCAGGGACCCCCACTACCCAGGGCGTTCTCTTTTCTCACTGCTGCCCTCAGGAAGAAGGGCTTCAGAACTCAACCCACCAGGTTCAGGAACAGTTACTACCTCTCAACTGTCAGGCTCTTGAAGCAAAGGGGATAACTTCACTTGCTCCATCATTGAAATGTTCCCGCAACCTATGGACTCACTTTCAAGGACTCTTCATCTCATGCTCTCGATATTGATTGCTTATTTATTTATTATTGTTCTGTTGTTTTGCATTTACAGTTTGTTGTCTTCTGCACTCTGGTTGAACACCCTAGTTGAGAGGTCTTTCATTGATTCTGTTATGGTTATTATACTGTTATGGATTTAATTGTACATGCCCGCAAGAAAGTGAATTTCAGGATTGTATATGGTGACATGTATGTACTTTGATAATAAATCTACTTTGAACTTTGAGGAAACTGTCCCTGAATCGATGAGTATGTGTCTTCAGGCTCCTGTATCTCCTCTCTGTTGGTAGTAATGAGAAGAGGGCATGTCCTGGGTGGTGAGGATCTTACATGATGGATGCCACCTACCTCAGGCATCTCCTTTTGAAGATGTCTGCGGTGGTGGGGAGGATTGTGTCTGCGGTGGTGGGGAGGATTGTGTCTGCGGTGGTGGGGAGGATTGTGTCTGCGGTGGAGTTGGCGGGCTTTACAACCCTCTGCAGCCTCTTTTGATCCTTGCTCTTATCAGCAGGTGATTCATCCAGTCAGGATGCAAAATAGTGAGGTTTATAGGTTCATAGTTCAGAATCTGATGACAGAGGGGAAGAAGTTGTTCCTGAAATGTCCAGTGTGTGTATTTCAGGTTCCTGTATAACTCCTTCTTGATGGTAGTAATGAGAAGAAAGCATGTCAGAGGCAGAACCAGTCAGAAGCTCTCTGTAAACACCTGTTTCTACACCTGTAAAAATTTGCTTATCTTCTTAGACGAAAAAATATTATTTTCAAGAATAAACAGTGCAAAGCTTTTTCATTGTTACATTCATAGTCAATGCATTAAGTAATAGTTTATTATTTTTTAATTGCCACTCAAGTATCCCCCTCTCCCGAGGGTGGTACACTACTACAAAAATTAAGGGGCTTCTTCACCGAACTGGGCCCCTCCCTGTCCAGTGGCGGAACAACCCTATCCTGTGCTCCCCCCCCGCAAAAGCACCAAGTGCCTACATCTCACATTCACTCGCAGGTCTTGCACACTGGTTGCGGTCTAGCATTGATTCTGTGATGGTTGTTGGATTTATTGAGAATGACTCCAAGAAAATGTATCTCAGGGTGGTATGTGGTGACATATATGTAATTTGGTAATAAATTTACTTTGATTTTGATTTTGAGGATCTTTCCCTCGCGAAGTAAGGCACCGCCCCTTCACTGGGGCGGGACCTCCGGATCACACGCCTCTCACTGGACACTCAGGGGCGGAGTGTCGGAGGGGCGGGTGAATAAACCGGGACAGTCTGTGAGCAGGCGCTCTGCTTGCCCTTTGGGACCGCGCAGACAACTTTCCACTGAGGCTTCAGCGTCTCTGCAACATTGGCAGCTACAGGTGAGAATCCTTTACTGTTTAATCACACATCTCCGAGGAAAGGCGCCCGAAGAGAGCTGAAACCTCCCCCCTCTGTTACCAATTCGTGTTATGTTACAGTTAATGGTATAATCTATATGGTATGGTGCTATTAACTTCTCTATCTGTCAAAGTCGTGGAAATTCAGTGATTTACTTTACAAAATTCAAATCAGCCGACTTGGAAATTACTTGTATCTCTCGTAAATCTTGAGGTTTTTATTAAACAGAAAAAAAAGTTTTTACAAACTGCAATGTATTCATTTAATTAATAAGTGGGTCCAAGAGATTCTTTCCTGTGTAAACCTGAAACAACCGTCTCTCCACTCTCCCCAGCTGTAAGGTTTGCTGTGTGTAATATTTTCATTCAGCTTTTATTCAGGAAACATTGCTCCCTCCCTGCCCTTTTTTTTAAAGCAACTGTCTGCCCCATAGGCACACAGACTCCTTGTTAAAATGCGCAGTGGGGAACGAGACAGAACCATGAGGAAAATCGGATTTCCTTGCAAAGTCAGCAGTTTACATTCGGTTGCTCACTGCCGTGCCGGGTTGGAAAGGGAGCTTGAATGTAAAGCCGAGGGTTCTGGCTATGTTCCTTTGACTGGTCGGATGGGGAGGGAGGGGAGCCCTCTGTCTAAGTGTTTGTGTGTGGACTATCCGCGGCGATGGCTGGAAATAGGTTACAGGGGGAAACCAGGTTATTCTACGGGCTAGCATAGAGTTGACGGGCTGGGTCCCCTCCTTCCCCTACGTTGTACGGAACCGTGTACGTTAGTGGGTCCACCTCCGGTACCGACGGAGGGGAGTCCCCTTCACGCCGTTGTTGGATCACACAGACACACATTCAGAAGTGACAGACAACCCCTCCCCACAGGTACAAACTGAGCAATAGAGAGGGAGATATTGAAGAGAAGCTTGCCCGTCCACTCTCCACTCCAGATTTTTTTTGGAGGGCCGCTCTCTGCGGATAGACACGATGGGCCAAGTGGCCTAATTGTCTTGTGGGTGTTCTGAGACGATGGTTACTTGCCAGGCTCCGCCTGAGATGCGGCGTTGCCATCATTAAAGTGCCGGTTACAAACTCTGACATTAATGTGCATGGTCTGCCTTTCATAATTTAAAACAGTATGAATAATTGAAAGTCTCCAGGGTCAGGGGGAATTATATTAACTGAACTAGTTCCCTCCGTCCCCTTCTCCATTCTCTGTGGCTGATGTCCTTGGATATTTCTTGATATCACACCGGGTGGAATGTCCTCGGGGGACGGTCCCCCTCGGAGGAGGTCTCGGCTTCAGACAGCTTAAGTGGCCGCAGCCGTTCAGGTATGGGGTGGATAGAACGCTTTCTGGTGCGTCGAGGATTCTGGGTATGCCAGTCGCCATCTTCCAATGGAATATTAAGCGCGAGATCATGGTCACTTTCAACTGCGAGGTCATGTGATAAAAATTTTCCGGAAGGTGTTGCAGCAAAGCTGTTTTAAAATTTGTCAGCTTGAATTCAATGAAGGAGCTTGTAGTGTTAAGCACCACATACTTTGTCAATACTTTGGTATACTATTGTGGCATGTACGGAGGTACAGTGAGAAATATTGTTTTGGATACCTTCCATACAATATATTGAGGTAGAGTCATAAAGCGTCACAGCCATGGTAAGATAGAGTTTAGCGCGATGCTACTACAGTTTAAGACGTTCTGGAGTTCCGAGTTCCATTCTAGCACCGTCTGTAAGGAGTTTGTTTTCCTGTGACAGTGTGGAATTCCAAAGCATGTGGGTTAGTGGGTCATTCCAAATTGCCCTGTGATTAGGCTCGTGTTAAATAAGTGGGTTACAGGGTGACGTAATTGGGCCTGACAAATGTCACGACACATGCCCAAGATATCCAACATCTGCAGAATCTCATGTCTATGCTTAGCCCAGACCTTACTGAATATGGAACAGGTTCACGGGGCCTGTTGTCATTTACTGTATATTCTCTTAGTTTATCGTGTTCTCGAGCGTATCGGCTCTCATTCCTCCAGACAGAATTCCAAAAGAGGTTTCCATTAAATCATTCTGTTTTGCAATTCTCCTGTCAGCACGCAATCCCACTACTCAGGGAGCCTTTAAATCACACAGAACAGAAGTGGGCCCTTCAACCTGCCGCAAGCGGCACGGTAGCACAGCAGATAGCGCAACGCCCATTACAGCTTGGGGCATCAGAGTTTGGATTTCAACTGACGTCCTCTGTAAGAAAGTTTGTACACATGTACGTGAAAGTGTGGGTTTCCTCCAGGTGCTCCGGTTTCCCCCCACAATTCAATATGTGTGTGTGTGTGTGTGTATATACACACAGACACACACAAACCCAACTTGCCTCTGCTGATTGTGTTTCCCAGTGGGCTCGTCCCATCTGCCTGTGTTTGGCCCATAGCTCTCTAAACGTCTCCACCTATGTACTTATCGAGATGGCTTTTAAATGTTGCTAATGTGCCCACCTCAGCCACTATTTCTGGCACCTCATTCCAAATGTGTAGCACCCTCTGTGTGAAGCAGCTGCCTGTGATGTCCCTTTTTAAATCTCTTACCTCTAATCTTAAACCATTTCATTATTAATACCACCTCCATGGGGAAAAAAGACTGTTGTCTACTTCAGCCTGTCTATGCTCCTCAAGCTTTATCAAATTTTAAATTAAATCTATTCTCTAAGTGTGTAAACATAACCATATACTACCCTGAGATTCATTTTCTTGCAGGAATTTACAGGAAAGTAAGGAAATACAGTAGAATTGATTAAAAACTGTACTTGCCAAAGAGTGGTAAGCATTCAATGTACAAAAAAACAAATGGTACAAATAATGAATAAAGTTAATAATGAGAACTTGAGTTGTAGAGTCCTTGAAAGTGAGTTCATAGGTTGTGGAGTCAATTAGTGTTGAGGTGAGACTCGTTATCCATGCCAGTTCAGGAGCCCAATGGCTGTAGGGTAATAATTGTTCCTGAATCTGGTGGTGTGGGTCTTGAGGCTCCTGTACCTCCTGCCCATTGGTAGTAGTGAGAAGAGAGTGTAGCGGCTTCTCATCATCAGGTCACTTCTCCATCTCCTACATTCCAGGGGATAAAGTTCTAATGAACGCCACCTCTGCTTGTAACTCGGGCAACATCCTGGTAAATATATTCTGCACTCTTTTAGGTTTAATAACATCTTTCCAATAATGTGATCGTACTAAAACTACTCAACTGCACTCTGCCTCTGGCTGTTTTCAAAGGAACTCCCTGGACCTTGTCCTGGGGATTTGGGAATTTTCACAGCTCCGAGGACTTTGAAGTGTCCTCCATGTTGGTGGTAAGCTGGTTGGCCCCAGAGTCACAACCCCAGATCCTTGACCCTTGCTGCACATGTGCAGACTGTGCATCGGCCAGTTTCAAGCTACAGCATTAGACCAGTTCCCTGCAAATGCTGGCAAAAGCTTCCAAGTCACATGAGATGACCACTTCACTGGTCTCTGTAAATTACCCTGTGTGTCAGTAAATGGTGGTATTTGGGAATGGGGGAGATAATGGAAATATCATAGTCATAGATCACTACAGCATGTACACAGGCCCTTCAGCCCAGCGAGTCTATGTCAGCCACAGTGCCCACCCAACTAGTCCCAATTTCCTCTGCTCCACGCCTCCATGCTCCTATCCAACTGCTTCTTAAATGATTCTATTGTACTTGCCTCAACCATTTCCCCGGCAGCTCATTCCATATACTCACCACCCTCTGTGTGTGTGTATGTGTGTGTGTGTGTGTGTGTGTGTGTGTGTGTGGTGGAAATTGTCCTCTCGGATCCCCTTTAAATCTTCACAGCGGGCTGTGCAGTAGCACACAGTAGTGGTTAGCATAACACTATTACAGCACCAGTGATCAGTGATTGACATTCAATTCCAGCCACTCGATAAGGACTTCGTATGTTCTCCCCTTGACCACATGGTTTTCCCCAGCTGCTCAGTTTCCTCCCACATTCCAAAGATGAGCAGGTTAGTAAACTGAGGGCATGTTAGGAACGTGGCAACACATGTGGGTTGCCCCAGCGCATCTTGAACTGTGGTTATTGATGCAAACAACATATTTCACTGTATGTTTCAATTTTCTGGTAAGAGGGCAGCACATTGAATTGCAATGACTTCTGTGTGGCCAACTAAACGTGTTATTGTCCTTTTTAAAACATTTTTTTTACAATTGCAAGACCCTGCTGGACCGTGAGACCTTAAGGTAGTGCAGGTCTTTTGCCATCGGTGAGTTACTCGTCATTGGAGAAACCGAAGGAGCTGGACTTGGTGCGGATCGTGCTGCTGCCTGCGTCAGAAGTGTGCAGTCTAACAGCAAGTGATCATCTTAGTCGCTTTTCTTGTGATCGCACACCCTGTTGGGCATTGTTAATGTGGAATGCTACAAGTCTGACTCTGGTTTTGAGGTGGACGACGGGGGAGCTGTGTAGCAAGGACTAGGCCTGAAGCGCAGTGCCACCCGGGAGAGAGGCGTCAGTGTCAGTGCGCTCCACTGGAGGCGGTGCGGCGTGGCATCCTAGAATCAGTGCTGCCCCCAGTGTTCACTCGACAGAAGACAAACCATACTGTGTTCAGCTGTAGATTTCTGCAACGTTCGTGGACCCAATCTCGAACTATATTTTCTTTTTGTGTGACTGTATTTTACTGATATCCTCATTGTGCCTTGTGCTGTGTGTGACTGTTGGTATTGTGTTTTGCACCTTGGCTCCAGAGTAACGCTGTTTCATTTGGCTGTATTCATGTATGGTTGAATGACAATTAAACTTGAACTATGAAATTTCAATGGATATGTGACAAATAAAGCTAATCTTTCTTTCCTTCTCACCCTAAACTATGGTGAGAATGCAATGGCTAAGTATAATATTGACATAGATGGAATTTGACTCAAATTTAAAATTCCCAGGACTGGCTCCCTGGGAACGTTGAGCAGAAACCTCAGTGAATATTCACCTTGGTGAAAGTAGTCCATTTCCTATCATTTTCTGTGTGTGGTGTTGGTTTATTATCATATGGACCGATATACAGTGGAAGCTTTTGTCTGTATGACATCCAGACTGATCATTCCAAACACAAGTGTACTGAGGTGATACAAAAGGAAAACAATGCAGAGTATTGTGTTGTAGGATGAGTTCTTTGACTGCCACGGCCATACAGCAGGGATTCTTGACCTTTTTACCTGATGGAACCCCACACCATTAGCTAGGGGTCTATGGATGACATGTGTTGTGATTCCCTGCCAGGAGGAGTGGAGACTTGGAGTTTCAGAATGTACACCACATCCATGGCAGTGACATTCTTACACATGGTGTGCTCGGCGTAGGTGACCATATCCCTGATCACATTCTCCATGAAAACCTTTAGCACAGCACAGGTCTCCTCATTGCTCAGACCTATTGGATCTGACTGGTTCATTCTTAGATTTGTTTGTTCATTTTGTGCCGTGTCATATGACATAGATGATCATGGTCTCATGACCATGATTGTTCTTGGAAATCTTTCTACAGAAGTAGTTTGCCATTGCCTTCTGGGCAGTGTCTTTACAAGATGAGTGACTCCAACTATTATCAATACTCTTCAGAGGTTTGTCTGCCTGGCATCAGTGGTCACATAACCAGGACTTGTGGTATGCACCAACTACTTGTACGACCACCCACCACCCAACCCCTGTTCAGGGAGCTAAGCAGTGCTAAACCTTGCCCAAGGGTGACCGTTACTACCTCTCAACTGTCAGGCTCTTGAAGCAAAGGGGATAACTTCACTTGCTCCATCATTGCAATGTTCCCACAACCTATGGATTCACTTTCAAGGACTCTTCAGCTCATGTTCTCGATATTGATTGCTTATTTATTTATTTATTGTTGTTTTGCACTTACAGTTCGTTTTCTGCACTCTGGTTGAACACCCTAGTTGAGAGGTCTTTCATTGATTCTGTTATGGTTATTATACTGTTATGGATTTAATTGTGCATGCCCGCAAGAAAGTGAATTTCAGGGTTGTATATGGTGACATATATGTACTTTGATAATAAATCTACTTTGAACTTTGAGGAAACTGTCCCTGAATCGATGAGTATGTGTCTTCAGGCTCCTGTAACTCCTCTCTGTTGGTAGTAATGAGAAGAAGGCATGTCCTGGGTGGTGAGGATCTTACACGATGGACACCACCTACCTCAGGCATCTCCTTTTGAAGATGTCTGCGGTGGTGGGGAGGATTGTGTCTGCGGTGGTGGGGAGGATTGTGCCTGCGGTGGAGTTGGCAGGCTTTACAACCCTCTGCAGCCTCTTTTGATCCTTGCTCTTATCAGCAGGTGATTCATCCAGTCAGAATGCAAAATAGTGAGGTGGCAGATAGCTGGTTCGGTGATGCCTTGGATATTATCACAGAGCACTCTATGGTGGCACTCGTCTCCACCTTTATCCGGTCCTTTGCCTCCTTTCCCTGCACCAGACATGATGCTGCTTCACTCAGGTCACTGCTCAGTGTGTTATAGCTGCTGAGAGAGTACAGTGCATGTAGACAAGTAAATGCAGGGGTCACAATAGGCTTCTTGGCAGAGATCCCAGCACAAGGGATGTCTTAGAATTTAACAAAGCTCTAATTGTTTAGGAATTTGTATTGGTTATTTGATCTAGGAGGAGACATCAACTTTGAGGAAATATTTTGGATTTTGGTAAATTTTAATGTTCAAACATCCAGTAGCAGAGAGTTAGAATCTCTACTTGGAACATAGAACAACACAGGAAAAGGCTCTTTGGCCCATAATTTTGTACCAATCTGAAAGCTGGATTAAACTAATTCTCTTCTGCCTGTACATGATCTAACTCCCTCCATTCCCTGCAAGTCCAAGATTGTTTAACGTCATTTCCAGTCTACAAGTGTACAGGAAAATGAAATAATTGTTACTCCGGATTCAAAACAGTACAAAAATAACTCATACAGTAAGATGGTCATAGAAAAGTACAACACAAAAATGTGCCCTTCTAGTCAGTGCTGAACCAGTTAAACTGCCTACTCCCATTGAGCTGCACCGGGACCATAGCCCTCCATACCCCTACCATCCATGTACCTATCCAAACTTCTCTTAAATGGTGAAATTGAGTTCAGGTGCACCACTTGCACTGGCAGCTTGGTCCACACTTTCACCACTCTGAGTGAAGTTGCCCCTCATGTTTCAGAATCAGAATCTGGCATGTGATGTGACCCTAAACTTTTTACCTTTCACCCTTAACCCATGATCTCCGGTTGTAGTCCAACCCAGCCTCAGTGGAAAAAGACTGCTTGCATTTACCCTATCTATACCCTCATAATTTTGCATACCTCTATGAAATCTTCTCTCAATCTTCCACGTTCCAAGGAATAAAGTCCTAGCCTAGTCAATCTTTCCTTGTAATAAAGAACACTTTAAATATAAATGCATAGATACCTTGGATACATTGATTGTAGGTCCATAAGGTGGCCTTGGGCAGAGGAGGGTCTGTGCATTAGGAGTCTAAGAGCCTCCTGAGCTCTTTGTGCCTTCAAACTTTTACGAAGTTCAAAGTGCAGTTAAAATGAAAGTTCATGTACTGAATGTCACCACATGCAACCCTGAGATTCATTTTCTTGCGGGCATACTCAATAAATCTATAATAGAATAATAGCCATTTCCTGGCATAATTTACATATTACTATTTAACTATTTATGGTTCTATTACTATTTATTATTTATGGTGCAACTGTAACGAAAACCAATTTCCCCCGGGATCAATAAAGTATGTCTATGACTAGCCATTATATCTTCTGCCGGATAGGAGGGGGCAGGAGAAAGAATGGCCAGGGTGGGCGGGGTCCTTGATACTGGCTGCTTTCCCGAGGCTGCAGGAAGCGTAGGTGGCGTCCGTGGAGGGGCGGCTGGTTTTCCTGATGGTCCAGGCTGTGTTCACAGCTCTCTGCAGTTTCCGGCAGTCTTTGGCACTTCAGGTCAATGACCCTGCATCCTGTACTTCTGTCAGCCCTGTCCACATCTGACAAAGAATGTTTCCCCTTCTTGGCTGTGATCCCAGCGCAAGGGATGTGTTACAATTTAACAAAGCTCCAGTTGTTTAGGAATTTGTATTTGCCAATGTACAGAGTCATTTGATCTAGGAGGAGACACTAACTTTAATGTGAAAATATTTTGGAT
Organism: Mobula birostris; assembly: GCF_030028105.1. Lineage (NCBI taxonomy): Eukaryota > Metazoa > Chordata > Chondrichthyes > Myliobatiformes > Myliobatidae > Mobula > Mobula birostris. Next base: position 111,845,218 of record NC_092380.1, read on the forward strand.
TTTGATAAATGTGTACATCACACCAAATGACCGGTTATTCACAAATCGGTTAACTGAGGTTAATGAGGACAAGAAATGCTGGAAATCTACAGGAGCTCAGGTAGCATCTAAAGAAAAGAACAGGGTCGATGTTTCAGGCCAAGACCATCCATCAGGAGGTTCTATCCTTATACATTATTACTTTCCATAGATGCTGCCTGATCTGCTGAGCTTCTCCAACATTTTGTGTTAAAATTGGGGTTAAATTGAGTTAATCTGATGTATACCATCTTGTTCTTCAGTCTTTGACTCCACAAATTACATTTGTAATGTCAAATTTATATACGTACAGTAATCCTTTCAGACAACACCAGAGGCCAGGTTTGATCAAAGATCAACTTTATTCACGGTATGTATTTCCATGGATTCGGAATTTGTTGTGGTGTGTTAGTCAGGGCGCAACATGCGACAAAAAACAACATTCAACGATTATATAAAAAAATAAGATTAGATGTTTAAGGATGGATAGGGGATAAAATGTGTATAAATACCTACTTGCAACAGCATTATAAAAAGTGGTTTAAAGTGATTATGGTGCAGTGACGGGTAATAGATGGGGGTGGGGTGCCTAACTAGAGTGGTTGATCAAATTTAACTGCCTGGGAGAGGAAACTTCGAAGATGGCGTGAAGTTTTTTTGTTTTAAGAAACTACACTGCTCTCCAGAAGGGAGCTTTTGGAAATGGCAGCTTGCAGGGTGGGTAGTGTCTGCAGTGATTTTCCTGGACACATACAAGTCCTGTGGTGGTAGACTGCAGACAATGACCTTTTCTGATGACCTGACAGTGACAGTTCACTGTGGTTTTTGTACACTGTGAGAGGATGGTTCACCGAACCAGACAGTAATAGCTGATGTGAGGATGCTCTCTATGATGGCAGTGTAGAATTGCACCAGTATGTTCTAGGGAATTTTACCAAATGAGAACCCAAGTGTCCAGGACTGCAAGGGAACTCCACTGTCTGCATTACTGTACTCCTTCATGTTGTGTGCACCCTGCTCCACACCCATATCAAAATCCTTTCAATCACCGTTATCGATAAAGATCATCGGAGCAGAATTGGCCCATTCGGCACATCGAGTCTGCCTCACCATTCCTTTATGGCTGATTTATTATCCCTCTCAACCCCATTCTCCTGCCTTCTCCCCATAACCATCAATGCCCTTACTAATCAAGAACCTATCAGCCTTCACTTTAAATATACCCAATGACTTTCCCTCCTCAGCCATTAGTGGCAATGAATTCCACAGATTTGCCACCCTCTGGGTAAAGAAATTCCTCCTCATCTCCATTCTAAGTGGAAGTCCCTCTATTTTGAGGATATGCCCTCTGGTCCTAGACTCTCCCACCATAGGAAACATCCTTGTAACCCTTGGGTTCTATCAGCTGCATAAGCCTAGGGAAGACTATCTCTGACCCTGCCAAACAGGGGAGATTGAGATGACAGTCCACCCTGAAACCCCCTGTTTTTTTTTTTTTGTGGATGCTGCGTGATGTGTTACCTTGTTACAAATCGTACCACGAAATAACAGACGATGTACTCCACACAATTAAACTATTTAGCTTTATAATTCATTTGACTACAGGGTTAGTCAAGAAAGAGCAAAAAAGGGCCCATTTTAATGAAACGGTTGAATGTGCACAAGTTGGAGCTCACGGTTTCCCCTTTGCCGATCCTCCTTCGATCTCCCTGGTCTTTGTCGGGTCATGGCCCCACTCCAGCGTCTTCTCTCTTCATCTCCCGAACAAAAGACCCAGATCACACTGGTGTCAGGCACACGGCACAAAAACACTCTCCCGTCGTTGGACGCCTCACGTTCCAAAGCACCCAGAATTTCTAACTATAACACAAACACTGCTTCTACAGAAAGACCATTACATTAGCAGTGAAACCTTTTCCAGGATGTTACGTCCTCTACACATGTACTCTACCTCGGCCTTTTAATATTTGACAGATTTCAGTGAGGTCCTCATTTTTCTAACCTCCATTGAGTACAGGCCCAGAGCCATCAGACACTCCACATATGTTAACTCTTTCATTCTGCAACCATTCTTGAGAACCTCCTCTGAATCCACTCCAATGACAACACATCTTAGGTAAGCGGTCCAAATCTGCTCACAATACTCCAAGTGAGGCCTCACCAGTGCCTTATAAAGTTGGAGCGTTACATCCTTGCTTTTATAAAATAGAAAGATGATGTTACATGTGGAGCAACAGAAGATGTTCACTTTTTTGAAAGAAGTAGCAGGGCAGATCAATAACTAGAAGGGTGAGTTAGTAAATTTGAAAATGACCCTAAGGTTGGTAGTGTTGTGGATAGTGTAGAAGGTAGAATAGGATATTGACAGGTGGAGTCCCACCTGGAAAATTGTGAAGTGATTCACTTTGCGAGGTCAAACTTGAAGGAAGAGTACAGGGTTCTTAGTGGTGTGGAAGGACAGAGGAACCTTGGGAACCACATCCATAGATCCCTCCAAGTTGCTGCACAAGTTGATGGTTGAGAAGGCGTATGGTGTGTTGACCACCTTTAGTTGTGGGATGGGGTTAAAGACTACGAAGTAATATTGCAGCTCTGGAAAACTCTGGTTATACAGCATTAGGAGTATTGTGGTAATTTCTGGTCACCTCTTTATAGAAAGGATGTGGAAGCTTTAGAGAGGGTGAAGAGGAGATTTATCAGGATGCTGCCTGGATTCCACAGGAATTGGTGCTGGGACTGTTTCTTTTTACGTTGTATGTCAATGGTTTGGATGGTGGAATTGATGGCTTTGTGGCTAAGTTTGCGAATGATACAAAGATAGGTGGAGGGGCAGGTAATGTTGAGGAAGCAAGGAGTCTGCAGAAGGACTTGGATTAGGAGAATGGGCAAGATGGAATACAGTGTTGGGACATGTATGGTCATGCACTTTGGTAGAAGGAATAAAAATGTAGACTTTTTTAAATGGAGAGTAAATTCAAAAATCCAGGATGGAAAGAGACTTGAGAGTCCTTAAAGGCTAATTTGCAGTTGAGTTGGTAGTGAGGAAGACAAATGCAATGTTGGCATTAATTTTGAGAGGACTAGAATATTAAAAACAAGAATGTAATGCTGAGTCCTCACTTGGTCTATTGTGAGCAGTTTTTGCCTCTTATTTAAGAAGCGATGTGTTGACATTAGACCGGGTTCAGAGAAAGTTCACGAAAATGATTCTGGGAATGAGAGGATCATTGAAACCTATTGAGTATTGAAAGGACTTGAATGGAGTGCTTTTGGAGAGGATGTTTCCTGTAATGGGAGAATCTAGGACCAGCCTCAGAGTAGAGGGATGCCCATTTAGAACAGAGATAAAGAGGAATTTCTCTGGCTAGAGAGTGTTAAACATGTGGAATTCATTGCCACGAGCAGCTGTGGAGGCCAAGTCATTGGGTGTACTTGAGGCAGAGATAGATGGGTTTTTGATTAGTCAGGGTATGAAATAATTTGGTGAGAAGGCAGGAGAATGGGATTCAGAGGGATAATAAATCAGTCATAAAATGGCAGAGCAGACTTGATGGGCCAAATGACCTAATTCTGCTCCTATGTCTTATGAAGATAGATTAAGAGAGCTGGGGCTTTTCTCTTTGGTGTGGAGGAGGATGAGAGGAGAATTGATAGGGGTGTTGAAGACAATGTGTGTAATTAATAGGGTGGAGATGGCTGATGGGAGGGGTGTAATTCTAACCTGATTGGAGGTAAATATAGGAGCGATCTCAGGTAGGTTTTTTTATACAAGGTGTTAAGTGCCATTTAAGAGACTCTTAAATAGGCACATGGATGATAGAAAATGTAGAGTTGTGTGAGAGGGAAGGGTTAGATTGATCTTGGAGAAGGTTGAAAGGCCGTCACAACATTGTGGGCTGAAGTGTTTGTACTGTGCTATGATCTTCTATGTTCCAATAAGGTTCTCGTAAAGCACCATAGAATGTTTTCCTTTCTTAGGCAAAGCTCTGCATATATGAACAGGGAGGCAGCTACTGTGAGCTGTTGGGTCCAGGAGGGGTGTAATTACACTGGAGAGGGTGTGGAGGAGATGTGAGGATGTTGCAATTGTCCAGTCCAGGCAACACACCAGATGCGGGGGGGGATCTCAGTGGGTCAGGTAGTATCTGGGCAGGGAAATGGATGGTCTTGATTTCAGGATGAGACCTCCGATGCTAAAAGATTTGATTGGTTGTGTTTTATGTGGTGCAGAGGATGCTGGAGGAAGATTTGATTGAGGTGTATAATGCTATTATAGAACCAGCTGAGCTGAGTTCAATTCCCATAGTTGTCTGTAAACTTGTCCCTCATTTCTGTTGAATTTGAGTTCTCTCATCTTAAATACCTGCCCTCTGGTATTCAACATTTCAATCCTGGGAGAAAGATGCTGTCAGACTATCTATGCCTCTTGTAATCTTATAAACCTCTGTCAGGTGTCTGCTACCCCAGAGAAAACAACCCCTGTTTGTCCAACCTGTCCTTGTAGCACGTGCTCTCTAATATAGCATCCTGGTAAGCCCAGGGGAAACTTTTTCACCTAGAAGAAGATGGGTAGAAAGAATGAGTTTCTGGGGAAGATCACAATCAGGTTTAATATCACTGTGTATATTGTGAAATTTGTTGTCTGTGGCAGCAGTACAATGCAAAACTCAATCGAAAAATATGTATGTGTGTGTGTGCATGTCCTAGGTAATGGGGATCCTTAATAATGGATGCCACCTTTTTGAGGCATCATCCTTGGTGTCCTGAATACTACGGAGGCTAGTGCCCATGTTGGAGCTGACTGAGTTTACAAGTCTCTGCAGTTTATTTCAATCCTGTGCAGTAGCCCCCCACCCCCATACCAGACGGTGATTCAGCCCAGCACATCTGCAGAAATTTGCGAGTGTCCTTGATGATGTACCAATTCCCCTCTGAGTACAAATGAAATATAGCCTCTCTCCTGCCTTTTTAACTGTAATGATATGTTGATCCCAGGATAAATCCTCATGGCTGAAGCGGGTGTAATTACAACATTTATTATTTGGATATGTATGTGTATAGGAAAGGTGTAGAGGGAGGTGTCCTATACAGACAAATAGGACTTTAGTAGTGCTGCAGCAACAACCTGGCACTCAACGTCAGTAAGACGAGAGAGCTGACTGTGGACTTCAGGAAGGGTAAGATGACGGAACACATACCAATCCTCAGAGGGAGTAGAAGCAGAGAGAGTGAGCAGATTCAAGTTCCTGGGTGTCAAGATCTCTGAGGACCTAACCTTGTCCCAACATACCATTGCAGCTATTTTTTTTTTTAAAAAAAAGGCAAGACAGCGACTATACTTCATTAGGAGTTTGAAGAGATTTGGAATGTCAACAAATACACTCAAAAACTTCTATAGATGTACCGTGGTGAGCATTCTGACAGGCTGCATCACTGTCTGGTATGGAGGGGCTACTGCACAGGACCGAAAGAAGTTGCAGAAGGTTGTTAGTCTAGTCAGCTCCATCTTGGGTACTAGCCTACAAAGTACCCAGGATATCTTTAGGGAGCGGTGTCTCAGAAAGGCAGCGTCCATTATTAAGGACCCCCAGCACCCAGGGCATGCCCTTTTCTCACTGTTACCATCAGGGAGGAGGGACAGAAGCCTGAAGACACACACTCAGCGATTCAGGAACAGCTTCTTCCCCTCTGCCATCCGATTCCTAAATGGACATTGGATCTTTGGACACTACCTCACTTTTTTAAAAAATATACAGCATTTCTGCTTTTGCACATTTTTAAAATTTATTCAACACGTGTAATTGATTTGATTATTTTAATTTTATTATTTTTCTCTTTGCTAGATTGTTTTGCATTGAAGTGTTGCTGCTAAGTTAACAAATTTCAAGTCGCATGCCAGTGATAATAAACCTGATTCTTAGTTAGCATGATCAAGTTGGGCCGAAGGGCCTGTTTCCATGGTGTCTGACACTGAGTCCATTTTCCTCAATGAAAATCCTGTGGCAGGAGTGATACTCTCTCTCTCGGTGAGGGGGAGAGAGAGCCTGTGGCAAGTCAAAGGGTTGGGTTATGGACTGGTTTTTGATGGTTTCTAGATCATGATCTATTTAGGGGCTTAGCTATTGCCTGCGTAGTGGGTGGTGGTGGGAGGGGGGCAGCTAATGCTTCCTGCTGGTCAAGAGGTGGCACGGGGTGGGGGGAGGGTTGTTGTTTTGCTGATGCTTGTGTGTTTGGGGGGGTACTTTGAGGTTCAAATGTTTTTCTGTCATTTATTCTTTGGGGTTTACTTCTGTTTCATGGAAGTCTGCGAAAAGTAAGAATTTCAGGTTGTATACTCTATACAACCAGGTGGCTACACATCGAGGAAATGGAAGTCATCCAAAGAACGAGGGATAGATCTGTATGGAAAACCATGGTCACCAACATCCACATCGGATATGGTACCTAGACAGACAGATACTGTGTGCATTGGCATTCTCTGATATTAAATGGAACCATTGAAATGTTAAGTAGGTCACAAAGTATCGGGGCTATTTTTGTTTTGATTCTTCCCCAAGGAGGGGCCTCAGCATATTTTCCCCTCCCGTTCTGTGTACAGGGTCTGTACTGGGAGTGCAAACTGCCTGAGGAAATCATTGAACTTTTCGAACACGCCCCTGCTTCAGACCACACCAGACTTTACCCGTCACATCCCTGTAGACTTCCTCTGCGTGGAGGCAGGGAAACGTTGTGAAGGTCGCTGAGAGAGGAAAAGCAGCTCGATGGGCAAGTTGCACAATTCTCGGTATGTTTGTTTTCTAAACAAAATCCTATTAACCCAGAGGCTGCAGGGTAATCTCTTGGTTCAGTGCAGCCAGTGCTGGGTTTTGTCGCGTTATCTGAATGTGTCTATTGGATTGCCTTAGGCTGCAGCGTGCCCGAGTTGAAAATTCGTGGGGTCAGGAGCTATATCCAAGGTCAGCCAAGCTACACAGCTGGTAGAGAAAATGTCTCGGTTATAGAGTCATAGAGAAGTACAGCATAGAACCAGGCCCTTTGGCCCATTTAGTCCATGCCAAAAACACTTCCAGCGAGCCAGACGCAATTCTGCCCTTCGCTGATGTCTGTGTGGACAGCGTGTCTTCCAACATCTCAGATACATGCGGATTGGTGGATTAATTGGCTGCTCTTAATGCTTTACAGGTTCCTGCTGCTTTCTGTAAGGAGTATGTACGTTCACTCTGTGACCACGCGAGTTTCCTGAGTGTACTGGTTTCTTCCCACGTTCCAAAGCCTTGTGGATTAGTAAGGGTTAGTGGGTTGTGAACAATGTTGGTGCCAGAAACATCGCGACACTTGCGGGCTGCCCCCAGTGCATCCTTGGGCCATTTTGGTGGTCAACACAAATGTCACATTTCACTGTATGTTTCAATGTGCAGGTGATAAATAAAGCTAATCTTTAAAGTTCAAAGGAGATGTGTAGGGCAAGTTTTTTAAATGCAGAGCAGAGGGTGCCTAAAATGCCCTGGCAGGGGTGGTGGTGAATGCAGACACAATGGTGGCCTTTAAAATTTTGTTAGATAGTCAGGTGAACTCCCAGGAAATGGAGAGATATTGATCATGTGCAGGAGGAAGGGGATCAGTCTAATCAACACCAGCTCACTGTTTTTGCTCTCTTTGCATAACTTAAGACCATAAGATATAGGTGCAGTTGGGCCATTTGGCCCATTGAGTTTGCTTGTTTTCATCATGGCTGATCCATTTTTCCTCTCAGCCCCAATCTCCTGCCTTCTCCCCATATCCATCCATGCCCTGACTAGTCAAGAAATTATCAACCTCTGTCTTAAATATACTCAATGACTTGGCCTCCACAGCTGCCTTTTTTAATTTATTCATTTATGGGATGTGGGCATCACCAGCTTAGCCAGCATTGCCCATCCCTAGTTGCCCCTGAGAAGGTGGAATGAGCTGCCGCCTTGAACCACTGAGATGTGGGTACACCCACAGTGCTGTTGGGGAGGGAATTCCATGACTGACCCAATGACTATGAAGGAATGGCAATATGTTTCCAAGTCAGGATGGTGAGTGACTTAGAGGGGGAACTCCAAGTGTTGTTGTTCCCAGGTATCTGCTATTCTCATCCTTCTAGATGTTAGTGGTTGTGGGTCTGGAAGGTGCTGCCTTAGGAACCTTGGTGTGTCTTGTAGAGCATCTTGTAGATAGTACACACTGCTGCAACTGTTCGTTGATGATGGAGAGTTTGGATGATTGTGGAAGGGGTACCAATCAAGTGGGCTGCCTTGTACTGGATGGTGTGAAGCTTGTGTGTTGCTCGAGCTGCACTCATCCAGGTGAGTGGCGAGTATTCCATTACACTCCTGACCTGAGCCTTGTAGATGGCTAACACGCCACAGGATTCCTAGTCTTTGACCTGCTCTGGTAGCCATCGGGTTCATGTGGCTAGATCAGTTAAGCTTCCTATCAACGGTAATCCCCAGGATGTGGATGGCATTAAATGTCAAGGGACGATGGTTAGAGACTCTCTTGTTGGAGATGGTCATTGCCTGGCACTTACATGGCTTGAATGTTACTTGTCAGCCCAAGCCTGGATATTGTCTGTAGCAACGAATTCCACAGATTCACTGCTCTGGCTAAAGAAATTCCTTCTCATTTTATTTATAATTTATAGTCTGTTATATCTTACAATGCACTGCTGCTGCAGAACAACAAATTTCACAATGCATGTTAAAAACATAGAAACCCACAGCACAATACAGGCCCTTTGGCCCACAAAGTTGTGCCGAATATTTCCTTACCTTAGAAATTACTCAGGGTTACCCATAGCCCTCTATTTTTCTAATGCTAGTGATAGTAAACCTGATAGTGGAATATCTATGCAGTCCACGGTGCTAATATGGGCCAAAGGGTCTGTTTCTGTGCTCTGCTATGATGTTCAATGGTCTAAGCTCAGTAATTACTTCCCTAAGCCGCCCCTGCTCCTTGATTCTCTTTAACCTTCAGACAAAAAGGCACACCATCATATTGTGGGCTGAATTTTTGAAGGCCAATGTGCCAAAAGCTTTCTTTTCAATATCCTTTTTTAACGTTGGACAAAGAGCCAGCTATTTTTTTTTTTTGATCAGACCCAATATCTCAATTTCTGTCTCCATGTCTGTTTTTATTTAGAGATATGGCAGGGAACAGACCCTTCCATCCCAATGAGCCGTGCTGCCCAGCAACTCGCCTATTTAACCCTAGCCTAATCACAGGACAATTTACAATGACCAATTAACCTAGTAACCGGTACACCTTTGGACAGTGAGAGGAATCCAGAGCATCTGGAGGAAAGCCCACATGTTCGTGCGGAGGATGTACAGACTCCTTTCAGATAGACGACATCGGAATTGAACTCCGAATTCCGATGCCCCGAGCTGTAATATCATCATGCTAACCACTGAGACCATGGCGCACATCAAAATGTTAAATTTTGATTTTCTTCACTACTCCCATGAGCTATCTTGAGACTGAATAACCCAGCAGGTTAAAGGAGCTATTTCCATTCTAGTTGGAGAGGAACTTGGCATCAAAAATAGACTGCCTTCAAAGTGAATTAATACTGTACTTTGATTTAATTTCCTGTACAAAGGATGGGGATAAATATCTGGTAGAAAGTGTCTCTAAGAGATGTTAGGTAAGTACAGATTTAATTTGGAGGAAGAGCTTGCACCTACATATATTTCTTCATAGTCTCATTGCTCTGTTTCCTGTACTGTACATTTGAAAGATTGTTACTGTTGTGATTTTGGAAAAATGCCAGATAGTTTTGTGTAGCACTCTCTCCCACAAATGGTTATGTTAAAACTGACTTTGGCTGAGGCAAAAATGTTGGTTCAGTACACATGGTCTCTTAATTATTCTCATATTGCAACAGTGACCATGCATCAAGAATATCTCATTAGAGATAAAGATCTTTGCAATTTGTTTATGAATTTGTAGTATCTTGCAGAGCAAAGACACACTGACACTGGAGGTGGTAGAGATGAACTTGATGAGATTGATTCCAGAGATGAGGGATTACCTTATGTGAAGAGGTTGAGTTGCCTGGCACTCAGAAGAATGATGAGATCTTATAGAAACAGATAAAGTTATGTAAAAGAAAGATGCCTTTCAATAGAGGTGCTCAAAATTATGAGGAGTATAGATGGGGTAAATGTAGGCTTTTTCCACTGAGCTTGGGTGGCACTACAACCAAAGGTCATGGGTGAAAGGTGAGAAGTTTAAGGGGAACATGAGGGGGAAATTTCACTCAGAGGGTCATGAGAGTGTAGAGTGAGCTGCCAGCACAACTGGTGTATGTGAGCTTGAGCTCCATGCTTAAGAGGAGTTTGGATAGATACATGGATGGCAGAGGTATGGAAGGCTATGGTCCCAGTGCAGGTTGATGGGATTAGGCAGTTTAAATAGTTTTGACATGGACTAGATGGGCCAAAGGATCTGTTTCTTTGCTGTACTTCTGTATGGCTCTATAAGAGGGAGGCAGAATAATTATTTCCACTGGTAAGTGAGACTAGAGCAAGGGGATATAACCTCAAGATTCAGGGGGAATAGATTTAGTACAAAGATAAGGGGAAACTGGTGTTGTATTTGCTGAGCTTGGCAATTAGCTTGGAGACGTTTCAGCACCAGTCGAGGTGACATCTTCAGTACACAGTTGTTGATGTTTCTGTCTGGGAGTGCTTGCATTTATATAGGCTCTCGTTCACGTGCCTCAGTCCTGATTGGCTACCTCTTCAGTTGACCTTTGAATTCTATTGGTTTTAGTTTCTTTGTTTGTTTATGAGGTTATAAAAACCCCCAAGAGCCAGAGAAATAGAAGCCATCTACATAAGAGCCAAAGAAACGCGATCCAGTAGAACTCAAAGGTCAACTGAAGGGGTAGCCAATCAGGACCAAGGCAAGCGAATGGGGGCCCATATAAACGCAAGCATTCGCAGGGAGAAACACCAAAACCTGCCCACTGAGGATGTCACCTCGACTGGTGATGAAACATCTACAATGTAATTGCCAAGCTCGGCGAACACTGCAACATTAACTGCCTCAACCTGAGCTACCAATGTTCACCACCGTGAGGAGAAACTGCTTTTCCTGGAGAGTACTGAATCTGTGGAATTCTCTGCCCAGGGAAGTAGTAGAGGCTACCTCATTGAATACATTTAAGACACAGTTGGGTAGATTTTTTGCACAGCAGAGTGATTAAGGGTTATGGGGGAAAAGGTAGATTGGTGGAGCTGAGCTCAGTCAGCCTGAGTGTAGTCAGTGGAAAAAGGCAGATACTACAATCTGGAGTGGTGGGGGTGGGGGGGGAGGGGAATACAATCTGCTAGAGCAACTCAGTGGGTCTAGTGGCATCTGTTGGGGGGGGGTAAAGAAATTGTCAATGCTTAAAGAAAACTTGAGGGGTAAGTTTTCCACACAGTTTAGTGAATTTCAGGGGAAGTGCTCCCAATGGAGACAGGTGCAACAGTTGGAGATGGCACTATAACATAGCAGTTAACGAAATCTTACTACAGTGCCAATGACCCAGGTTCAATTCGATCATTGTCTGAAAGGAGCTTGTATGTTCTCCATGTATCTATATGAATTTCCTCTGGGTGCTTCCATTTCTTCCCACATTCCAAAGACATACAGGTTAGGGTTAGTGAGTTGTGGGCTGGCTATGTTGGCGCCAAAAGCGTGGTGACAATTGCCCAGCGCAGTTGTTGCTGATTTAATTTGACACCGGTATTTCACTGTATTTCAATGTGACAATTAAAGCTAATCTTTCACGGGGAGCCATGGTAGCATAATGGTTAGCTCGACACTATTACAGCTCAGGGTGTTGGAATTCAGAGCTCAGTTCTGACATTGTCTGTAAGGAGTTTGTACGTTCCTCCTCCTGAGTGTATGAGTTTCCACCGGGTGCTCTGATTCCCTCCCACATTCCAAAGGTGTACCAGTTAGTAGCTTAATTGGTCTTTGTACTTTGTCATGTGATTTTAGCTAGGGTTGATAGATGTGTTGTTTAACAGTGTGGCTCGTTGGGCTGGAAGGGCCTGTTCCACACTGTATTTTTAAATAAATAATCTTTACAAGTGACTCTACAGATGCAGGAACTTTTCAACAACACACCCAAAATGCTGGAGGGATTCAGCAGATTGGACAGTATCTAAGGAGGGGAAATAAACAGTTGACGTTTTGGGCTGAGACCCTTCACCAGGACTCGCTAAGAGAAACAGTTGACGTTTTGTGCTGAGTTTGCCAAAAGCCTACACAGCTGATGTGATGAAGCAGCAAATTTTGTAGTTTGATCTTCCAGATGTGGTCTTGGGATCGTCTCAAAATCTCCTACTTCGAGCTTTAGGCAACTTGTGCAGCTGGTTATACTGAAAGTTCAGTGAGATTATTTATCGCGGTTGATTGAGAAGTATCGAGGGAGGATATTCCTGGCACGCAGTGAGCATTGTATCTCCTTCCCCGCCCTAGGACGAGCTTCCCAGTCTGCAGAGCAGCATCATGAGACGTTACTATTGTTGAAGCCTTGTTCCTTGCTGACTGTCATGATATTTCTCCCTAGTTAGCCAAGAATGAGATGTAGCCTGCTTTCACTGGAGCCCAGCGGGCCTGACACTGGTCTCTATCCCCTTGCTAGAACCAGCAAATTCCTTTTGATCCTTGCTGTGAGTCTGTTTGTTGAAGGAAGTTGGGTGGAGATGCTGAAAGAATTGGAGCCTCATGATGCCTTTGCTCAGCTGACTTTATAGATGGATAGTAATTTAATTTGAAATCTAGGATATCAGCTCTGATTATTAAACAATCAAGCTTCTACTAATTCCCTTATCAAGTCAAAGAGCAGACAAACAGGCCATTCAGCCCACTGTCCATGCTGTCATAATGTAATTACCATTACTGAGGGAACGGTGCTTGGGAAGCTGAAAGTCTGAAGGTAGATAAGTCACCTGAATCCAGGGTTCTGAAAGAAATAGCTGAAGAAATTGTGCAGGCATCCGCAATGATCCTTCAAAAATCCTGCTCTAGATTCTGGAATGGTTCCAGAGGACTTGAAAATTGCAAATGTCACTCCAGTTTTTAAGAAGGTTCGGAGGCATAAGGTGGGAAATTGTAGGCCTATTAGTCTGACTTCAGTAGTTGGGAAGATAGTTGAGTCTATTAAGGTTTTGGGTACTTGAGGTACATGATGAAATAGGCCAGTCAACATAGCTTCATTAATGGGGAAATCTTGCCTGACAAATCTGTTGGAAATCTTTGAGGAAAGTACAGGTAGGATAGACAAAGGAGAGTCACTGTACATTGCTTACTTAAATTTTCAGAAGGCCTTTGACAAGGTGCCATACGTGAGGCTGCTTAACAAGGTAAGAGCCCGTGGTATTACAGGAAAGACACAACCTGGATAGAGGATAGGCTGCCTGGGAATAAAGGGGGCCATTTCTGGTTGGCTGCCGGTGACTGGTGGTGCTCTGTAGAAGGTGGTGTTGGTACTGCTTCTTTTCACATTATATGTCAATGATTTGGATGATGGAACTGACAGCTTTGTGGCCAAGTTTGCAGCTGATACAAAGAAAGTTCAAGGGGTAGGCAATGTTGAGGAAGCAGGGAGTCTGCAGAAGGACTTGGATTGGGAGAATGGGTAAAGAGGTGGCAGATGGAATATAAAGTGGGGAAGTATATAGTCACAAACAAGAGAAAATCTGCAGATGCTGGAAATCCAAGCAACACACACAATCCTGGAGGAACTCAGCAGGCCAGGCAGCATCTGTTCTTTTTTAAAAAAGTACAGTCGATGATTTGGGCCGAAACCCTTCGGCAGGACTAGAGAAAAAGAGCTGAAAGGTTGGTGGGGGGGGGGGGAAGAGAGAAACACAAGTTGATGGGTGAAACTTGGAGGGGGAGGGATGAAGCAAAGAGCTAGGAAGTTGATTGGTGAAAGAGATAGACAGAAGACCATGGAAGAAAGAAGTTGGGGGGGGGGGGAGGAGTACCAGGTGGAGGTGATGGGTAGCAAGGAGATAACATGAGAGAGGGACAAGGGGATGGGAAATAGTGAGGTGGGGGAGGTATTACTGGAACTGAGAAATTGATGCTCATGCTATCAGGCTGGAGGCTACCCAAACAGAATATAAGGTGTTGTTCCTCCAACCTAAGTGTGGCCTTATCACAACAGTGGAGGAAACCATGGATGGACATATCGGAATGGGAAGCGGAATTAAAATGGGTGGCCACTGGGAGATCCCATTTGTTCTGGTGGATGGAGCGTAGATGCTCAGTGAAGCAGTCTCCCATCTACGTCAGGTCCCACCGATATACAATAGGCTACACCAGGAGCACCGAACACAATATGACACCAACAGACCCACAGGAGAAGTGTCACCTCACCTGGAAGGATTGTTTGGGGCCCTGAATGGTAGTGAGGGAGGTGGTGTACGGGCAGGTGTGGCACTTGTTCCACTTGCAAGGATAAGTGCCAGGAGGGAGATCAGTGGGGAGGGACAAATGGACAAGGAAGTCATGTAGGGAGCGATCCTTGCGGAAAGCAGAAAGTGGGAGGAGAGAAAGACGTGTTTGGTGGTGGGATCCAGTTGGAGGTGACAGAAGTTTCGGAGAATTATGTGCTGGACGCAGAGACTGGTGGGGTGGTAGGTGAGGACAAGAGGAACCCTATCCCTAGTAGCGTGGCAGGAGGATGGGATAAGAGCAGACGTGTGAAATGAAAGAGATACGGTTGAGGGCAGCATTGATGGTGGAGGAAGGGAAGCCCCTTTCTTTGAAAAAGGAGGACAATTAAAATTCAGAAATCAGATAGGCAAAGGGACTTGGGAGTCCTCATGCAGGGTTCCCTTAAGGTTAATTTGCAGGTTGAGTCAGTGGTGAGAAAGGCAAATGCAATGTTAGCATGCATTTCAAGACTAGAAAATAAAGGCAAGGAGGTAATTCTGAGGCTTTAAGGCATTGGTCAGATGGCACTTGGAGTATTGTGAGCAGCTTCGGGGCCCCTTTTCTAAGAAAAGATATGCAGGCATTGTTGAGGATCATGAGAATGATTCTGGGAATGAAAGGTTTAATGTATGAGGAGTATTTGGCTCTGAGCCTGTACTCAAATGGAGTTTTCAAGAAAGAGGGGCATCTCATGGAAACCTATTGAAAGGTACCTGGAGAAGATGTTTCCTATAGTGAGGGAATCTAGGACCAGAGGACAGAGCCTCTGAATAGAGGGACATTCCTTTAGAACAGAAATGATCAGGAATTTCTTTAACCAGAGTGTAGTGAATTTGTGGATGCCTGTGGAGGCCAAGTCATTTGGTATATTTAAAGTGGAGGTTGATAGATTCTTGTTGAGTCACAGCGTGAAAGGTTACTGGAGAGGGCTAGAGAATGGGGTGGAGAGGGGTGATAAATCCAGCTACACTGACTCTGAATTGTTATGCAGCACAGAGATAAGCCCTTCAGCTTAAAGTCAACCAAGACTCCCATCCCCTTTGCCCATATTTGACCCATATCCCTCTGAACCAGAGGTTTCTAATCATTTTGTGCCATGGACCCCTACCTTTAACAGAGGGGCCTCGGGACTCCAGGCTGGGAACCTCTTATCTAAACCTTTCCTGTCTATATACAGTACTGTACTTGTCCAAATATGGTAAGAATACCTACCTCAACCACTTCCTCTGCCAGCTCATTTCTTATCCCCACCATTCTCTGCGTAAAGGACAATTTACCTGTCAGATCGCCTTTCAATATTTCTCCTTTCACTTTAAATTTCTGGCCTCCAGGACCCTAGCACAAGAACTGTGACCATACACTTTACCTCTGCACCTCATTATTATATAAACCTCTCTAAGGTCATCAATCAGCCTCCTGCTTTCCACAGGACAGTTTACAAGAGTATTACTGGGACTCATCGAATCATAGAGAAGTACAGCACAGAAACAGGCCCTTCAACCCATCTAATCCATGCCGAATCATTTAAATCCATCGACCTGTACCCGGACGACAGCTCTCCATACCCCTGCCATTTATGTACCTATCCAAACTTCTCAAAGGTTAAAATCAAGTTCCTATGCACCGCTTACACAGGCAAATCGTTGTACACTCTCATGACCCTCTGAGTGAAGAAGTTTCCCCTCCTGCACCCCTTAAATGTTTTGTCTTCCACTCTTAAACTATGATCTCTGGTTGTAGTCCCACTCATCCTCAGGGTAAATCTAAGCAGGCTTTTTCCACTATCTATGCCCCTCATAATTTTATATACCTCTATCAAACCTCCCTTCTATCTTCTGAGGAATGCAGCCCTAACCTATTCAATCTTCCCTAAAAACTTGGATTCTACAGTCCCAGCAACATCCTTGTAAATTTGGTCTGTACTCTTTCAAACTTATTTGCATTTTTCCTGTAGGTAGTTGACCAGAACTAAACACTGCACTCCAAATTAGGCCTCACCAACATCTTATGCAACTTCAACATAACATCCCATTTTCTGTACTCAGCACATTGAATTATGTAGGCCAATGTGCCAAAGCCTTTCGTTACAACCCTATCAACCTGTGCTGCCACTTTGGATGAATTATGGACCTGTATTCCCAAATGACTTTGTTCTACAGCACTCCTCAGTGCCCAGCCATTCACTGTGTAAGACCTACTCTCATTGGTCCTACCATAGTGCAAATCCTCAAACTTGTCTGTATTAAATTCCATCTGCTCTTTATCAGCCCATTTTTCCAGCTGGTCCAGATCCCACTGCAAGCTCTGATATTCTTCCTCGCTGTCCGCTACACCCCAATTTTGGTATCATCAGCAAATCTGCTGATCAGTTACCATATTATCATCCAGGTGGATGATATGGATGACAGATCATAATGGACCCACCTCCAATCCCTGTGGCACTCTACTAGTCACAGGCTTCCAATCAGAGAGGCAACCATTTACAGCCACTCTGGCTTCTCCCATAAGGCAAATGTCTAAGCCAATTGCTAAGCGACTGAACCTTGATCAACCTTCTATGCGGGACCTTTTCAAATGCCTTGCTAAACTCCATGTAGACAACATCCTCTGCTTTGCCTTCATCATCTTTCCTGATAAAGTCCTCAATGTCTAAGATTGGTTAGGCATGATCTACCATGCACAAAACCATGTTGACTATCCCTAATCAGTCCATGTATATCCAAGTACTTGTATATCAGATCCCTTAGACTACCTTCCAATAACTTTCCCAATACTGATGTCAGGCTCATTGGCCTATAATTTCCTGTTTATTTTTAGAGCCTTTCTTAATTAGTGGAACAACACTGGCTAACCTGCAATCCTCCGGCACCTCACCTGTCGCTAAAGATGATTTAGATATCTTTGCTAGGGCCCCTGCAGATTCTGCACTTGCCTCCCACAAGGTCCGAGGGTACACCTTGTCAGGCCCTAGGGATTTGCCCACACTAATTTGCCTGAAGGCAGCAAACACCACCTCCTCTGTAAACTGTATGGAGTCCACCACCTTGCTGCTGCTTTGTCTCATTTGTGTAGACTCTGAGCCTGTTTCTTGAGTAGGTACAGATGCACAAAAATCCCCTTAAGATCCTCCCCCATCTCTTTTGGCTCCACACATAGATTACCATTCTGGTTTTCCAGAGGACTAATTTTGCCCCTTGCAATCCTTTTGGTCTTAATGTAGAATCCCTTGGGATTCTCTTTCACCTTATCCACAAAGGCAATCTCTGCCTTCCTTTAGCCTTCCTGATTTCTTTCTTGAGTGTTCTCTTGCATTTCTTGTACTCCATAAGCATCTCATTTGTTCCTACTTGCCAACACCTGCTATTCACTTTTTTTCTCTTAACCAGGGCCTCAATATCTCTTTGGAAACCAAGGTTCTCTAAACCTATTATCTTTACCTTTTATTCTGACAGACATGTACAAGCTTTGTACTCAATTTCTCTTTTGGAGACCTCCCACTTACCAAGTACACCTTTGCCAGAAAACAACCTGTCCCAATCCACACTTGCCAGATCCTTTCTGATTCCATCAAAATTGGCCTTTCTCAAATTTAGAATCTCAAACAATGAGCCAGACCTATTTTTTTCCATCTTTATTTTGAAACTAATGGCATTATGATGACTAGCACGTGGCCAAGTGGTTAAGGCATTGGACTAGTGACCTGAAGGTCGTGAGTTCGAGCCCCAGCCGAGGCAACGTGTTGTGTCCTTGAGCAAGGCACTTAATCACACATAGCTCTGCGTGACACCGATGCCGAGCTGTATGGGTCCTAATGCCCTTCCCTTGGACAACATTGGTGTCGTGGAGAGGGGAGACTTGCAGCATGGGCAACTGCTGGTCTTCCATACAACCTTGCCCAGGCCTGCACCCTGGAGAGTGAAGACTTTCCAGGCACAGATCCATGGTCTCGCAAGACTAACGGATGCCTTTAATGATCACTAGATACAAAGTGCTCCCCTACACAAACTTCTGTCACCTGCCCTGTCTCATTCTCTAAAATGAGATCCACTCTCTCTTGTTGGGACTTCTATGTACTGATTATGTGACTCTATCCCATTTAGTCTACGATCTCTTTACAGAATTTTTCCTTTAAATCCCGTGGGCTATTTGGTGGTCTATGATATAGCTTCATTAATCAGGTCATACCTTTCTATTCCTCACTTCTACCGATAATGCCTCAACAGACAAGTTCTCCAGGCAGTCCTGACTGAGCACTGTCATGACACTTTCACTGATGAGAAGTGCAAACCCCTCCCCCTTTAATCCCCCCCCCCCGCCGTTCTGTCATGTCTAAAACAACAAAACCAGGAATATTGAGCTGCCAGTCCTGCCCCTCCTACATCCAAGTCTCATTAATGGCTACAATATCATAATTCCAGGTGTTGATCCACGCTCTGAACATCTGCCTTTCCTACAATACTACCTGCATTGAAATATACGCAGCTGAGGACATTATTTGCACCATGCTCAACCTTTTGATTCCTGACTTGAGGACATGAGTGATGGAGAAAGATTGAATAGGCTAGAATCTCATTCCCTGGACTGATGAGTAATGAACTCGTGTACACTGCTTCACAGTATTTGCTCTCCTTTTGCACTACTAATTTAATTTCTTTCTTTCTCTCTCTGTGTGTGTGTGTGTGTGTGTGTGTGTGTGTGTGTGTGTGTGTGTGTGTGTGTGTGTGTATATGCATGCCAGTAACAATGGAGTATTCCTTGCAGCAACAAGTAAAATGCTGGAGTAGCTCAACAACAGGATCTGAAGGCAAAGGGATAGTTGATGTTTTGGATTGAGATGAAGGGTCTCAAACTGAAATATCGACTGTCCATTTCCCTCCACAGATGCTTTTTGACCTGCTGAATTCTTTCAGTAGTCTGCTGCTCCAGATTCCAGCCTCGGCAGCCTCTTGTGTCTCAGTGATCACCCTCTATCCTGAGAAGATCATAATTTTAAAAAAATTGGAGTCAGGATGTTAAGGATTGAAATTGTGAAATTTTGATTTGAATCCACAAAGAAGAGAAATGTGAAACTTGCCCACTAAAAGCTATAGAGTTCGGAAGTCACTTGGTCTTCAGAAAAGGTCCTCAGAGCAGGGCTGATAACCCATGAGCACTACCTTACTTTTTCCTCTCCTTTTTCACTATTCATTTATTTTTTATATTATTGTAACTTGTAATTTTTATGCATTACAATGTATACTTCCATAAAACAACAAATTTCATGCCGTAGGTCAGAGATGATAATCTGATTCTCATTTTGGAAATGTTCAGCTGGTTAGGGAGTTGTGGATTAACTAAGGAATATATTCAATATGATCCAAACAATGGGTGGGCTAGAATCAAGGGGCTGAGTGGCTCCTCTGTGTCTGTGTCTCTAACACTGTCAGAGAGAAGGATTCTGACAATAGATACATAAGATCCAGTAATAAAAAAAACAAGTTGTACCTGTCGTCTTAAACCAATGATCTCGGTGACAAGAAGGTTTTCGCCCAAGAATGCTGGTCCTACCATTCCATCCCTTGCCAATCACAAAGGGACTGGAAGCAAATGTGAATTTTAGTTGGGTACAAATCAGTGGGTTCCCCAATGATATTATAATCTTTCATTGAGGGTCCTATTCGTATTAAAGATCATTAATTTTTAACAGTTGAATGTTAATGATGGTATGACAGAGTTCTTTAATGTCCTTGGTTTCAGTGAGCTGTAAGTCAAAGTTCAAAGACAATTTATTATCGAGGTATGTAGACTATATACAACCTTGTGACTAGTCTCCTGACGGACAGACATACAACAAAGAAACCCAACTAAACCCATTTTTTAAAAAGGCCATCCCACACCCAATGTGCAGGGAAAAAACAAATCATGCAAACAACTGAAGTTCACAGAAGTGAGTCCACAGCCACATCACTGCAGCCGATCCAGTAGCCTGTTAGATTTAGTCCGCAGCCTTAGTTCAGCGCAGAGATGAGTGAACCTCAGGGAGTAGTGAGCTGAACACCTCGCCCTCTGTCTCGCTCTTCACTGTAGTCAATTCCTTCCTCTGTTTTATGTAACTGTCAATCATTCAGTGTTTCCTGAACAAGTCCTCATTTTTTTCTTTTGGTTCACCCAACATGATCTGTGCGCTGTCTCCCCTTGCCTCTCTAGCCAGTCCATCCATCCATCTCTTCCCACTCCACCCACATTGTGCCTGCTGACTTTCTGTCCACAAAATTCAGCATGACGTCTAAGACTTTGACATTCTTCTATAGATGTGTAGTAGAGAGTATATTGACTGGCTGCATCACAGCCTGGTATGAAAACACCAATGCCCTTGAGTGGAAAATCCTGCAGAAGGTAGTGGATATGGCCCAGTCCATCACAGGTAAATCCCTCCACACCATTGAGCACATCTACATAAAATGCTTTTGCAGGAAAGCAGCATCCATCATCAAGGATCCATGGGCATGGGCCCTAGTGACATTCCTCCACATTGTTAAGAATCCTGCCATTAACCCTGTATTCTGCCTTCAAATGCACCCTGTCTAAAGCTTCTACATCCTTCTTAGAACAGAACACAATTCTCCAAGTGTGATCTAACCAGGATTTTATAGGGCTGCAACATTACTTGGTGTCCTTTTTAGTTAACACCAGTGTGTCAAGCACCATCTTCACCTCTGTCTTCCTGCATTGCCACTGTCAAGGAACTCTAAGTGACCTGTGGAGTAACTTCTCTACACAGAGGGTAGAGACAACCTGAAACGAGCTGCCAAGGGAACTAGTCAAAGTGAGTACAATTTGTAACATTTGTGAGCCATTTTGTTAGGAACAAAGAGGTGAGGGGGTTTGAAAGGTAATGGTCCAAATGCAGACAATTTGGATCAGCAATCACTAAGGACCCCTATCACCCTCCTCTTATTTCTACCATCAAGAAGGTGGTGCAGGAGCCTGAAGACACACACTCAATGTTTCAATGTTTTAGGAACTGCCATCAGATTTCTGAATGGATAATGAACCCATGAACACCACCTCACTACTTTTTGTGAACTGTGTCTGTATGTTTGACAATGTACTACTGCCATGTAACAACATATTTCATTTCATATGCCAGTGATGTTGGACCAGATTCTAATGCTGTGGTTGGTATGGACCATTTGGGCTGAAGGGCCTGTTTCTGATCTATGTAATTCTACATACTTGTTTTCTGAAGTCTCTCTGTTCAACAACACTACTCAGAGCTGAGCCATTCACTGTGAAAGTCCTGCCATTGTTTAACCTCTCATTAAATTTTTTTCCTTCAATTAATGAGACACATTGACCGTGGGCAGTGCCTGTTCTCTCCTGTATGCCCACAATGGAAGAAGTGCACCCAGCTCCCTTCTCCATTGCCTGTCCTTTAACCAACATGACAAGCAAGTGGTGACCTTCCTGCTACCTATGGGATCTTGCTATATACCATGATAGATGTGTAAGACAGCTGCCAGAGTGGCAGTAGAGGCAGATACATTGGGGCATTTAACATTTATGGAACTCGTAGATAGGTGTGTTACCCACACGGAGTTTAGTGTTCTGTTCATCACTGTTGTCTATGTCCCAGACCCTCCTGAATGCCAACACCAAGGTCTCACTGGGAGGGCTTCACAGCATCATCAACTCTCAGCAAAACAAGCACTTGAACTGTCTCTTCATAATTGCAGGAGACTTCAGTCATGTTTTTGTTGTCTTTTGGTCATAATGTTTTTTGGTTTTTAATATATGCTGGTTCGGAACTGGGGTAATAATCGTTCTGATCTCCTTTACACTCGTACAGAAGAATGACAACAAACATGAATCTTGAACCTTGAATGGCTGACAGGAAAAATGGAGGCTATATGGGAAGGGTTAAATTGATCTTGAAGCAGGTCAAAGGGTCAGCACAGCATTGTGGGCCGAAGGGCAGTAGTGTGGGGTACTGTTCTGTGTAAGTGTTTGTGTAAGTGTTTCTTGCACTAGTCTCATTTACTGGTGTTTGACTCTTATTCATGCATGCTTTGTCCTAAGATTTAGAAATTTTTTTGCTTCATGTTTATTTTCTTTCCTGTTTTCTCTTGCACATTTAAAGCCCGTCTCTTTCTCTTTACAAACTGGCTTCCTCGTCCTTGCTGTCGATACGGGTAAATCACAAGGGCTGGTGGGTGTGCGTGACTCTGAACACTGTGGGCAGAGTTCCTCTGGTTATTGACCCAGTACGATCAGCCTTCTGTACAGCTGTAGTTTGCAAAGGGAGCCCTGAACTCGAATGCCACATCAGACGAGCCTGTGTCCTGGGCAATTAATTACTCTGATACTCCACAGAGCACTAGCTGGGGCCGATTCTTCCCTCCCTCTCCGAGCCTCAAGAGATGTCCAGGAGCTGAAGGTAACTGTGGGAAAGTGAATGAGCCAGTGGGAGTATTCCTCGTTAAAAGAGCAGCATCTTTGCCTTCCTGCATTTTCTGTATGCCTGTTCTTTACCATCTGGCTGTCGAAGTGCTAAATTCCAGCTGCAGTTGGTTATCGGGACCAGATGTTTGGACCGTGGGCACAGGAGGAAACTTCCCCTGGTCAGGAAGGTGTATGTGTGCGCATGTGTGTGTGTCTGTGTTTGTAGAGCTCTTAAAGAGAACACCCAGGGTTTAGTTCCTGGGTAAATGGTTCCTGTGTTTGCACAATAGTAATAGATGTTTATAAAATTATGAGAGGTGTAAGTAGGGCGCATGTATTTTTGTTGCTCCAGGGTCGAAATGTCAAGGGGCATCTGGGTAGAAAGAATAAAAGTATAGAGTATTTTTCTAAACAGAAAGAAAATTCAAAAATCTGAGGTGCGAAGGGACTTGGGAGTCCTCGTGCAGGTTTCCCAAAAGGCTAACTTGCAAGTTCAGTCGGTGAGGAAGGTAAATGCAATGTTAACATCCGTTCAAGAGAACTGGAATATAAGAGCAAGGACATGATGCTGAGACTTTAGAGTACATTGGTCAGACTGTACGTGGGGCATTGTAAGCAGTTTTGGGCCCCTTGTCTAAGAAAAGTTGTGCTGACATTAGAGAAGGCACACAGAAGCTTCATCAGAATGATTCAATAGTTCCATTTAAAATCAGAAATGTTTACAATATACAGTCTGAAATTGATTTTCTTTGCAGAGCTCCATGAAAACAGAAGAGTGCCCCAAAGAATGAGGGACAGTAAAACAAAAATTAGAACCCCAAAGCCACTGTTCCACCCCACCGGGGAATGAAAGTGTTAATATGTGAAGAGCATTTGATGGCCCTCGGTCTGTACCCACTGGAATTTAGAAGAATAAGAGTGGGGATCTTAGTGAAGCCTATCGAATATTGAAAGGCCTGGTAGAGTGGTTGTGGAGAGGATGTTTCCAGTAGTGGCTGAGTTTAGGACCAAAAGGCAAAGCCTCAGAATAAAAGGATGTCTGTTTAGAACAGAGATGAGGAATTTCTTTAGCCAGAATGTGGTGAATCTGTGGAATTTATTGCCATGGACGGCTGTGGAGGTCAAATCATTGATTATATTTACATTGGCGGTTGATAGGTACTTGATTAGGGCTGTCAAAGGTTACTAATCCCCCATTTCTGGAGAGGTAGTAATGGGGGACAAAGACATAGCTGACAAACTGAATAAGTATTTTGCATCAGTCTTCACTGTTGAAAACACTAGCAGTATGCCAGAAGTTTGAATGTGTCAGGGGGCAGAAGTGTGTGAAGTTGCCATTACTAGAGAGTATGTTCTTGGGGGTACTGAAAGGTCTGAGGGTAGGTTAGTCACCTGAACTAGATAATGTATACCCAGTATTCTGAAAGATGTGGCTGAAGAGATTATGGAGGCATTCCTTCAAGAATCACTAGATTCTGGGATGGTTCCAGAGGTCTGGAAAGTGGCAAAAACTACTCCACCCTTCAAGAAGGGAGCAAAGAAGAAGGAAAAAAGAAGGCCAGTTAGTCTGAGCTCAGTGGTTGGGAAGATGTTGCAGTCAATTGTTAAGGATGAGATCTCAGGGTACTTGGAGGTACATGATAAAAATGGCCGTAGTCAGCATGGTTTCCTCAAGGGAAAATCTTGCCTGACAAATGTGTTGGAATTCTTTGAAGAAATAACAAGCAAGATGGACAAAGGAGAATCAGTGGATGTTGTGTACTTGGATTTTCAGAAGGCCTTGGACAAGGTGCCACGTATGAGACTGCTTAACAAGTTACGAGCCCATAATATTACAGGAAAGATACTAGCATGGCTAAAGCAGTGGCTGATTGGCAGGAGGCAAAGAGTGGGAATAAGGGGAGCTTTTTCTGGTTTGCTGCTGGTGACAACTGGTATTCCACAGGGGATTGTGTTGGGACTGCTTTTTATATTATTGACTTGGGTAAGGGAGTAGGTGGCTTTGTGGCCAATTTTGTGGACGATACAAAGATGAGTGGAGGGGCAAGTAATTTTGAGCAAGTAGAGCAGCTATAGAAGAAAATTGATTAGGCGAAATGGCAGATGGAATACAGTGGGAAGTCTACTGTCATTCGCTTTGGTAGAAGAAATTAAAAGATAGACTATTTTCTAAATGGAAAGGAAAATTTTAAAATCAAAGATACAAGGGGACTTTGGAGTCCTCGTGCAGGATTTGCTAAAGGTTAGTTTGTTAGTTGAGTAGGTGGTGAGGAAGGAAAATGTACGGTTAGCATTCATTTTGAGAGAACTAGAATATAAAAGCAAGGATGTAATGTTGAGGCTTTATAAAGCACTGGTGAGGACTCACGGAGTATCATGAGCAGTTTTGGGACATTTAACTGAGAAAGGATGTGCTGACATTGGAGATGGTTCAAAGGAGGTTCACGAAAATGATTGTGAGATTGAAAATCTTGTCATGCAAGGAGCATTTGATAGCTATGGGCCTCTGCTCACTAAAATTCAAAAGAATGAGGGGTTTCAGTCAGGTTACCCATCGAATGTTGAAAGGCTTTGATAGACTCTCCCATCGTAGGAAACATCCTCTCCACATCCAGTCTAAGACCAGATGACACAACCTCGGAATAGAGGGGCATTCTTTTAGAATGGAGACGAATTTCTTTTCCATAGATTCACCACTCTCTGGCCATTCCTTGCCACAGGTGGCTGTGAAGGCCAACTCATTGGGTATATACAAGGCAAAGGATGATAGATTCTTGAAGGGGCACAGAGAAAAGGCAGGAGATCGGGGCTGAGGGGGAAATGGATCAGCCGTGATGAAATGGTACAGCAGACTCAATGGACAAATGGGCTAATCCTGCTCCTATGTCTTACGGTGTTATAGTTATGGGGAGAGTGCAGGGGCCTGGAGTTGAGATGGATAATTAATCAGCCATGATGGAATGGCTGAACAGCCTCTGAGCCAAGTACTGTAATTTTGCTCGTAAGGCCTTTGTCATGTACGTTAATGATCTGGATGATGGGGTGGTAAATTGGATGAGTAAGTATGCAGATGATACTAATATAGGTAGAGTTGTGGATAATGAAGTAGGTTTCAAAGTTTGCAAAGAGATTTAGGCCAGTTAGAAGAGTGGGCTGAAAGATGGCAAATGGAATTTAATGCTGATAAATACGAGGTGCTACATTTTGGTAGGACTAATCAAAATAGGACATACATGGTAAATGGTAGGGCATTGAAGAATGCAGCAGAACAGAGGGATCTGGGAATAATGGTGCATAGTTCCCTGAAGGTGGAATCTCATGTGGATAGGGTGGTGAAGAAAGCTATTGGTATGCTGGCCTTTATAAATCAGAGCATTGAGTATAGGAGTTGGAATGTAATGTTGAAGTTGTACAAGGCATTGGTGAGGCCAAATTTGGAGTATTGTGTATAGTTTTGGTCACTGAATTATAGGAAAGATGTCAACAAAATAGAGAGAATACAGAGAAGATTTACTAGAATGTTACCTGGGTTTCATCACCTAAGTTACAGAGAAATGTTGAACAAGTTGGGTCTTTATTCTTTGGAACGTAGAAGGCTGAGGGGGGGGACTTGATAGAGGTATTTAAAATTATGAGGGGGATAGATAGAGTTGACGTGGATAGGTTTTTTCCATTGAGAGTGGGGGAGATTCAAACAAGAGGACATGAGTTGAGAGTTAAAGGGCAAAAGTTTAGGGGTAACATGAGGGGGAACTTTACTCAGAGTAGTAGCTATATGGAACGAGCTTCCAGCAGAAGTGGTTGAGGCAGGTTCAATGTTGTCGTTTAAAGTTAAATTGGATAGATATATGGACAGGAAAGGAATGGAGGGTTATGGGCTGAGTGCAGGTCGGTGGGACTAGGTGAGAGTAAGAGTTTGGCATGGACTAGAAGGGCCGAGATGGCCTGTTTCCGTGCTGTAATTGTTATATGGTTATATATGGGCTTATGAAAGTGAGTTCATAGGTTGAGGAATCAGTTTATTGTTGAGTTGAGTGAAGTTATCCTTTCTGGCTCAGGAGCCTGATGGTTGAAGGGTAGTAACTGTTCCTGAACATGATGGCAAGACTCCTCTACGCACTGCCCAATGGCAGTAGCAAAGAAATCATGGCCTAGATCGTGGAGGTGTTTGATGCTTGATACTGCTTTCTTGTGGCCGCACTCTATGTAAATGTACAGACTGGTGAGGAGGGCTTTTCCTGTGATGGGTCCACCAATTTCCGCAGAGTTTTCCATTCCTGGGTCATTAGTATCTCCATCACAGGCAAGCGGCTGTAGTGGGGCTGGCACAGCCCGGCACCACGTCACACTCAAACACTCCCGGCACAGGCAGTGAACAAGACTGCTTTGTGCTTCACTGTAAGGGCTGACTCAGTGATCCATTGAACGAGTGCAGGTGACAGGACAGTGCCCCTATTATCAGACAGATTTGACTATACTCAATGTTTAGCAGCTTCTGCTCCTCCACGATCAGGTCATGAATCCATGAACACAACCTCCCTGTTCCTCTTTCGAACATTTTTGGAACTTAGTCATTTTTTATCTCTTGTATAGTACTGCTGCCACAAAAAAGACAAACTTCGTGACATGTGTCAATGATATTAATCCAGATTCTCACTGAACGTGTAGATCATAGGGCAGCACAGCTCAGAAATAAGCCCTTTAACCCATGATGTTTGGGCTCCTGTGCCTCCCCCCTCCCCCCTCCCCTGATGATAGCAATGACAAAATGACATGTCCCAGATGGTGATTGTGACTGAGAGCACTCAGTAAACACTGTCACACTGTCTTGTCATTCTGTTGATATTACACTGAGTGTGTATATTTCAATGTCTTCACCGGTATATTCTCACAATGGGTCCTAAAGGGTTTGGCTTTTTGGAGAATTTCCCACCATACACAGTGCAATATTTCATTTCTTTAGTAATGGGGATGTGTAAATGTGTATATAGTTTGTATACTGTACTAGGGACATTTACTTCTGTTTATTTTGTATTATGTTTGTAACCATATTGTTAACTTTGTGGGTAATTAGAGATGGTATGTCGTGGTGCCTAATAAACGAGGTGGTTCTCTCGCTGGGAGAGAGATGGGAGCTGTCAGGAGTGCACACTGAATATAGTATGGAACTATTTATTGTGTTTTCCAGTAGATATCTCTTTGTAAATATTGTCTGTTTGCTTTTCAATATTTTCACTCATTTTTGCAACTTGGATTTTGGTGCACCAAATAAACACACTTGTGCAAAGTGCTAAGCAACTCCAGCCATCTATCTTTTTGGTCAAAACTCATGTACATGACAGTGAGGGTCTGAAATGATGGAGCCACCTTCTTGAGTCACCGCCGGGTGAAGATGCCCTCGATGGTGAGGAGGGTTGTGCTCCTGACAGAGCTGAATGAGTCTACAACCCTTTCAGCCTCTTACAGTCTCGCACATTGGAGCCTCCACACCAGACAGTGATGCAACCAGTCAGAATACTCTCCAATGTACATCAGTAGAAATTTTCGGGAATCCCCTCAAACTCCTAGTGAAGTGTAGGTGGATGAACGCTACCTCACTATGTTACTGTCTTGTTGCACTTTTTTATATATACTTATAGCTAATTTATTTTACTGTAATGCTGTTGCAAAACAACAAATTTCACATTTGATGTGTGTTGCCTGATTCTGATTGTCACTCTTGCCTCTCCAAATTCATAACTGTGTTTTGAGGTTTTGAAGACCAAGCTACGTGCTTTATTTTAACCTGCCATGGCTCTGTGGTTGTGGACTCGCATTCAGGATCTCTGCAGCTCATGTCTTCTGTGTTATTTGTTTACTTTATTGTTTGTGGGATTTGTTCTTTTTTTTACATGTGTGTTTGACAGTCTTAGGGTTTTTTTTGTGGATTCTGTTGTGTTTCTTAGTTTTGTGGCTGCATGCGAGAAGATAAATCTCTAAATTGCATTTCATAAACATAATGCGTGCAAAACTAAGTGTACTTTGAACTCTATCCGCTGGAAGGCAGGCTTGTTTCCTGAGGAACTTGGTCGGGGGGGCCAGCTGATGAGAGATTTGTGTGATGTGATCCATCGCTGTTTGCGTAAGGCATTTGCTAAGCATGAATGTTATCTCATCTGCACACACTCAGTTCATGTTTGGTTTAGCCGTGATCAGTGGAAATGTCCACAAAACAAGCATGTCCAGAGCTTCAACAGCACATAAAGCTGTCCACTGCCAGGGCCACAATTCCTGGAGATGGGGTGATCAAACCTGGCACAATTCCTCGAGACGGGGTGATCAAACCTGGCACAATTCCTCGAGACGGGGTGATCAAACCTGGCACAATTCCTCGAGATGGGGTGATCAAACCTGGCACTCTGGGCTGTTGGATTCTGATGGTCTTGTGACCCAAAGTTTGTTCGGAAGTCGAGAATGAAGCATAAAACTTATTGCTAGCAATTTCAGTAAGTGTCACAAATTAAGATTAGCTGAAAGAACAAACAAAAGGTGAAGGAAAAATTTAGTTATGGTCAAACTGGAGATGACACAACTCCAGTGATAACAATTAACCTATAAAATGGCCAGATTCAAGTGGCTTGATACCTGCTGTGGGAAAAAAAATACCAAAGCAGTTCTACTACAATTACTGGAAAATGTTTCGAACAATTACATGTATAGATGTAATTTTATAAAAACACAAGGAAGCGTAGGAAAGTGAAACTTCAATAAAAATAGAGGAAAAATAACAAATCTACACCCAAATCCAACTGGGCTCGATGTTATTGCTGGCTGTAATCTCAAGCTCAATTCTCCGTGGTGTGCTTGAAATTTCTGGGGATTTGTAACTTGTCTATATAAACCGATGTTAATGATAGATGTACAGAAGATTAATGCATCCTTTCTCTCCCTCGTGTTTCTTTTGTTGCATTTAAACTAGTCCTGAGACGACTCCTGAGATGTGGTTACTAAGTTTGCAGGTGATGGAGTCAAAGTAAATTTATTATCAAAGAATGTACACTCAGTGACCATTTTATTAGTTACACCTGTACACCTTGTTAATGCAAATACCTAATCAGCCAATCCTGTGGCAGCAATGCAATATGCACAAGTATGCAGACATAGTCAAGGGGTTTAATTCCAAGTTCAAAGTAAATTCATATCAAAGTACATAAATGTCACCATATACAACCCTGTAGCTGATTGATGCTACACCCTGGTTTTCCAATGGCCTCTGAGTCTTGTGAACTATCAAAGTCGCTTGTTGCTTGTCAATATGGGATTTTTTTTAAAATTAAGCCACACTGCATGCATTGTAAATATAGGTTTTGCACGGGTTGGAGTAGCACCACAATCTAGTTGTCTTGGGCAATGACAATAAAGTTCTATTCATCTTCTTGTGGGCACACTCAATAAATCCATAATAGAATTAATTAAAGAGCAGACTGACTTGTGCAAAAGTCAGCAAACTGTGCAAATACAAAAAGAAAGAAATAATAAATAACAAGAACATGAGATGAAGAGTCCATGAAAGTGAATCCATAGTTGTGGGAACATTTCAATGATGCGGTAAATGAAATTGAGTTAAGTTACCCCCTTTGGTTCAAGGGCCTGATGGTTGAGAGTGAGCAACTGGTCCCGAAGCAGGTGGTGGGGGTCCTGACACTCCTGTACCACCTTCCTCAATGATGACATCGAGAAGAGAGCATGACCTGGATGGTGGGTATCCCCAATGATGGATGCTGCTTTCCTGTGGCAACACTGTTCTGTTCTGACTAAACATCAGAATGGGGAAAAAACATGATCTAAGTGACTTTGGCTGTGGAATGACTGTTGGTGCCGGATGGGGTGGTTTGAGTACCTCAGAAACCACCAATCCCCGGGACTTTCATGCACAACAATCTCTAGAAATTGCAGAGAATAATGGGAAGAACATCCAGTGAGCATTTTGTTAATGAGAGAGGTGGTGCCAAGACAACAACCACTCGGTCAATGTCAGCGAAGTCAAATGACTGATGATAGACTACGTGAGGAAGAAGCCGGTGGTCCATGTTCAAATCCTCATCAGGGGATCAGAGCTGGAGAGGGTCAGCAACATTAAATCCTCAATGTCATCACGTCAGAGGACCAGGATGTACGTGCCATTACAAAGAATGCACAACAGTTTTCTACTTGCACAGATTCAGCAGGTCATCTAAAACTGACAGGCTTCTGTAAATGCACAGAGGAGAATATCTGAACTGGCCAGATCTCTGCCTGGTATGGAAACACCAATGTCCAGGAATGGAAACATCTACAGAAAGTGTGTGTGATGGACTAAGCTGTATCCAACAAAGGCCACCCCACCATTGAGCACAACTACAAGGAGCACTGCCACAAGAAAGCAGCATCCAGGCCATGGTCTCTTCTCGCAGGAGGCACGGGAGCCTTGGATCCCACACCATTAGGTTCAGGAACAGTTATTGCCCTACGGTCATCAAGCTCCTGAGCCAGTGAGGATAAATTCACTCACATCAACTCTGAACCGATTCCACAATCTATTCACTCACTTTCCAGGACTCTAATCAGAATCAGGTATAAAATCACTGTCATATGCTACGAAATTTGTTGTTTTGCTGCAGCAGTACGGTGAACTATATAACAATTTTTAAAAACTGTAAATTACAATAAGAATTGTATAAAAATTAAATATGTAGTGTAGAAAGTGAGAGCAAACAAAAATAGTGAGGTAGTCTTCTTGTGTTCAATGTCCGTTCAGAAATCTGATGGTGGAGGGGAAGAAGCTGTTCCTAAAACGTTGACTGTGTCTTCAGGCTCCTGTACCTTCTCCCTGATGGTAACAATGAGAAGAGGGCATGGCCTAGGTGATGAGGGTTCTTAATGATAACTGCCACCTTTCTGAGGCGTTGCCTGTTGAAGATGTCCTCGATGCTGGGGAGGCTAGTGACCATGATGCAGATGGCTGAGTTTACAACATTTTGCAGCTCTTTCCAATCCTGTGCAGTGGCCCTTCCATACCAGGTGGTGATGCAGCCAGTTAGAATGCTCTCCACAGTACACCTTTAGAAGCTTGTTAAGACTTGGTACATCACCAAAGACTCTTGAAAATTTCTAATGAAATATGTATAGCAGCTGCCATGCCTGCATTTGTAATTGCTTCAATAGGTTGGGCCCAGGATAGATCTTTAGAGATGCTGATGCCCAGGAACTTAATTGCACACCCTTTCCACTGCTGATTGCTTGATGAGGACTGATGTGTATTCCCTTGACTTCCCTTTCCTAGTCCACAATCAATTCCTTGGTCTTACTGATGTTGAGTGCAAGGTTTTTTGTTGCAATATCATTCAACCGGCTGATCTCATTCCTGTACGCTTCTTCATCACCATCTGAAATTCGGCCAATAATTGTTATGTCATCAGCAAATTTATAGATGGCACTTGAACTGTGCCTAACAACACAGTCTTGGGTGTGGAGAGTAGAGTAGTGAGATAAGAGTGCATCTTTGAGTTGTGCCAGTGTTGATGCTAATCAGAGAGGTGATATTATTCCAGTCCACGCAAACAGTGGTCTTCCAGTGAGGAAGTCATAGATCCAGTTGCTGAGGGAGGTAGAAGACCAGATTTTAGAGCTGGGGGTATGTTTGCATTGAACACTGAGCTGTAGTGAACAAACAGCAGCCTGACATGGGTATTGCTATTGTCCACTAGGAGCAGAATTGGGCCATTTGTCCCATCCAGTCAGCTCCGCCATTTTATCATGGCTGATCAATTTCTCTCTCAGCCCCAAGCTCCTCCCTTTTCCCCATATCCCTTCATACCCTGACTCATCAAGAATCTGTCAACCTCAATACCCAATGACTTGGCCTTCACAGCCTCTGATGGCAGCAAATTCCACAGATTCACCTCTCTCTGGCTAAAGAAATTACTCTTCATCTCCATTCTAAATAGGTGTCCCTCTATTTTGAGGCTGTGCCCTCTGGTCTTGCGCTCACCCACTGTAAGAAACATCCTCTCCACATCCACTTTGAAGCCTTTCAACATTTGAGCATTTTCGATGAGGCCCTCCCTCCTGGTGGTCCAAGGCCAAGTGGAGAGCCTGTGAGATTGAATCTGCTGTAGACCTACTGTAGCAGTAAGCAAATTGCAGTGGGTCCATATCCTTAGGCAAGAGTTGATTCTGAATGTGACCAACCTCCCAAAGCAATTCATCACAGTAGATGTGATCAGGACTAATGAAGGGTCTTGGCACAAAATGTTAACTGTACTCCTTTCCATAGATGCTGCCTGGTCTCTGTCCCTCCAGCATTTTGTGTTTTTCCTTGTATTATTTATTTACTTAGAATATTTGTTGTTTTTATTTACACAGGGCATCCCCCTTTCACACACTGGTCATTCGTCAGTTTGTGGCCATTCATGGATTCTATTGCATTTTTTCTACAAATATCTTGAAGGGAATAAATCTCAGGGTAGTCTATGGTGATATGAGCATATTTTGATTAAAAAATTTCGTTTGAACTTTGAGTAGCATGGAATCCGGAACTGCTCACTTTCAAACCTGGCAAGTGACCGCACTTGACTTGTGGCGCCGTGACGTTAGTGGAATTTACTGTACAGAATATCTCTTTGCAAACTGCTGATTTTATCTGATTGTTGATGTTTTAGGGCTCATCTCCAGATTGCAAGGTCAATTGGTCCTGACGAGTTTGTTACACTGTAATAATTAAATGGCTAACGATTAATGAGCTGCTGAAACAAGCCCTCATTAACATGATGCAGATTGGCAGGGATGGAGATGGGAAGTGACCGTATTGCAATGCATAGTACGGATTCTGCATCATATGAATGTTTTTGGTGACACTCCAGGGCAGAGTGAGGTAAACTGTGTGTTGTTATTTTAGCATCTGGCAATAAATCAGCTCACTACACATGCTTTTGAAAGGTAATAAAAAAGGCAGATAATTACTTTGGGTTGGATCTTTGACTATACTGAGCAACACATAAAATACTGGAGGAAATCAGCAGGTCAGGCAGCATCTGTGGAGGGGAGTAAATGGTTGATGTTTTGGGCCAAGACCCTTCCAAATGAAGAGATCTGGCCAGAAACGTTGACTCTTTATTCATTTCCATAGCTGCTGCCTGACCTGTTGAGTTCCTCCAGCATTTTGTGTGTTACTCTGGATTTGTAGCGTCTGAAGAATCTTCGGTTTCCTCGATTATGCTGCCTGCTTGACTGAGGTAGTGAGAAGTGTAGAAAGAGGAGGCTGGTGATGTGCTGAGCTGTGTCCACAACTCCACAGTTTCTTGTAGTCACACGAAAAGCAGTTGCATGCCAAACTGAAAGGGTGTTTTCTATGGTGTGTTGATAAGTGTTACTGAGCATCCAATAGACCCTTCTCCACCATTCAAGTTCACCTTGGCTGATCTAGCCTCTCTTACCACTTTCAAATATTCTTAATCTCTTTAGCATTAATGGGTATAATCCATTCCCTCCTTAAACATATTAAGTAATCTGGCCTCCTCGGCTTCTGTGGCAGAGAATTCCACAGATTTGCCAAGACAAAGGTGTACAAAATTATGAGGAGCATAGATGGGGCAAATCGAAGCTGGTTTTTTCCATGGAGGTTGAGAGAAACCTGAACTAGAGATCATGGGTTAAGGGTGAAAGGTGAAATGTTTAAGGGGAACTTCACTCGGTGAGTGTGGAATGAGCGGCCAGCAGAAGTAATGGATGCAGGTTCGGTTTCAACTTTCTTGATAAATTTGGATAAGTAGATGGACGGAAGGGGGAATGGAGGGCGGTTGTTCAGGTGTGGGTTGATGGGACTAGGGAGAATAACAGTTCAGCGTGAACTAGATGGGCCAAATTGCCTATTGTGTGCTATAGTACTCTATGACTCTTAGAAATTCTCATCAACATTTCAAATAAGATTCTCCACATCCCGAGGGTGTGATCTGTGGTTCTGAGCATAGAACAGTGTAGGCTCTTCTTTGCCGACCTTTTAACCTACTTCAAGGTCAAACTAACACTTCCCCCACACATGGCCCTCCAATTTTCTACCATCCATGAGCCTATCTAAGAGTCTCTTAAATATCCCTAACGTGTCTGTCTCTACCACCATCCCTGGCAGCACGTTCCACACACCCACCACTCTGTAAAATTATGTTGTATCCTCATCCATCTTCTGCTACGGGTCACAGCTCAGTTAAATGTGAATTTAATTGTCATCTCCTTCTGGGCTAATGAAATCTAACTGTCAGTAGTAGGTCTGCAGATGTGGTCTTGGCTAATTCAGACCATTTGTGAAGCTTTCCATGAGCAGCCTTTTGTACTTTGAAAGCAAATCACCCCTGTATCGAGCTTTTAATCTTGCAAAGTGTTGCAGTCCTGTCTGTTTCTGTTTGTGATCAAGGCAAATATAACTGGGGGGGGTGGGGGAAGAGGGAGACAATGACGTTTTGAGCTGATGGCTTGAAGTCAAAAGAGTTCACAGCACAGAGGCAGGCTCTTCAGCCCAACTAGGCCATGCAGATCAAGATGTCCATCTTAGCTCATCCCATAATCCTCTAAACTTTTCTATCCATGTACTCATCCAAGTGTCTTTTAAATGTTGTAAATACACCTGCCTCCCCTGCTTCCTCTGGCTGCTCATTCCATATATAGACCACCCTCTAGGTCAGGGGTTCCCAATCTGGGGTCCACGATCTCCTTGGTTTTAATAGTGGGGTCCATGGCATAAGAAAGGTTGGGAGCCCATGCTCTAGGTGAAATCATTGCTGCTCTGATTCCTATTAAATCTCTTCCCCTCTCACCTTGAACTTGTGATGTTCAGTTTGAGAGGAAAAAGGCTGTAAACCTTCGTCCTATCCATTCCCAGCATTGCGGACACCTTCAAAAGATGATGCCTCAAAAAAAAAAAAAAAGGCATCATCCATCATTAAGGGCCCCCATTGTCCAGAACATGCTCGCTTCTCATTACTACCATTGAGGAGATGGTTCAGGACCTTGAAGACCCACACTCACATTCTAGCAACATCCTCTTCCCTTCTGCCATCAGATTTCTGAATGGGCATTGAACCTGTGTACACCACTTCACTGGCTTTTTCCTCCTTTACTCTCTTTTAGCACCACTTATTTAATTTGTGTATTTACTGTAATTTATAGTTATATATTGCAAAGTACTGCTCCACAAAAAAATCAACTTCATGACCTATCAAAGTTCAAAGTACATTCATTAATAAAGAATGTACACTATATACAATATTGACATTTGTCTCCTTACAGGCATCCACAAAACAAAGAAGCCCAGTAGAACCCATTAACAAGTTTTCATGACATATGCCAGTGATATTAAACCTGATTCTGATACCTTTCATGATTTTGGGTCACTGATGGAGATGAGAGGAAACCTCATGCGGTCACAGGGAGAACATACAAACTCCTTACGGGCAATGGCAAGAATTGAACCCCAGTTGTTGGCGCTGTAATAGTTTTACGCTAACTGCGGTACTACTGTGCCACTTATTACCTTTTGGGGCCCCCACGTCAGGCAAGGTGTAGTTTAAAGTTGGTTTAACACCTCATTTGAAGGACAGGACCTGCAAGTATTTTTTGTCTCTCGTGTCTCTCCTTTGTGTCAGGGTCTCTACCGGGACACCAGCCCAGAACAGCTTGGAGGTACATGTGTGCATCCTATTGGGCTGAGGTCGACACTAGCTAATGGCTTTCAAATGGCAAAACGTTGGTCCTCTCTTATCTTTACTATGAAGGTCAGTGCCGGCTCTCGATATAAAAGCCGTGTGTAGCTTTGAAAGAGAATTTATTAAGGTGGTGTAACCTGAGCAATGTGTTCATAACCAAGAGATCTGAAAGGTGTTTGACATGGAGAAGTACATGTGTTCATATGTCTAAATCTTTGAAGTTGGCAGACCATGTTAATCAGTAAAGCAGATGAGGTTTGTAAACAAAAGTGTTGAGTACAAAGGGAGACGAGTTATGTTCAGGTTATATAAAGGACTGGCTCCTCCACAAATGTAACCTTTCACACAGTTCTCTTCACCTTCAATTTTGGAAGGGTATCAAAATGCAAACAAGGAGCACATCACCTCCTTGTTCACCTCTACGAGCCTTCCTGCTATCAAGGACACGTACAGAAAGGTGTCATAAAAAGGCCAGTAATGCCATGCAGATATCCCACCTCCCTTTCTTGTAGTCTGTTTTCCCACTCCCAGCAGGGAGGAGGCTACATAGCATCCATGCCAGGACCACCAGACTCAAAAGCAGTTGCCTTCCCAAGCAGTAAGGCTGATCAACCCCTCCACACCCCCAACCACCACCACTACTACCTATGTCAGGATGCTGTTCATCGACGATAGCTCAGCATTTAACACCATCATTCCCACAATCCTGATTGATAAGTTACAGAAGCTGAGCCTCTGTACCTCCCTCTGCAATTAGATCCTTGACTTCCTAACTGGAAGACCACAATCTGTGTGGATTAGTGATAACATATCCTCCTCGCTGACAATTAGCAGTGGTGCACCTCAGGGGTGCGTGCTTAGCCCACTGCTCTACTCTCTATAAACCCGACTGTGTGGCGAGGCATAGCTCAAATACCATCTATAAATTTGCTGATGATACAACTGTTGTTGATAGAATTTCAAATGGAGATGAGAGGGCGTACAGGAGCAAGATATGCCAACTTGTGGAGTGGTGTTACAGCAACAACCTGGCACTCAACATCAGCAAGAAGAAAGAGGTGATTGTGGACTTCAGGAAGGGTAAGACAATGGAGCACATACCAATCCTCATAGAGGGATCAGAAGTGGAGAGAGTGAGCAGCTTCAAGTTCCTGGGTGTGAAGATCTCTGAGGACCTAACCTGGTCCCTACATATCGATGCAGTTATAAAGAAGGCAAGACAGCAACTATACTAAATTAGGAGTTAGAAGAGATTTGGTATGTCAACAAAAACACTCAAAAACTTCTATAGATGTACTGTGGAGAGCACTCTGACAGGCTGCATCACTGTCTGGTATGGAGGGGCTACTGCACAGGACTGAAAAGCTGCAGAGGGTTGTAAGTCTAGTCAGCTCCATCTTGGGTACGAGCCTACAAAGTACCCAGGACAACTTCAAGAAGCAGTGTCTCAGAAAGGCAGCGTCCATTATTAAGGACCTCCAGCACCCAGGACATGCCCTTTTCTCACTGTTACCATCAGGCAGGAGGTACAGAAGCCTGAAGACACACACTCAGTGATTCAGGAACAGCTTCTTCCCCTCTGCCATCCGATTCCTAAATAGACATTGAACCCGTGAACACTACCTCACTTTTTTAATATTATTTATGTTTTTGCACAATTTTTAATCTATTCAATATACATATGCTGTAATTTATTTATTGTTCTTTCTCTTCTATATTATGTATTGCATTGAACTGCTGCTACTAAGTTAGTAAATTTCACGACACATGCCGGTGATAATAAGCCTGATTCTGATTTGGCATTTCCTGTCAGACAGCTGATGTCCTGACACTCCTGTGCCTAGCATCACAGGCTCTTTTCTACAGAGTGCATCTATGCAAAGTAATAAGCAGTTTTGGGCTGAGACCCTTCAGGCCATTTTTTTTTTAAACAAAATGTTGATATTTTATTCCTCTCTGTAGATGCTGCCTGACCTGTTGAGTTCCTCCAGCATTTTGTGTGAGTGGCTCTGGAATTCTAGCATCTGCAGAATTTCTGTGTTTATGATCTCTACCTTGCAGACCTCTCTCTCCTTTGAAATTGACATGAAGGTTCTGACCAAGTGTTTCATCACTTGTGCTATCATCTCTTCCCGACAGCAGTTTCAGATCCTGTTGGAGCTGTTACACAACATTTTTTGAGTTATTATTTGTGGGAAAGGGAAAGTAGCCTGATTAGGTGTCGTTTGTGCTGGATCTTGGTTTTACTGAAATCATGAGACTTGGATAAACTTTTTTACTGCAGGGAGCGGGTTCCAGATCAAACACCTACCCAAGACCAAGATCTTATCCTGTGTAGTGTAGGCAAGCTGAGGGCTGACCTTTAGAGGTGTATAAAATTGTGAGGAGCACACAGTCACCCCCCCCCCCCACCCCCAAGGGAAAGGGAATCCAGAACTGGAGGGATTGGGTTTCAGGTCAGAAGGAAAAGGATTTATTTTAATTTATTTATCATATGTATATTGAAATATTATTTGTGTTAACTTAGGGATGTGCTGGGGGCAGTCTGCAAGAGTTGCCAAACACAATGACTCAGATTAATTTATCACGTGCACATCAAAACATACAGTGAAATGTGTCATTTGTGTTAACAACCAACGCAATCCAAGAATGTGCTAGGGACAGCCCGCAAGGGTCACCTCACATTTCAGCACCAACATGAGACACCCACGATGTTCAGCAAAACAACACCAGCAACAATCCAACAATGAAAGAACAGGAAAACACTTTCCATGCTGCTGCTGGGCTCCCAGGACACCCCGCCCCCCCACCATCACCACCACTCTGTAATCCTATGTCTCTCAGGCTCCACCATCACCTCAGAGCTGCCAACTTCCCCCACCCACCTTTCCTGGGCACTCTGACCATCCCCTCTTCTCTGATTTAACCAACTCTCCTCCCCACCCCCCTTCAATCCCAGCTCTCATCCCTGTCATGTCTTCACTGTTCCTGCTGACATTCCTCTCAGAGGTGAAATGTTCTGTCCTCAGCAAGGGCCTTACCTTTGTCCCCCTTCACCTGTACCTCAGTGAGTTCCACGCCTGCCACGATGCTGAGCTCTTCTTCCCTCACCAAGCCTACCTCTTCAGCAATAATTCCACACCCCTCACTGATGACTCCTCTCACCTCCAACCCTTCTCTTGGACATTCTGCTCTGCATCTTTTCATCCCTAACTACAGATGAGATGTTAACAGACTCATCTTCAGCAGTTCACTCTCCTCCCCAAACTTTACCCCCTCTGAAGGCACTGACCTGAATTCTCAACCTTATCCCAACCTTGCCATCAAACCGACAGACAAAGGGAGTGCAAGGTAGTGTGGTGGACTGACCTCTACTGAGGCGAGGCAGCAACTCTGACACCACCTCATACTTGCCCCTTGATGAGGCCCCACCTTGGACCATCAGAAAACTGCCTCCGACACCATCACTGACCTCATCGGCTCAGGAGAACTCCCAACGACTGCCATCAAACTCGTAGTTCCCTTACCCCGCGCTGCTCATTTCTACCTCCTGCCCAAGATCAACAAACCTGACCATCGGGTAGGCCCATTGTCTCTGACTATCCTGTTGTACATACTATTTATTACAAATTACTATAATTGCACATATGGTGACGTAACGTGAAGATTTTTGCTCCTCATGGATGTGAAGGATGTAAGAAATAAAGTCTATTCAATTCCTGTCCCACTGAACTTGCCTTCATACCTCGACTTCATTTTATAACTTTTTTTCAGTCCCTTCCCACCTACATCCACAGAACTTCTCATGCTCCTCAGTAACTTTCATTTCCCTGGCCCTACCTGCCCCATCTTCACTATGGGATGTCCAGTCCCTATACACTCTATTCCCCATCAAAATGGCCTTAAAGCACTCTGCTTCTTTCTCGACAACAGATCCAGACAGTTCCCCTCCCCTCTGCCACCACCTTCCTCCGACTGGCAGACTCAACAATATTTTCCTTTGGCGACTCCCACTTCCAGACTTGAAGCCATGGGCACTCGCATAGGCCCTAGCTATGCCTGCCTTTTCATTGACTGAATCAAGCAGTCCATGTTGCAAGCCTTCCTTGGTGATGCACCCAACTCCTCTGCTACATTTAGAATGCGTTGGTGCTGCTTCACGTTGGTCTATGGTCTCCTTGTAATGTGATGAGGCCTCCAGGTGGAGGAGCAACTCATTGCATCAGGGTAGCCTCCAACCTGATGGCATGAATATCAATTTCTCCTTCCGGTTTTTAAAACAGAAATCCTAACACCTTCCCTCTTCTATTCCCCACTCTGATCTCTTACATCTCCTCACCTGCCTATCACCTCCCCCTGTGTCCCCTCCTTCCCTTTCTGCTATGGTCCACCCTCCTTTCCTATCAGATTCCTTCTCCTCCAGCCCACCTAGCTTCACCCATCACCTTCCAGCTATCCTCCTCCCCTCTTTCTCCCCCCCCCCCCCACCCCAACTACTTGTTCTGGTGCCTTCCCCCTTCCTTCCCAGGATCTTGGCCCGAAACGTTGACTTTGTTCATTTCTCTTGTGTTTCTTTGTTTTGTGGCTGCCTGTAAGAAGATGAATCTCTGGGTGGTATAAACATTTATGTATAGAAACATAGAAAACCCACAACACAATACAGGCCCTTTGGCCCACAAAGCTGTGCCGAACATGTCCTTACCCTAGAACTACCAAGGCTTACCCATAGCCCTCTATTTCTCTAAGCTCCATGTATTTATCCAGGAGTCTCTTAAAAGACCCTATCGTTTCCGTCTCCACCACCGCCGGCAGCCCATTTCACGCACTCACCATTTATTAAAAAAAAACTTGCCCCGGTCACCTCCTCTGTACCTTCTTCCAAGCACCTTAAGATTATGCCACCCTGTACTAGCCATTTCAGCCCTGGGAGAAAAAGCCTCTGACTATCCACACGATCAATGCCTCTCATTTTTTAGTATGTATATAATATATGTAAAGTTTCTGATTTTGCTGTCTACAACAGGAATTCTACAGATGCTGGAAATTCAAGCAACACACATCAAATTTGCTGGTGAATGCAGCAGGCCAGGCAGCATCTCTAGGAAGAGGTACAGTCGACGTTTCAGGCCGAGACCCTTCGTCAGGACTAACTGAAGGAAAAGTTAGTAAGAGATTTGAGAGGGGGAGAGGGAGATCCAAAATGATAGGAGAAGACAGGAGGGGGAGGGATGGAGCCAAGAACTGGACAGGTGATTGGCAAAAGGGATATGAGAGGATCATGGGACAGGAGGCCCAGGGAGAAAGATGGGGAGGGAGGGGCAGAACCCAGAAGATGGGCAAGGGATATAGTCAGAGGGACAGAGGGAGAAAAAGGAGAGTGAGAGAAAGAATGTGTGTATAAAAATAAATAACGGTTGGGGCACGAGGGGGAGGTGGGGCATTAGCGGAAGTTAGAGAAGTCAATGTTCATGCCATCAGGTTGGAGGCTACCCAGACGGAATATAAGGTGTTGTTCCTCCAACCTGAGTGTGGCTTCATCTTTATAGTAGAGGAGGCTGTGGATAGACATGTCAGAATGGGAATGGGATGTGGAATTAAAATGTGTGGCCACTGGGAGATCCTGCTTTCTCTGGCGGACAGAGCGTAGATGTTCAGCAAAGCGGTCTCCCAGTCTGCGTCGGGTCTCGCCAATATATAGAAGGCCACATCGGGAACACCGGACACAGTATATCACCCCAGCCGACTCACAAGTGAAGTGTCGCCTCACCTGCAAGGACTGTTTGGGGCCCTGAATGGTGGTGAGGGAGGAAGTGTAAGGGCATGTGTAGCACTTGTTCCACTTACACGGATAAGTGCCAGGAGGGAGATCAGTGGGAAGGGATGGGGGGGACAAATGGACAAGGGAGTCGCGTAGGGAGCGATCCCTGCGGAAAGCAGAAAGGGTGGGGGGGAGGGAAAGATGTGCTTAGTGGTGGGATCCCGTTGGAGGTGGCGGAAGTTACGGAGAATAATATGTTGGACCCGGAGGCTGGTGGGGTGGTAGGTGAGGACCAGGGGAACCCTATTCCTAGTGGGGTGGCGGGAGGATGGAGTGAGAGCAGATGTACGTGAAATGGGGGAGATGCGTTTGAGAGCAGAGTTGATGGTGGAGGAAGGGAAGCCCCTTTCTTTAAAATAGGAGGACATCTCCACCCTCCTGGAATGAAAAGCCTCATCCTGAGAGCAGATGCGGCGGAGACGGAGGAATTGCGAGAAGGGGATGGCATTTTTGCAAGAGACAGGGTGAGAAGAGGAATAGTCCAGATAGCTGTGAGAGTCAGTAGGCTTATACTAGACATCAGTGGATAAGCTGTCTCCAGAGATAGAGACAGAAAGATCTAGAAAGAGGAGGGAGGTGTCGGAAATGGACCAGGTGAACTTGAGGGCAGGGTGAAAGTTGGAGGCAAAGTTAATTAAGTCAACGAGCTCAGTATGCGTGCAGGAAGCAGTGCCAATGCAGTCATCGATGTAGCGAAGGAAAAGTGGGGGACAGATACCAGAATAGGTACGGAACATAGATTGTTCCACAAAGCCAACAAAAAGGCAGGCATAACTAGGACCCATACGGGTGCCCATAGCTACACCTTTAGTTTGGAGGAAGCGGAACAAGTGCTACACATGCCCTTACACTTCCTCCCTTACCACCATTCAGGGCCCCAGACAGTCCTTCCAGGTGAGGCAACACTTCACCTGTGAGTCGGCTGGGGTGATATACTGTGTCCGGTGCTCCCGATGTGGCCTTCTATATATATTGGCGAGACCCGAC
The DNA here is from genome assembly GCF_030028105.1 of Mobula birostris. Taxonomy (NCBI): domain Eukaryota; kingdom Metazoa; phylum Chordata; class Chondrichthyes; order Myliobatiformes; family Myliobatidae; genus Mobula; species Mobula birostris. The sequence goes on from NC_092380.1 coordinate 111,888,646, forward strand.
GCAGACTGGGAGACCGCTTTGCTGAACATCTACGCTGTGTCCGCCAGAGAAAGCAGGATCTCCCAGTGGCCACACATTTTAATTCCACATCCCATTCCGACATGTCTATCCACAGCCTCCTCTACTATAAAGATGAAACCACACTCAGGTTGGAGGAACAACACCTTATATTCCGTCTGGGTAGCCTCCAACCTGATGGCATGAACATTGACTTCTCTAACTTCTGCTAATGCCCCACTTCCCCCTCGTGCCCCATCCGTTATTTATTTTTATACACACATTCTTTCTCTCACTCTCCTTTTTCTCCCTCTGTCCCTCTGACTATATCCCTTGCCCATCTTCTGGGTTCTGCCCCCCCCCTCCCCATCTTTCTCCCTGGGCCTCCTGTCCCATGATCCTCTCATATCCCTTTTGCCAATCACCTGTCCAGCTCTTGGCTCCATCCCTCCCCCTCCTGTCTTCTCCTATCATTTTGGATCTCCCCCTCCCCCTCCCACTTTCAAATCTCTTACTTGTTCTTCTTTCAGTTAGTCCTGACGAAGGGTCTTGGCCTGAAACGTCGACTGTACCTCTTCCTAGAGATGCTGCCTGACCTGCTGCGTTCACCAGCAACTTTGATGTGTGATTTTGCTGTCTGTTCTTTTGCACATTGGTTGGTTGTCATTCTTTGTGTAGTTGTTCCTGAGTAAGCTGGCAAAAAATGATTTTTTTTTTTTTTTACAGTGACATGTACATACCTTGATAGTAAATTTACTTTGAACTCTGCACAGTAAAAACATTTCAGAAGTGCTTGGACAGGTACATAGATAGGAAAGGTATACAGAGATGTGGGCCAAATACAGACAAATTGTATTTGCTTAGATTGGCAACTTGGTTGGCATGGATGCGTTGGGCTGAAGGGCCTGTTCCCATGCTGTATGACTCCGGCCTGATTTCGCCTTTTTTTTTTTTTTTCTCTAGCTCTTCAGTGTAACTCCTGTATCTGTTACTAGTGGACAGAGACAGTAAGTTCGGATGGGAATGGAATTTTATTCTGCACACTCCCAGAAGAATGGGTGGGAACCGAAACACTGAGCGAGGTCACAGAGGGAAGACGAGCAACTGACAAGCGTAGCATTGTACATATTGATTTTTGGACAATGAGAGTGCTTCAGTTTGGGCGAGGGATGGGCTCTCTGTGGGTGGGTCCAATGCACTTTGCTTGAAGGCAGACGTGGATTTCTTTTGTAAGGGGCAAATTGACCTCTCTGCAAACTTTTATTTATTTTGCAATACAGCATGGAGGAGGCACGTACACCACTTCGTGCCGTGCCGCCCCAATGCGTCTTTGGATTGTGGGTGTAGATCGGAGCACCCGGAGAAACCCATGCCTTCCACAGGGAGGACGTGCGGAGACTCCTTACAGAATGCCACTGGAATGCCCCGAGCTGTAACAGCATGGCACTAACTGCTATGCTGCTGTAGCTGTTCTGTGACTCCTGGGAACTAACTCAATTGTGTTTGACTCCTCTTTCCCATCTTGCGCTGTGTGCTTTAACTTGTGATTGCTGCCTCCACTCATTCAACAGCAGAAAGGAGTATTACTGAATTCATGTGGCACCTGTTTCTAATGTAGAGCATAGAATATTACTGCAGAATACAGGACCTTCGGCCCACAATGTGCTGACTCAACACCAGAAGGGACTATTTCTGAATTTGTGTATCACCTGTTTCTAATGTGGAACAGCACAGCATAGTACAGGCCTTTCAGTCTATAATGTTGGGCCGAAGTTTTAACCTCCGCTAGGATCAATCTAACCCAGGGGTTTCCCAACCTGGGGTCCTTGCTTAATGGTATTGGTCCATGGCATAAAGGTTAGGAACCCCTGATCTAACCCTTCCCTGCTACATAATCCTCCATTTTTCCATCACCTATGTGCCATCTAAAGAGTCTTTTAAATGCCTCTAATGTATTTGTCTTTACTGCCAGCCCAGCAAATCATTCTATGCACCCACCACCCTGTTTTTTTTTTAATTATCTCTGATATCTCCCTATACTCTTCTCTAAACACCATAAAATTGTGCCTCCTGGTAATAGGCATTTACACTCTTGGAAAAAGCCTTTGTCTATGCCTGTCATCATCTTAAACACTTTATGCCCCTCGTCCTCCGCTCCAAAGAGAAAAACCCTAGCTCACTCAACTAATTCTCACATCTTCTGAACTTGATCGAGATTGTTGCAGACAAGGGCTTTAACTTTGAAAACTTTGGAGACATAGAACAGACTTGATTGGATGAATGGCCTAATTCTGCTCCTGTGTCTTAATTAATTCACAGGCAACAAACCTGCTGGAATAGCAGCAACTCAGATGTTCTTGGGTTGTCTGCAGCATGAGCAGCAAGTTCTCTAACTTCAGGAAGCCAACACGACCCCTCACTTTCTCTCTCCTGAACTACCCAGGTCCTCCCATGTCCCTCCCCCACTCATTGAAAAAGTTTGTCAAAGTTCAAAAGCTCCAAGTTCAGTAAATTTATTATTGTCACCATAAACAGCCATTTTCTTGCAGGCATTTACAGGAGAATAAAGAAATATGGTATTCTATATCGGGAAAAACTACACAAAGACTGACAGGCAACCAATATGCAGAAGAAGGCAAACTGTGCAAATAGTAAGAATCATCATTATCATCATGTGCCGTGTCGTATGACATGAGCGATCATGGTCTCATGACCATCGTTGTTCTTGGCAAACTTTTCTACAGAAGTGGCATGTCATTACCTTCTGGGTAGTGTCTTTACAAGATGGGTGACCCCACCCATTATCAATACTCTTCAGAGATTGTCTGCCTGGTGTCAGTGGTCGCATAATCAGGACTTGTGATCTGCACCAGCAGCTCAAATATCCATCCACCACCTGCTCCCGTGGCTTCATGTCACCCTGAGTGGGGGGAGGGGCTAAGCAGCTGCTGGAGGGGAGGAATGCCTTGCATCTCCTTTGGTAGAGATGCACCTCCACCCCGCCACACAAATAATGAGAGTAAATAATACTGAGAACACGAGTTGCAGAGTCCCTGAAAGTGAGTCTGTAAGTTGTGGAGTCAGTTCAGTGTTGAGGTGATGGACATTATCCATGCTGGTTCAAAAGCCTAATGGTTCTAGGATAATAACTTCCCAAACCTGGTGGTGTGAGTCTTGAGGCTCCTGTTCCTCCTTTCTGATGGTAGCAGCAAGGATGGTGGGGGTCCTTGTTGATGGAGGTTGCTTTCCTGTGGCAGCTCTCATTGTAACTGTGCTCAATGGTGGGTGGGCTTTATCCGTGATGGACTGAGCTGTATCCATCCTCTACCCGCTCTATCTGTCTATCACCCACACACTTTTATGTACTGGGGGCAACTTGTAGTGGCCAACCCAGATATCTTCAGTAGAGCATGTAGATCAGTCCAGAGGGCTTTGGGGAGTGTGCGGAAGAGGTTTATCAGGATGCTCTTTGGATCAGAATTGGGTTTCTTGTCACTGGCATGTGATGTGAAATCTGTTAACTTAGCACCAGCAGCAGATCAATGCAATACATAATATAGAAGGAAAAGAAACAAAATAAAATAAGTAAATCAGTTACAGTATGTGTGCATGCATAGATAGATAGCTAGACATACTTTATTGATGCTGAGGGAAATTGGGTTTCGTTACAGCTGCACCAACCAAGAACAGAGTACAAACATAGCAATACAAAACCACAAACAATCAAATAATATGTAAACCTTGCCAGACGAAAACCTACAGCACAATGCAGGCCCTTCAGCCCACAATGCTATGCTGAACTGGTACTTTAGAAATTACCTAGGGTTACCCATAGTGCTCTAAATATTGAATAGATTAAAAATTGTGCAAAAAAAACCCAAATAATATATATTAAAATGCGGTATTTTCCAAGGTTCAATGTCCATTTAGGAATCTGATAGCAGAGGGGAAGAAGCTGTTGCTGAATTGCTAAGTGTGTGCCTTTGGACTTCTATACCTCCTACCTGATGGTGACAGTGAGAAAAGGGCATGCCCTGGGTGCTGGAGGTCCTTAATAATGGACGCTGCCTTTCTGAGACACCGCTCCTTGAAGATGCCCTCTAATCCCAGTACCCAGGACATGTGCTATAATGAGATGCTGGACAAAGCTGGTTTGTTTTTTCCAGAGTGGCGGAGGCTGAAAGGAGATCTGAGAGGTTTATAAGAGGTATTGATAGCTTAGACAGACAGTATCTTTTCCCAAGGGTTGAAATGTCTAATACCGGAAGGTATCATTTATGTTGAAAGGGGTTATTTTCAAAGGAGATGAGGGAACAGTTTTTTCTTTTTACAGCAAGTGGTGGCTGTCTGGAATGTGCTGCCCAAGGTGGTGGTAGAGGCAGCTACATTAGGGACGAATTTAGGAGACATTTAAATAAGCACATGAATGTTAGGAAAAATGGAAGATTACGAACGTTGTGTCGGCAGAAGGGACCAGTCCTGAAGAAGTGTCCCAGCCTGAAACATAGACTGTTTATTCATTTCTATAGATGCTGCCTGACCTACTGAGTTGCTCCAGCATTTTGTGTGTGTTGCTCTGGATTCTCAGCATCTGCAGACTTTTTCGTGTTAGGGATTCGTTAGTTGGCGATTTGATTACTAATTTAATTGGTTCAGCACAACAAAGTTGGCTGAAGGGCCTGTTCCTGTGCTGTACTATTCCGTTCTGTGTACTTTGTACACCTGAACAGGCCCTTTGGCCCTCAATATCTGTGCTAACCTCCCTGGCTGCTCGTGATCCATATTCCTCCATTTCCTGTGTGTCCATGCCCCGGAGTCCTAACAATGATCATATTTGCTATCACCACCTCTCCTGGCATTGCATTCCAGGCACCTACTACACTCCATTCCCTCTGGGAGGAATCTCCATCACTGGGGCAGTCCTAGAGAGTCAAAGAGAGATCGTGAAAACTCCACACAGACAGCACAAGAGGTTAGCATTGAACCTAGGTCACTGGGAGAAGTTGTTGTAGAGGTGGGGACAGTACACTTAGTAAGCATTTGGGAAGATGCAGGGATAGGAGAGGGAGATGGGCCAAGCACAGGCAAATGGGACTAGCTCAGGAAAGCAGTTTGGTTGGCATGAATAATTTGGGCCGATGGGTCATTGGCCCATCGTTCCTGATTTGCAGGAGGCAAAGAGTGGGAATAAAGGGGGCCTTGTTGGCTGCCAGTGACTAGTGGTGTTCTGCAGGGGTCATTGTTGAGATTTCTTTTTATGTTGTATGTCAATGATTTGGACAACAGAATTCAAGGCTTTGTGGCCAAGTTTGTGGATGTCGTGAAGATGGTTGGAGGGGCAGGTGGTGTTGAAGCAAGGAGTCTGTAGCAGGATTTGGACAGAGTAGGAGAATGGGCAAATAAGTAACAGAGGGAATACAGTGTCAGGAAGTGCATGGTCTTGCACTTTGGTAGAAAGAATAAAAGTGTAGAATATTTTCTAAAGAAAATTGAAAAATCCAAGGTGCAGAAGGACTTGGGAGTCCTCATACAGGATTTCCTAAAGGTTAATTTGCAGGTTGAGTTGGTAGTCAGGAGGAAAATGCGATTTTAGAATCATTTCAAAACAACTAAAATATCAGAATCAGGTTTAATATCACCGACATGTTGTTTGAGACTTTAAGGCACTAGTGAGGCCGCTCTTGGTGTATTGTGAGTAGTTTGGACCCTTTAGCGCATCCTTTTTTAGATAACATTGGACAGAGTCCAGAGGAGGTCCAAGAGAATGATGCTGTGAATGAAAGGGTTAATGTATAAAGAGCATTTGATGGCTCTGGGTCTTTACTTGCTATAATTTAGAAGAATGAGGAGAGAGGGGAGGAAACACTGACAGACCATGAGAGGCCTGCGTCGGGCATTTGCATGCCTTACAAGGCGCAGATTGGAAGTCTGTGTGGGACGCCACTCCTCACACAGACACTAGAGCAATGTGTGATTAAGTGCCTTGCTCAAGGACACAAGCACGCTGCCGCAGCTGAGGCTCGAACTAGTGACCTTCAGATCACTAGACGAACGCCTTAACCACTTGGCCACATGCCCAACACTTAGGGATCTCATTGAAACCTATCAAATATTGCAAAGCCTAGACAGAATGGATGTGGAGAGAATGTTTCCGATAGTGGGGGAGCCCAGGACCAGAGGGCACATCTCAGAATAGAGAGACATGCACTTAGAACGGAAAGGAAGAGGAATGTTTTTAACTAGATGGTGGTGAATCTATGGAATTCGTTGCTACAGGTGGTTGTGGAAGTCAGGTCATTGGATATATTTAAGGTGGAGATTGATGGGTTTTGATTTGTCAGGGTGTGAAAGGTTATAGGAAGAAGTCAGGAGAATGGATCAGCTATGATAGAATGGTAGAGCAGACTCGATGGGCTGAATGGTCTAATTCTGCTCCTGGTAGTGTTGTATGATCAGTTTAGATCATGGTTGACCGTGGGATGGCATGTCATTGTAGCAGTTAGCAAAACACTTTATACTGCTAGCAACTTGTGTTCAATTTTCACCGCTGCTTCTAATGTGTTTGTATGTTCTTCTCATGATCGGGTGGGTGCTCTGGTTTTCTCACGCGTTCCAGAGATGTACAGGTTAGGGTTAGTGAGTTGTGCCCATGCTGTGTTGACACCAGAAGCATGGTGACACGTGGGCTACACCCAGCCCAACCTCAGATTGTGGTGGTCATGGGTGCAAACAAATGCATTCACTGTATGCATTATTTCATTTAATGTGCAAATGATAAATATAGCTAATCTACAATCTAGTCTATGATGGCAGAGCAGGATTACTGGGCTAAATGGCCCCCCCTTTTTTTTTTTTTTTTTTTTTTTTTGCTCCCATAGTCTTTGCAGAGTTCTGTTGCCATGTCTGAGACGATGAGGATTTATTCCGGTTCGAGAGCCACACAGCTGAAACCTCTGTCCCACTGTCCCTGTACCTGCTCCTGCACAGGCCCAGGCCTTGCTGTCGAAATGTGCTCTGTGAGTGAGGGTGTGGCTGGCTAAGGATGGCCTCCAGCTAGATGTGAGTGGGAGGGGTGGGAATGGATGCCTCCCTGCGTGACAGAGTGGACTGCTCGGGCGGGGTGTGCTGGAACATTTAAATGCAAGATTGTTTAACGTCATTTCCAGATCACAAGTGTAAAGGAGAACAAAATAATTGTTACTCCTGATCTGATTCAGCACAAATAAAACAGTAAGGTAAAGAACATAATATTAAAAAACACAATAAATATAAATACAAAAAATACATTGATTGTATGTCCATAAAATGACAGGAGTGTCTACACAAGGTGACTCTGACAGGAAATGATAGAGTAGTGGTGGTTGGGGGAGTGGAGGGCTGGGTTAGTGGGTGGAGGTGTTGATCATCCTTGCTGCTTGGGGGAAAGTAACTGCTTTTGAGTCTAGTGGTCCTGGTGTGGATGCTACATAGCCTCCTCCCTGATGAGATTGGTAGAAACGGTCCATGAACAGGGTGGGTGGGATCCTTCACGATTTTACTGACCCTTTCTTGGCACCTTTCTATATACCTATTAAGGATGTGGTTTCGGGGTACTTGGAGGCATATGATAACATGGGACGTGATCAGCATGGTTTCCTCAAGGGAAAATCTTGCCTGACAAATTGATTGGAATCTTTGAAGCAACAAGCCGAATAGATAAAGGAGAATCATTTGATGTTGTGTACTTGGATTTTCAGAAGGCCTTTGACAAGATGCCACACATGAAGCTACTTAACAAGCTACAAGCTCAGGGTCTTACAGGAAAGATTCTAACATGGATAAAGCAGTGGCTGATTGGCAAGAAGTGGGAATAAGGGGAGCCATTTTTGGTGGCCGCTGGTGACTAGTAGCATTCCACAGGGCTGTGTTAAGACAGATTCTTTTTACATTATATGTCAATGATTTGGATGATGGGATTGATGGCTTCGTTGCAAAGTTTGCAGACAATATGAAGATGGGTAGAGAGGTGGGTAGTTTTAAAGAAAGAGGGAGGCTATAGAAGAACTTAGACAGATTAGGAGAATGAGTGAGAAATGGCATATTAGTTTAGATTATGAGGACACGCAGTCCTCTTTTATCGTCATTTAGTAATGCATGTATTAAGAAATGATACAATTTGTTCCTCCAGAATGATATCACAGAAACACAAGACAAATCAAGACTTAAAAAAACCTGGCAAAAACCACATATAGTTACAGCATTACTGTAATTTGATGAAGAACAGACCATGGGCACGGTAAAAAAAAAAGTCTCAGTCTCTCAAAAGTCCCATTATCTCACGCAGACGGTTGAAAGGAGAAACTCTCCCTGCCATGAGCTTCCAGTGCCGCAAACTTGCCGATGCAGCATCCTGGAAGCACCCGACCACAGTCCAACTCTGAGACCGTCCTAAAACTTCGAGCCTCTGTCACCGAGCACCATCTCTGCCAAGCGCTTCAACCCCAGCCCCGGCAACAGGCAATAGGCAAAACCGAGGATTTGGGGCCTTCCCCTCCGGAGATTCTCGATCGCACAGTAGCAGTGGCAGCGAACCGGGCATTTCAGAAGTTTCTCCAGATGTTCCTCCGTGCTCCTCACATCCGCCTCTATCAAATCAGGATTATGCACGGCTCCTATTTAACAAATATGATATCAATTCGGAGCGGCCGCACTCGCTGCGTCGCGCCGCCATCTTCTCCTCCCCTCCAATGGAATACAGTATCAGAAAGTGTATGGTCATACACTTTGGTTGAAGAAATGAAAGGGTTGACTATTTTCTAAATGGAGAAAAAATACAAAAATCTAAGGCACAAAGAGATTTGCGAGTCTTTGTGCAGGATTCCCTAAAGGTTCATTTTCAGGTTCAGTCTGTGGTGAGGAAGGCAAGTGATTCCAGGATTCAACAGCTTGTCATATGAAGAGTGTTTGATGGCTCTGGGCCTGTAGTCACTGGAATTTAGAGGGAGGATAGGTGACCTCATTGAAACCTTTCGAATGGTGGAACATTTCAATATGTGGGTGTGGAGAGGAAGTTTGTATCCTATGGTGGGAGTGCCTGGGACCAGAAGGCACAGCCTCAAAAAAAAAAAAAAAAAAAAAAAAAAAAAAAAAAAAAAAAAAAGGGACGTTCTTTTAGATGGAGTTGAGGAGGAATTTCTTTAGCCCGAGAATGGTGAATCTGTGTGGAATTCTTTGCCACGGGCAGCTGTGGAGGCCAAGTCTTTATGTATGTTTAAGGCAGAGGTTGATAGATTCTTGATTAGTTAGGGCATGAAGGGATATGGAGAGAAGACAGGAGATTGGGGCTGAGAGAAATAGATCAGTCATGATGAAATGGCAGAGCAGACTTAATGGGCCAAATGACCTAATTCTGTTCCTGTATCTTAGGATCTTAAACGTTCTTGATGCCAGTAATGCAGTGGGCAATTTTGACGACTCATTGTAGTGCCTTCCTGTCCGCCGCATTGTCAATTTGTTGACAATGACAATCGTGCTAGATTTGCCTAGCTCAATATCTAAAGTATTGCAATCACTTGAGTCGAGCATGATTTTCTCCTAAGGGACTGTCTATCAGTGGAGCTTCAGAGAGACAAATCCATAATCCACATGTAAATCTGGGATGTTAGGATGGATTCCCTTAATGGAGAAAGCTGTATGTGATTTTTTTTTTTTTTTTTTTTAGTTTAGCGTGAGGAGGGCAGCCACCACCATGGTCTTTGACAGACGGGGTGAGGGTCCAGTGCCATTGAGTGCAAGGTGACTGGGGACCCTTCACTGTTACAGTCTTCCTCCCCCTTTACTGCCATTGTGATGTGTCATCATCTTCAGCCTGCTCCACTGTGGAGGTCTTGAAAGTAATAGGACCATAAAACAGGAGCAGACTTATGCCATTCAGCCCATCGAGTCTGCTTCACCATTCCATCATGACTAATTATTGTCCCTCTCAAGCCTATTCTCCTGACTTCTCACCATATCCCTTCATATCCTGACTAATCTAAGAATCTATCAATCTCCGCCTTAAGTATATCCAATGACTTGGCCTCCACAGACGCCTGTGATAGTGAACTCCACAGACTCGCCATTCTCCAGTTAAAGAAGTCCCTTCTCATGTGCGGTTGTGGTTTCAGAGATGTCCTCTCTTGGGGCGAGACAGGACAGCACACTGAAGAATTTACTGAACTGCCTCACTCAAGCCAGCAGAGGAAGTTCTTCAGCCTCACTATGCTACGTACCAGACTTGATATCAAATCCTGACAACATCTGCCTCCTGGATATCGGTGAGACCCAATGTAGGTTGGGAGACCACTTCGCGAGCACCTACAGAAGAAGTCCGCCAGAAGAAGCAGGATCTCCCAGTGGCCACCCATTTTAATTCTGCTTTCCATTCTATTTCCCACCCCCTTTTTCTTCTCCCACCTTGTCTCCTTGCCTGTCGGTCACCTCCCTCTAGTGCTCTTCTTTCTCCCCCCCCCCCCCCCCCACTACTTCCTTCCATGGCCTTTTGTTCTCTCCTATTAGATTCCCCCTTCTCCATCCCTGTATCTCTTTTACCAATCAACTTCCTAGTTCTTTACTTCAGCCCCCCTTCCCAGTTTCACCTACCACCTTGTGTTTCTCCCTCCCCTCCCCCCCCCCCCCATCTTTTAAATCTACTCCTCATCTTTTTCTTCCCCCTCTGGTCCCGCTGAAGGGTCTCAGCCTGAAATATCGCCTGTACTATTTTCCATAGATGCTGCCTGGCCTGCTGAGTTTGTCCAGCATTTTGTGTGTGTGTTGCTTGGATTTCCAGCATCTGCAGATTTTCTCTTGTTTGTGAATATCTTCATAAATCTCCTCTGCACTCTTTCCAGCTTACTGTCATCTTTCTTACAGCAGGACGGACAAAAAAGCGCACTACGTTTAAAAGTTGGGATGTTATTTTGTGGTTATACAAGATATCAGCGAGACTGCCTTTGGAAGATTATACACAAACTGTTGAAGGCCAGTGTGCTGAAAGCTTACTCCACCAACTCGTCTAGCTGTGATGCCACTTTCAGGGAAGTGTGTACTTGTACTCACAGGTCCCTTTGTTCTACAACACTTGGGAAATCCAAATTGTTGAAGTCAGGTTTATTGTCATCTGCACAAGTCCATGCCTGCACAGGTGTAATAAAAACACTTCCTTTCTGCAGCATCTTCGCCTCCACAATCACATTGCTGAACAGCCCAAGATCGCTCCTGCACCATTGTACTTTAATGATATTTATTTGAGTTGCGCTGTACTGCTACCATAGAACAACACACTTTACATCATACGGTAGAAGCCATGCATCTGTTTATTGATCTGCATTGTACTTTGCGTTTATTGCATTTATTATGGTAGTCATGTGGTGTGGGGCGCAGAAAAAACACAGGGTTTAGTTATGTATACATACATTGTTTAGGGCAGTTTAGAGCTGGGGGCCAATGGGTGTGATATCTTTTGACTGCTTAATTGCATTTGAAATCACTTAACTCTATTTAACTTTGCTTAAGTATATTATTATCTCTAGTTCTGTAAGTATCATTGCTTTGAGATTGTATGTTTTACTAATTACTAATGAAGGATCAAATACATTCCTTGATGTTTTGAACATTATTGGACTGTATCAGAGGGTGCATCATACAGGATAACTCCCCGTGGTTGGTCTTTAACAGTGGTGTTGGTGTTTGACTAGCAGCTACGAAATACAGTGATAGTATATTTGATTCTGATCATCACATTGTATCAGCAGCATTCACGGGGGAAAAAGTCAATTAAACATAAACTATACACAATTTTTACAAGAAAGAACACAATTAGTACAAAGCCACGTTTTAGTGCAAAGTAATTGAGATGATCATAGTGAAGCTGTACTGTGGTGATTAGAGTTGTCTCTGTTGGTTCAAGAGCTGAATGGTTGATGGGAAGTAGCTGTTCCTGAACCTGGTGGTGTGGGGCTTGGGGCTTCTGTACCTCCTGACTGTTGGTAGCTGCGAGAAGGTGGCATGGCCCAGATGGTGGGCATCTTTGACAATGGGCGTTGCCGTCTTGAGGCAGCACCTCCTGTAGATGCTACCAATGGTGGGGAGGGATGTGCCCGTGATGTATTGGGCTATGCCTACCACTCTCTGCAGCCTCTTGCATTCCTGTGCGTTCAGATTTCCATACCAGACAAAGCGGGATTCATCTCCTACGTTGATCCTACTAATTTGATTTCCCAGACCACATATTGTGTAAGACACCCCATAATTACACTTGCACTAGATTTATAGGCAGTTATACACAAGCCTCCCTTTATTTTGTACGTACGGAATTCTTTCACATCCCAGCTCTCTATTTAAGATTTAAGTTTGCACGCAAACATGCAGTGAAATGTTAGTGACCAAATTGCCCAAAGGACTGTTGGGGGCAGCCCCAAATGTCAGCACATATTCCGGCACCAACATAGCATCCCCACAATGCTTGGCACAACAACACAGAGCACAACAAGCGACAAAACAACAGCTAAACGAGGCCTTTTCCTCCCTTCCCCCTCTTCCCATGCACTTACACAGTCAGTGCTCCAAACCAAGAACAGGCCGTCTTTGGCCACTAGCCTCTGGCAGACTTAGACTCACAGACACTGGGCTTTTGACTTCTCCAGTGGACTCACGGACTTGGGGTTCTGGCCTTCAGGCCTGAATGTCCGGACTTCCAATCGACCCTCAGGCTTTGATCATTGTTATGAAGCCAGAATTTGCTGATGAGGACCCCAAACTCCTGACGCACTGATGACAGGACCTTGATTATGCTGGTTGCTTTCCTGATACAGAGGGAGGTGTAGATGGAAAATGAAGGAATGGGGATACTGGTTTCCATGATGTGCTGACCTGTGAGCCATTTCTTGTGATCTTGTGCAGAGCTGTTGCTGCACCAAGACTTGATGCATATGGATAGGATGCTTTTTTGCATATGTTAGAACTGGTGTGTCTTGGCAGGGACGTACCGAGCAGCTTCATGTGAGTAGCTTTCTTGTGTCCGATGTGGGAAGGTGAGGTTCAGAAACAGTGTGGGGGGGTTCACTCCTCCAGGGACAGGGTGAGGTGGTTTAAAGGGAATGCTGGGTGAACACCGGGGGTGGGGGGGGGAGAGAGAGAGAGAGAGACAGAGACAGAAGGAGCTGGATATAGAACAGAAACTCTGGTTTAGAGGGGTGGAAATGGCCTTGAGGTTTACTACAGTCAAGATCACCGTGTCAGATGTGACATCAGTTTTTGCACTGAGCAGCTGTTTGCATGTTCACTGGCTGAAGAGACTGATTACTGTTTGATCGGGTTTCATCTTTGTCACCAACAGCCTGAGGTGTTGGCAGAGATACACAAGAGGTGGCAACGAGATGCAGAAACCTGAGTCCGTAAGACAATGGAGCAGAATTAGGCCCATTTCATCATGGTTGATTTATTATTCCTCTCAACACCGTTCTCCCGCCTTCTCCCAGTAACCTTTTGATGGTCGGATTAATCAAGAACCTATCAACCTTCATTTTAAATATACCCCAAGACTTGGCTTCCATAGCCGTCAGTGGCAATGAATTGCACTGATTTGCTACCCTCTGGCTAAAGAAGTTCATCCCCAATTCTGTTCTAAATGGACGTCTCTCTACTCTGAGGCTGCGCCCTCTGATCCTAGACTCGCCCACTGTAGGAGAAACGGTCTCCACATCCACTCTATCGAGGCTTTCAATGTTCAATGTATTTAAATTGGATAGCCCTTCATTCTTCTGAGCTCCAGTGAGTACAGGTCCAGAGCCATCAAACTCTCCTCATATGTTAACCCTTTATTGCCCAAATTATTCTTCTGAACTTCCTCTGGATTCCCTCCACTGCCAGTACTTTTTTTTTTTCCTTAGATAACAGGCCTAAAACCAATCACAAAACTCCAAGTATGGTCTAACCATTGCCTTGTAGAGCCTCAGCACTGTATCCTTGCTTTTGTATTCTAGTCCTCTCAAAATGAATACTAGCATGGCATTTGCCTTCCTTACCACAGACTCACCCTGCAAGTTAACTTTTAAGGAATCCTGCAAGAGGACTTGCAAGTCCTTTTGCACCTCTCATTTTTATATTTTCTCCTTGTTTACAAAATAGTCTATGCCTTACTCCTTCTACCAAAGTGGATGACCACACAACTTCCCTATACTACATTTCACCTGCCACTTTGCCCATCCTCACAATCTGTCCAAGTCCTTCTGCAGACTCGCCACATCCTGAACACTACCTGCCCCTCCATCTACCTTTTGTATTGTCTGCAAACATGGCCACAAAGCCATCAATCCTGTCATCCAAATCAGTGACATATAATGTGAAAAGGAATGGTCCCAATATCGACTCCTGCAGCACATCACTCTTACTGGCAGCGAAGTACAATAGATCTCCTTTATTCCCACAATTTTCATGTTGCTAATCAGCCAATGCTCTCTCTGTGCTAGAATCTTTCCTGTAGTACCATGGGCTCTTAGCTTGTTAAGCAGCCTCATATGTGGCACCTTGTCAAAGGCTTTTTGAAAATCTAACTTAACAACATTTGCTGACTCTCCTTTGTCTATTCTGCCTATTATTTCCTCAAAGATTTCCAACAGATTTGTCAGGCAACATTTCCTCATAAGGAAATCATGCTGACTTTGACCTATTTTATCATGCTCCAAGTACCCCAAAACTTCATCTTTAATAATGGACTCCAACATCTTCTCAACCACTGACGTCAGGCTAACTGGCCTATAATTTCCTTTCTTCTGCCTCCCACCTTTCTTAGAGTGCAATTTTTCAGTCCTCCGGAACCATTCTGGAACCTAGTGATTCTTTAAAAAAAATCACTACTAATGCCCCCAGAATCTCTTCAGCTACCTCTTTCTGAATCCTGGAATATTGTCCATCTGATCCAGGTGATCTAGCTACCTTCAGATCTTTCAGCTTCTCAAGCACTTTCACTTTCACTGTCAGTATTAGCAACGACACTCACTTCTACCCCCTGACGTTCTCGAATTTCTTGCATATTGCTAGTATCTTCCACAGTGAAGACTGGTGAAACCTGGAGGGGGAGTGATCCCTGTGGAAAGCAGAAAGTGAGAATGGGGGGGGGTGGGGGAAGAGAAAAATGCGTTTGGTGGTGTGATCCCGTTGGAGGTGATGGATGTTTCGGGGAATTATGTGCTGGACATGGAAACTGGTGGAATGGTAGTGACTCCCTTGTCCATTTGTCCCTCCCCACTGATCTCCCATCTAGCACGTCCTTGCAAGTGGAACAAATGCTATACCTGCCCTGCACCTCTCTTACTACCATTCAGGGCCCTGAACGGTCCTTCCACTTCATCCATGAGTCTGTTGCGGTCATTTACTGGGTTTGGTGCTCCTGGTGTGGCCTCCTGTATAAGACCTGACATAGATTGGGAGACTGTGTCGCTGAGCATCTATGCTCTGTCTGCTAGAACAAACAGGATCTCCTAGTGGCCGCCCATTTTAATTCCACTTCCCCTTCCCATTCTGATATGTCCATCTATGGCCTCCTCCACTGTGGCCTCATCACAACACTTGGGTTGGAGAAGCAACACCTTGTATTCCATTTGGATAGCCTCTAACCTGATGGCATGAGCATTGATTTCTGTAATTTTGGTAATGCCCCCAAACCCTCCACACGCCCCCCTCCCCACTTCTCCATTTCCCATCCCCTTTTTCCTCTCTCACCTCATCTCCTTGCCCACCCATCACCTCCCTCTGGTGCTCCTTCCTCCTTTTTCTTTCTTCAATGGCCTCCTGTCTCTTTCACCAATCAACTTCCCAGCTCTTTGCTTCATCCCTCCCCCTCCAGGTTTCACCTATCACCTGGTGTTTCTCTCCCCTCCTCCCCGCCACCTTTTAAATCTACTCCACAGGTACTTTTCTCCAGCCCTGCTGAAGGGCTTCGGCTCAAAACACCGACTGTACTTTTTTCCATAGATGTTTCCTGGCCTGCTGAGTTCCTCCAGCATTTTGTGTGTGTTGCTCAGATTTCCATCATCTGCAGATTTTCTTTTGTGTGTGATTTAAATACATCTCTAGTGTTATTTTCCAGTTGCC
Source organism: Mobula birostris (assembly GCF_030028105.1). Lineage (NCBI taxonomy): Eukaryota > Metazoa > Chordata > Chondrichthyes > Myliobatiformes > Myliobatidae > Mobula > Mobula birostris. The sequence goes on from NC_092380.1 coordinate 111,904,753, forward strand.
CAATATTTACTCTCGCTTCTCTTTTACACTTTATATATCTAAAAAAAAGTTCTGGTATCCTTTTCAATGTTATTGACTAGCTTACCTTCACATTTCATCTTTTCACTCCTTATAGTTATTTTTAGTTACCTTTTTATTTTTGAAAGCTTCCCAATCCTCTAATTTCCCATAAATTTTGCTATATTGTATGCCCTCTTACTTTAATGTTGGCTTTGAATTCCCTTGTCAGACATGATTACCTCATCTTCCCTTTAGGATATTGTCCATTATTGACAATATTCTTGTGGACCGGCTGAACTGCGGGGGGGGGGGGGGGGTCGGGTTGCCAACGGACAAGAGCAGCAGTCAAATACGTTGTGTTTACCCCAAGAAAGACTACCATGACCATGAAGCCTTGCGCGGGCACCTGTGTGCCCATGCATGTGCGTGCCGATTTTTTTTCCTACAAATTGTTTTTGGCGATCCTGTTCGGGGGTGTGGGGGGTGTTAATCACGACTGGAATATAGGTGATAAGTGCCTAAAGCACTCAATTTTGTTTCTAAAAGGGTTTATCTAACGAATTTAATATTAAACACAGCGCATATTTTCCTCGCATGAATATAGTGATAAGTCAATTATCAGGGGAGCTTGAAGTAAGTATTGAACGAACTTCCAGTAGAAGTTGTAGAGACAGGTTCGATATTATCGTTTAAAGAAAAATTGGATAGGTATATGGACAGGAAAGGAATGGAGGGTTATGGGCTGAGTGCAGGTCGGTGGGACTAGGTGAGGGTGAGAGTAAGAGTTCGGCACGGACTAGAAGAGCAGAGATGGCCTGTTTCCATGGTGTTTATGATTATATAAGTCAATAGCATCATAACATTTTAAGTAACGTTTGGATATTAAACACACAGCGCATATTTTCCTCGTATGAATATATAAAATCATTGCAACACACAAATATCGCTGAGTCAGTGGGAGACCTAAGCTTGTTTCCCTGCAACAAGACAGTGCCATTGAGGGGTGATGGGAGACAGCGATACTCGAAGGAGGTTCCTTATGTCCAGTCTATTCCGCAATTTAGTTTTAGTTGCATTCATCGCAGAGATATGTTGGAAATGGAAGCAACGTTTTCAGTGCTTTCGTGGCTGTCTCAGGATATTCAGCCTTGACTTTGATCCAGAATGCCGACAGATGTTATGTCAAACATACTTTTCAGCCCGCCGTCATTTGCAAACTCGGAGTTGATCTCCTACCCACGCTGACATGGATGACACGCGGGTAATGACCTCGCATACATAATGACTTCGTGTGCGTTCAAGTTCAACAGTGGGCGTGACAGGGAATGAGGAAAGGTGCAGCTGACTCATATCGCCAAATCGTATCGTTTCCTCGCAGCCTGGTAGCACATGCTTTGCGGCTCGGTGGTTGGGGACCGCTGCTGTATACCAACTGCCCCATTCCCAGCCCTACCAGTCCAGTTCCCATCCTTCTGTCAACTTAGCTTAAGCCCTTCCCAACAGCTTTGGCAATTGTGAGCAGCTTAGAGCCCTGATCTGAGAAATGATGTGCTATCATTGGAGAGGGTCAAGAAGAGGTTCATGAGAATAATTCCCAAGAATGAAAGGGTTAACGTATGATAGCTCTGGGCCTACGCTTACTGGAGTTTAGAAGAATGAGAAAGGTTTCAAGGAGATCCAATTGAATGTTGAAAGGCCTAGATAGAGAGGATTTGGAGAGGATGTTTCCAGTTGAGGGAGAGTCCAGGACCAGAGGGCACAGCCTCAGAATAGAAGGATATCCATTTAGAGAAGAGACGAGGATTTTCTTTAGCCAGAAGTAGTGAATCTGTGGCAATAAATTCCACAGATGTCTGTGGAGGCCAAGTCATTGGGTATATTGGGTAGGCTGTACCCTCCAAATATCCGGACCTCCCTCTCAGTTTTTTTTTTTTGCACTACCTTACTTTCCCTTTTCTATATTCTATTTATGATTTATAATTTAAATTTTTAATATTTACTATCGATTTGTAATCCAGGGAGCGCGAGGCGCAGAATCAAATATCGCTGTGATGATTGTACGCTCTAGTATCAATTGTTTGGCGACAATAAAGTAAAGTATACTTAAAGTGAAGGTTAATAGGTTCTTGATTAGTCAGGGCGTCCACGGTTATCGGGAGTGGCAGGAGACTGGTGTTGAGAGGAAACGTAAATCAGTCATGACGGAATAATGAAGGGAACTCAATGGGCCAAATGGCCTAATTCTGCTCCGAAATATTATGGTCTTGTGGCCTAACACAGGGAGCTTCTCTGCTCCCCTTCGGTTAAACCCCAGCACCTGGTTGGGCAGATAACGCACCTGTCACGGCTGCTGAGCCACATACTTCAACTATTACAAAGATCTAAACCAGATTAACTGGTTCCCTTCTTAATCTGCATTCAAATTAGCTCAACCTGCTAACACGTAGTCACGGATTGAATTGCAAACTTCAAAATGTATTGTGATGGAGGCAGTGCTTTATAAATGCAGGTTTAGAGTCAAGCAACAGAACATTGCAGCACAGTGCAGGCTCCTTGACCCACGACGTTGTGCCACCCTTTTGTCCTGCTCCAAGATCAATCTGACCCGTCTCTCCTACATAGTCCCCCATTATTCCATCATCCATGTGCCTACTTACTTATTGAGATACAGCATGGAACAGACTCAGCAGGTCAGGCAGCATCTATGGAGTTTGAAGTTTAACTAGGTAAATTAAACTTCAAAGTTTATCTATGAAAACCCTACACCCTAATCCAACAGCAGTCAAGGGGAGACCATGTAAACCCCACACAGACAGCGTCCGAAGTCAGGATTGAACCTGGATCTCTGGCGCTGCAAGGCAGCAGCTCTACAGGCGGCCCTGCTGTGTGGTCCTTTGTGCTGCTGCCTCTACATAGTAATCTGAAATGAATTTGGTCAATCAGCCTGTTGTTGGGCACTGAGTGCAGTGGCCAACTGCTCACGTTTGATGAGGTCACAATGACATTAAAATGACGAATGAGTCCAAGAAGAAACAGCATAACCCTTTTAATTCATACAACCATGAAGCTGTTAACTTGGAAATCTCTGGGAGGAAGGGGAGGGGGCATAATGTGTGAAACATAACCTACTCGTTCCCAGCCCTCACTGAAATACCTCGCTATTCCAGTCCAATGGGATCCGGGGGGGGGGGGGGGGGAGTCACGAGAATGATCCTGGGAATGAAAGCATTAGGATATGAGGAGCAATTGATGGCTCTGGGCCTGTACTCGCTGGATTTCAGAAAAGTGAGGGGGGGGAATCTCATTGAACCCTATCATATTGAAAAGCCTAGACAGAGTAGATGCGGAGAGGATGCTCCCTAAAATGGGGGAGTCTAGGACAGCCTCAGAAAGGAAGGACATTCATTTAGAATAGAGATGATGAGGAATTTCTTTAGCCAGAGGAGGATGAATTTGTGGAATTCATTGCCACAAACCACTGTGGAGGCCTAGTCATTGAGTATATTTAAAGATATTCAGAGATTAATAGGTCCTTGATTAGCCAGGGCATCAAAGGTTACGAGAATGGGGTTCAGAGGGATAATAAATCCTCCATGGAGGAACAGACTCAATGGGCCAAATGGCCTCACTGCTCCTATGTCTTATGGTTTTATAATGAACACGGGATGCTGTTGGGAAGCATGTAAAGCTAATAACTTAACACTGGACAAACAAAGGCATAGATTATATTTTATCTTTGTGAATGCTTCAGTCATTTCGTGGGCTGTTCTTTACCAGCAGCTGTCAGGATGTTGATCAGAAGCCAAGTTTGGAGAGCAGGCGGGCAGGGTACATTCCTCAGAGTTCACATGTAAATCACTGGCGTGTGGACAGTAAAGCACTGCCTATTGAACTGCTGGAGACGCAAGGCTTCTCACCCCGCTCTGCTGAAAAGCCTCCTGACTTCAGAAAAATGTTTGCTCGATTTGATTCTACTGTCTGGATGTGTCTCTGTTTGCCTGTTTTAAATAGCTTTTGTTTAGACCTTGAGACATAGGAGCAAAATGATGCCATTCAGCCCATCACATCTTCTCTATCATTCAATCATATCTGATTGCATTTATTTATTGATTGAGATACAGTACAGAACAGGCCCTATTAGCACTTTAAGCCTGCTGCCCTACAATCCCCCAATTTAACCCTACCCTAATCACAGGACAGTTTACAATGACCAATTAACCTACCAACCAGTACAACTTTGGACTGTGGGAGGAAACCAGATTGCCCAGAGGAGCAACAGGAATTCTGCAGATGCTGGAAATTCAAGCAACACACATAAATGTTGCTGGTGAACGCAGCAGGCCAGGCAGCATCTCTAGGAAGAGGTGCAGTCGACGTTTCAGGCCGAGACCCTTCCATTCTGATGCTGTGCCCTTTGGTCCTAGACTCTCACACAGTTGGAAACATTTTCTCCATGTCCATTCTATCTAGGTCTGTCAACAAATCATTCTTGCTGTAATGTTTTAATAGCACTCTGCACCGAAGGGTGTGCGTTTGATCTGTGTTCTGTGTTTTGCTCATTGTCCAGCTGTGCCTGGGACAAGCTTCCAACAGTTCTCTGGGGACCGTGAAATGTGACTCTGTACCAGAACAGAGCCTCAAATGTGTGGATGTACAGGACTTTGTAGTTTACCAATCCATGTTGGGATCATTAAAAATAAAATAAATATTCGTATAAAATTTGTATTTTATTTCGAGATGCAGCATAGTTTCAGCCCAATAAGCCCACACACCCAATTGCACACGTGACCTACAAACCCACTGGGAGGGAACCAGAACACCAGGGGAAACCCCGCGATCATGGCAAAAATATACAAACCCCATGACAGGAATTGAGCATGGGTTGTGGCTGCTGTGAACCGTTATGCCAACTGTGCCACCTGAACTGAATGCCATTATTATAAACCCGTAGTCCTTTGCTAATTTTAAATAGAAATGAGGAGATAGAACTAGGAAGGTGGAACTCAACAAGTCGTGCAGCATCTGTGGAGGGAAAAGAATGGGCCTGATTCAGGGCATTAACCTGAAATAGACAATTCCTTTCCTCAGACTGAGTGCCTGCAACAGATTGTCTGTTGTCCCAGGGTTCCAGCACTTGAAGTCTCTTGTGTCAAAAGTTCTGCTGCAGGAGCTCACCGAGCTGAGCAGCATCTGTAGGAGGAAAGAAATTGCCGATGTTTTGGTTTGGAAAGGCAACTTGAAATGTCGGGATTGCTCTGATGGGAGCTTGTTACAGACCTCGTAGGCCAGATGGCCTCCTTGTGTCACTGATGGATGGATCTCATTCAAACAGCATCATGGTGGTGTGGCGGGTAGTACTGCCTCAGCTCCGCCACTCCGGGCTGGACCCTGATCTTGGGAGCAGTCTGCGTGGAGTTTAGATGGAATTGCATGAATTTCTCACGTGGTGCTCCGGATTTCCTCCATCTACCAAGGACGTGCAGTTAAAATAGTCTCTGTGATTCGCTGCTCAATCTCAAAAAGGAAGGTGACTGGTGTGTAAGAGAGGAAAAAGTCACAGAGCCAAATTGAAGAAAGGAAGGGATTAATACTATTGGGTTAATATTGTCACATGGTGGGTGGGGAAGGGAAGTGAAGTGAGAAGCTGGGAGGTGATGGATGGAAAGGTGAAAGGCTGAAGAAGGAATTTGATAGTAAATCATGGGGGAAAAGAGAAGGAGGGTGGGTGCTGATAGGCAGGTAAAGGGAAACGAGGGGGTCCAGAGTGGGGGACTGAACAGGGAAGGAAGAGGGAGAAAAATTACCAGAAGTCAGAATAATCTGGTATTGGCTTGTTATTATCACGTGGTTGGAGAGTGGAGGGTGGTGGATTGAAGTGAGAAGTTGGGAGGTGACAGGTGGAAAAGGTGGAGGGCTGACAAAGGAAGAATCTGATATGAGAGGAGAGTGGACCATGGAAGAAAGGGGAAGAGAAGGGGAACCAAGGTGGAAGTGATGGTCAGGTGAGAAGGTTCATAGTTTCCTCTTGACCTGCTGAATTCCTCCAACATTTTGTGTGTTTTGCTCAAGATTTGCAGCATCTGCAGAATGATTGGATAGATAGTCCTCCACCCCGCCCCCCCCCCCCAACCCCAATGCTAAGGTTGTGTAAAACTGGCTTTAAGGTGAGAGGGGAAATATTTAAAAGGATCTGAGAAATGAGCTTTTCCACCGATGGTGGTGTGTATGTGTGGAATGAACTGCTAGAGAAAGTGGTAAAGGATCAGGTCCTATCGGTGTTTAAAAAATAAAAAGTTTTGGACAGGTATGTGAAGAGGGAAGTTTCATCAGTTCATTGGTTCCATTTGATATCAGAGAATGTATACAATATACAACCTGGAATTCTTGCTCTTCACAGGCATCCATGAAAACAAAAGAGTACCTGAAAGGATGAGTGACAGTTCAAAAGTTAAAACCCTAAACCCCCTCCACCCCCCCACACACAAGCAACAGCAAAGCATCAATCCTCCCCCTTCCTCACCTACTTCAGCAAAAAGCATCAGTACCATCCACCCACCAAGCAAGCAACAGCAAAGCCCCCAGAGGGACCATGATCTGCAGTACAACAAAAACTAATCATTCACATGACAACTTGATACACCACAGGTGTGCTCTCTCCCTGATAAAGGGCCAGAGAAGTGTCACACAGTGAGAAGGGAGACCAACAAAAAAAAAACAACTCGCTGATTACAAGGTTAAAGTCTGCTCCATCACTTCTTTAGATTTCTCTAACTCGAGAATCGGCGGCAAACTCTTCCCCTCTAACGGGGATGGGGGGGGGGGGGTCTGTTTTCTGAGTACAGAGACCTCCAACAACTTATCCGCTGTTCCCGTATCGCTGTAAAGAATCACAGTTTGAGTGCATCTGCAAGTCAAGGGCACAGAGAGAACTTTATCCAGCTTGAAAAGAAAAAAAGAGACTAAATGTAGAAATTAAGTTGTTTCTACAGATGAGCTTGAAGAAGCTGTTCTCTAGTGCCATTGTAGTTCCACCCATTAACATAGATGGGCATCTCAATCAGCATGGGAGAGTTGGGCTGAAAGGCCTGTTTCAGCACTTGAACAATGAAAATATTGTTTTGCTTTCACTGCCAAAGCATTTAAACAATAAGCAACTCACGCAAAATGCTGGAGAAACTCAGTAGGTCAGGCAGCGTCTATGGAAATGAATGTCAATGTTTCTGACAAAGACTCTTCTTCAGTTCTTGTTTAATTAATATGGTTGTGTTGACAAACAGACTGACTGATGAAACAGAAGGAACCAGCAATTCAATGGTTAAGTTGAAATTCCTGTCTCTACACTCTCCAGAAACTGGAGCAGAATGAATGTCCTTCCCGTCTCTAGCCATGTTCTTGCTGACCCTTTATGTCCAGTTTCTCAAAGCCTGTACCAAGATAACACTTTAAACAAAGAATTTTTAGCTTCTCCCGCCCACCTCGCCAAGGACAGCTCCTTGACAATTAATTTCATGGTCTTTGGCCCCAACCAAGCTCTGTCCATTCCTTTACAAAGAACCGGAGGAACGCAGCAGGCCGGGCAGTATCTGTAGAGGGAAATGCAGTTGATATTTCAGGTTGAGACCCTTCATCAGGACTGAAAGTTAGAGGGGAGGTAGCTGGTGGTAGGGGAGAGAAGGGGTGGAGCAAGAGCTGGCAGGTGATAGGTGGATGTGTTCCGTAGGTGTTTAGTAAGGTTCCCCATGACAAGCTCATTCAGAAAGTCAGGAGGCACAGGGATTCAGCAAAACTTGGCTGCATAGATTCAGAATTGATTTGCCTACAGAAGGCAGAGGGTGGTTGTAGATGGAATGTATTCTGCCCTGTGTTTGGTGACCGGGGTGTTCCATGGGAATTTGTTCTGGAACCTCTGCTGTTTGAGATTTTTATAAATGACTTGGATGAGGAAGTGGAAGGGTGGGTTAGTAAGACTGCTGATGACACAAAGGTTGGTGGAGTTGTGGAAAGTGTAGAAAGTTGTCATAGGTTACAACAGGGCATTGATGGGATGCAGACCTGGCTGAGAAGTGGTCAATAGAGTTCAATCAGAAAGGTGCGAAGTGATTCACTTTGGAAAGTCAAATGTGGAGACAGAATACAGGGTTAATAGTAGGATTGTTAGAAGTGTGGAGGATCAGAGGGATCTTGGAATCCATGTTCGCAGATTCCTCAAAGTTGATATTTTAGTTGGTAGGGTGGTTAAGAAGGAATGCAGTGTGTTGGCCTTCATTAGTCAGTGGATTGAGTTCAAGAGCCCTGAGGTAATATTACAACTCTATAAAGTCTTGTTTAGACCACACTTGGAGTATTGTGTTCAGTTCTGGTCACCTCATTATAGGAAGAATGTGGAAGTTTTAGAAAGATGCAGTGGAGATTTACCAGGATGCTGCCTGGATCAGAGAGCATGCCTTGTGCGGATAGGTTGAGTGAGCTCGAGCTTTTCTCCTTGGAGGAGGAGGAGGAGGATGAGAGGCAAATTGACAGATGTGTACAAGATGATAAGAGGCATAGATTGAGCAGATTGAGGGACTTTTTCCCCAAGGTGGAAATGGAAAATATGAAGGGACATAATTTTAAGGTGGTTGGAGGAATGTCTGAGGGAGGCTTTTTACAGAGAGGGTGGTGGATGTGTGGAACGTCCTACCGGGGTGGTGCTACAGGTAGATACAATAGGGCCATTTAAGAGACTCAGATAGGCACATGGATGATAGAAAAATGGAGGGCTACATGGGAGGGAAGGGTTAAGTTAATCTTAAAGTCCATTAAAAGGTTGGCACAACATTCTGGGCCAAAGGACCTGTACTGTGCTGTAATGTTCCATATTCTGTTTGGGGAAAAATACATGAATTAGAAGGATTTGAAGGTCTAATATCCATGTGACAGATATCAGTACAACATGGAACAGATGGGATTAAGGGCCTGTTACTGTGTTGGAGGGCCCTGAGTCTGTCTCTTGCATCTCGTGTGATAATGCAGGTTGCTGTTCTTTCCAGTAATGGAGCTTTCATTTTGCCTCCTCATTGTTTGCAGTGGAAGCATTGGAGGGTTTAATTGAAGAGACGTACTGGCCAAAGTCATGTCCTCAGATGCCAGTCACATGCTCGAAGCAGCCTTGGAACAAATGGATGACATCATTGCAGGTAAGCTCCTGATTGGGTGTAAGGGTGGGTAGTGGAACCAATGAATGATGTCATAGCAGATAAGCTCCTTATTGGGCACTGGGTTGGGTGTTGGAGCCAATGGATGTCATCATAGCAGGTAAGCTCACGATTGGGCACTGGGTTGTGTGGTGTAGCCAGTGGATGAAAAGAGAATTTGCTTTTTGTAGAGTGCCTTTCCCATTCGCTGGATGCTCTAGGGGACACATCCTCAATATACAAACATGTCCCTTTTAGAAGAAATGTAAGGAAGAATTTCTTTAGCCAAAGGGTGATGAATCTTTATCCAGGGGCAGTATGGTAGTGTAGTGGTTAGCACAACACTTTACAGTACTAGCAACCCAGGTTCAATTCCCGCCACTGCCTATAAGGAGTTTGTACATGTTCCCTGTGACTGAATGGGTTTCCTCCAGATGCTCCAGTTTCCTCCCACAGTCAAAAGACCAACCGGTTGGTTAATTGTTCATTGTGAATTTTCCCATGTTTAGGCTATGGTTTAATCGAGGAGGCAGTGTTGGGCACAGCAGAAAGGGCCTACTCTCCAATGTACCTCAATAAAATAAAAAAAATAAAATGAATCTGTGGAATTACTTGTCACACACAGTGTGAAGGTGTATTTAAAGTAGAGGTTGATAGGTTCTTGATTAGTCATGGGGGCCAAAAGTTATGGGGAGAAGGCAGGAGAATTGGGATAATAAATCAGCTGTTATCGAATGGTGGAGCAGACTTGATGGGATGAATGGCCTAATGCTCCTATCTTGCAGTCTTACGGAGTGTTTTGTTGCACCTTGAAGGCCTGTTAGACTCGATTAGTTTTAATGTAGGAATAGGGGAAACAAACCCTTGGCTACACCTGTACAGTGAATTGGAATCAGGGTCATTATCACGAACACGGCGTGAAATTTGTGGTCTTGCAGCAACAGTACAAAACTATATAAATTGGTTACAGTAAATAAATAATAAGCAGAGGAATAGTGAGGCGGTGTTCATGGACCATTCATGGCGGAGGGGAAGAAGCTGTTCCACATACGTTGAGTATGTATCTTCAAGCTCCTGTACTCCCCCGATGGTAGTACTGAGAGGAGGGCATGACCCAGACGGTGATGGTCCTAACTGGGGGACGTGGCCTTCCTGAGGCACTGCCTCTTCAGAATGTTCTTGGCTGTGGGGAGGGTTGTGCGCATGATGGAGATGGTTGAGTCTACAGCGCTCTGCAGCCCCTTGCGGTCCTCTGCTTTGACCCCTCCATACCAGGCAGTGAGGCAACCAGTCAGAACACGCTCCCCCAGAAATCTACAGAAAATAACTGATGAAAGTCGTGCACTGTTGATCATGACTATTTCTTCCATCAGTTTTTCCTGACATTGTAAGATGTTTGAGCTTCTCTTTCCTCAGTACATGTGTCACGAACCTTCTGGGCTTCTAAGTCCACAATTTTCTTTCAATGATTAGGAGCATATTCTGGAATTAATTGATGTATCTGGGGAAAAGAAACAGAATTATCCTTGGGTTAACATCTCAGCCAAAATAAAATTCATATATCTCTCTCTGTGTCTCTCTCATGCACATTCCTTATCATTAGAATCAGAATCAAGTTTATTATCTTGGCATACTATATGTCATGAAATTTGTTTTTTTGCGACAACAGTGCAGTACACAAAAATATCTCGAAGTTACATTAAGGTACCAGCTACCCGCACTCCTGCTCCATTCCCGTACAAACCTCTCCTGCCTTAATTCATCTAAAGATCCACATCATAGGTAGACAGGGGGCGAAGAAGGCATTTGGCACTCTGACCTTCAGTCAGGGCACTGAGGATGGGAGCTGGATGTTATGTTGCAGTTATAGAAAACATTGGTGTAGCCACACTTAGAGTTTCTTGTCTTTAAATCTTTACTAAAACAGGGCAACCAAAACTGTACGCAATACTCCAAGATGCTGGGAACCCATATCAACGCAAAGTTCCTCCAGCGCCTTGTGTGTGTTGCCAAAGATTTAAAAATCTTTATTTGTGATCTGTGCGTCAAAGCGTACAGTGAAATGTGTAGTTTGTGTCAATGACCAGCTCAGTCTGAGGATGTGCTGGGTGCCCTCTGGTATTCTGTCCTCATGGATAGGGGATTTCACAGTTTCACCACTATCCAGACAGCTCAGTAGTGCAGTAAGGAAGCTTTCGCATTGCACCCGTGTTCCATTCTGACTTATTCTGCTGACCATGTGGAGTTTGCAGCAGTTCAAACACCATGGAACCTGAAAACATCAAACAATCAATGTGCAAAAAAAACCAAAGATGCTCCAGTTTCCACCTGCAACCCAAAGTTCTGCTAACAAAATTGGCCATCTAACCTAGTCCCGTTTGATCCATGTCCTTCCAGAGCAGGAGCGCTGCAGACCCCTCAGTTAATGTGTTTGCTCCATGACATAAAAAGGGGTTGGGAACCCCTGCTCTAAATCTTTCCTATCCATGACTGTCATTTAAATGTTGGTAATGTGACAAATAAAGCTAATCTTATCTTAACATGAACATCAAAACAGAGTGAAATGGGTCATTTGTGTCAATGGTCACACAATCTAAGGATTGTGCTGGGGGTAGTCGCAAGTAACACCATGCTTCTGGCACCAACATAGCATGCCCTTAACTGCACCAGCAAGTTCAAAGATCAGACTAAATTTATTATTGATGTACATATGTCACTATATACAACCCTGAGATTTTTTTTAAAGCACACTCAATAAATCCAGCAACCATAACAAAATCAATGAAAGACCTCACCAACAGGGCGGACAACCAGCGTGCAAAAGACAACAAACTGCGCAAATACAAAAAGAAAGAAAAAATAATAATAAATAAATAAGCAAGCAATATCATGAAGATGAGATGAAGAGTCCTTAAAGTGCCACCTTTCGTTCAGCCAGTGATAGTGGTGTCATCAGCAAACTTAAATACAACACAGTGCAAAGTGTGAAGCGAGTGGAACGGGGGTCTAAGCACACAGCCTTGTGCTGATGGAGATGGTGGAGGAGATGTCGCCAGTCTGAACTGATAGGGGTTTCAAAGATTCAAAGTACATTTATTGTCAAAGTATGTATGTAGTATACAACCCCGAGATTCGTCTTCCCACAGCCACGAAACAAAGAAACACCATGGAACCTGAAAACATCAAACAACCAATGTGCAAAAAAAAACAAGTGCACAAAGGGCTGCAAAGCAAATGAAAAACACAGACTATAAACCAGCAAACCACAGTCATTGAACAGTCCGCGAATGTTCTGTTCAGTTCAGCTCAATGTAGAGCTGTGTCGTTCATTGACTGCAGGCCGCAGAGCTGATCTGCCCTGATCAAAATCGCACAAGATGACAAAAAGGAGCGATCAGAAACATATAACTTGAACTGAGTCCAATCCACAAACTGCATCGATTACACCTTGCTCAGGACCCAAAACTCCAGACCATCTAACAAGCAGGTGTACCTAATAAAGTGGCCATGAGTGTATGCTACCACATACTACTACCTTGAGATTCATTTTCTAGCAGGCATTTACAGGAAAATAAAGTGCAACTTATGAAAAATTATAAATAATCAAGACTAACCAGTATCCAATACACAACAGGAGTTCAAAAGTGTGTTTCTTACAGTCTGCAGATTGCAGCGATGACAGTTCAGAAGATGCATAAAAGCATTACTGCATAACACCAGCTCCCATTATATCATGGAACTGTCTCTTGCTCCTAATTTGTATGTTTGTATAATTGGATTTGACCTGGTCGGGTCGTTTGCAGAGAAGCCTTCCTCTGTTCAGCTTGCAGCTGGTAATTTGCAAATTGAAACGACATGACAGATGAATGAATATCACTAATTTCCTTGCCACGATTTAGCAGGTTGGAGTCTCTCACACAGGTAATCTACTTTCATGATGCCAGTTGGTCAGGACGTTGGGAGAACTTCCCTGCCATTAGTGGATAATTCACTCACCTCAACACTGAACTGATCATCAACCCAGGCGGCAGACTCACTTTCAAGGATTCTACCACTGAAGTTCTTAATATTATTTATTTACTTTTTTTTTGTATTTACATAGTTTATGGTGAAGTAGGGTTTGGTGCAAAGAGAGTACAACCCTGGGGAAAGAAAGACTATGTACATTCACTCTACCTGTGTGTCTCATGATTTTGTACACCTCCATAAGATGACCTTATGGAGTCTCCTATGCTCTAAGGAATAAAGTCCAACAACTTCCCACAAGGACTCTCCAACTTCTCCCTATAACTCAGGCCCTCAGTCCTGGCAATAACCACGTAAGTATAATAGATGACCCTGACAGCCTTGCAGGTGAAGTGCCATTCACCTAGGACTGATTAGGGCAGCACAGTTTGTCGGTGATTAGCGCAATCCTTTGACAGTGGCAGCAGTCACTGACTGGGGTTCAGTTCCTGCCCCATCCTGTACCGAGTTTCTACATTCAACCCATGATCGTGTGGGTTTTCTTCCACAGTCCAAAGACATCTGGTTTGGGCTAATGAGCAGTGGGCTTGCGATATCGGCACTGGAGCCTGCCAGTTCTTGCAGGCTGCCCCCAGCACAAACCTTTCTGGTGTGATTTGACCTAAACAATGCATTTATCGGTATGTTTTGAAGTACGTATAACAAATAAAGCTAATCTCTTTAAATGACCTCTGCACTTCGGGCTTAATGGAATCTTTTCTACAGAGGGGTGAACTAATCTACTCGATAATCCAAATGCATTGGGTTAGTGGGCATGGTGACTCCTCACAAAACTCCATATGTCCCCTGTTTTGGCCGTTATGTAAATACAACACTGAATGTTTGCAGACATCCCACGTCTCCCAGGAGTTCCGGGAGTCTCCCACATATCGACAGCGGCTCCCTGATGCCCGCAAGTTATATGCAAATCCCGGAAATAGATTTTTTAAGAGAGGGAGAGGGAGAGGAAAAAAAGGAAAGAAAATGAATGAATCCTGCTTGAAATCTCTTTGTGCTAAGTAGACCTATCAGTTTTCTCTGTGGGCAGGTTTTACAGTTGACCTCTCTCTCTCTCTCTTCCATATTCCATTAGTTCAGTTACTGCTGTCTGTAATGATGCTGAGATCATCCAAACGACTATCGGTTATGAAGTACAAAAGCCTGGCGAAGAAATTCCCAAGGCTGGAGGTGACAACCTGACTACGCGAGGCTGTCCTACACGGGCGGGGCGTGTTGGCGTCTTAAAGGGGATTAGAGCGGGGTGTAAATTGGAGCGAAATTCCAAAATCGTCCACTAAGACATCTTTTAAAAAATGCACTCGCAGCAAGCAAATTCTTCAGATTTTTTTTTCCCTGAAACACTTCGACTTACAGGTACATTGAAGCCCACGATGGGCTGGGTTTAAGCGCAGCTTTTTCAAAAGAAAAGAAAAATTTAATAAATACCAGGCCCCCACTGAGGTGTCATCATTAGGACAGCAAACTCTTTACCTGTGCTGCGCACTTCATATGCATTTTGAATTACACTTTATTAAATAATATGGTAATATATTGTTTTATGTGGTGTGTGTGATATATGTATTGTGGCCACACCGTGGTCCGGACAGAGGTTGTTTCGTTTGTGGACAATCAGCCAGATGAGAATAAACTTGAACTTGAAGATACAGAACTTCTGAATCACTCATTTAAAATCCCCCATTTCCATGTAAGAAAGTAAGTTCTGATCCCGACTATTCGTCGTCGTCGTGGCTATCCCTCGAAGTTGAGGATGATGGCCTTCCATAATGTTGTTGATATTGATCTATAAGAAGTGGCCCACAGAGCGAAGACGCCTGTGCGTGTATTTGTTTAACGTGTACTTGATGTTGCACTCCAAGAAGCACACGATACTTCACAAATCAACCAACTGATTCCAGTGGCATGGAAACCATGACGATTGGAGCTGATGGATTTGTTGTAACCTTCATCCGCCTGTTCCACCGTTGAGGTCTTGGTTGGATTGTTCTTTGTCAGGGGCCGCACCCTTGACCTTACTGCCATGGGTGACCCTACCGGGAGCATAGCTCCAGACGACATTGCTCTCGGGATCACAGGACCACACAAGCTTCTCCACCATGACAAGGTGACAATCCATGGAGAAGTCCTGACTTTGCGTGTGTGTGTGTGGCCAAGTTTGAGACTACAGACATGTATGCGATCGGACATTGTCTGAATGGTCGTTAAGTGGCGCACACCTGTAATAAAGATACACCTTATGCTTTTATTTCTTTTAGGGACCACAATATATTAGGGAGGCTAAGCGCAGGGAAGGTTGCTCAAGTATTTCACAGTTCTTTTCAGCAGAAAACCAAAGTCTGACAGAGGAGGTCACTAGAGCTGAGGTGTACTTTACATCTTTCATCATTGAGCATAACCTGCCATTCCAGGTGTGTAAGCACACGGGCAAGCTATTCAGGAAAATGTTTCCTGATTCAGAAATAGCAAAAAACTATGTCTGCTCATCAACCAAGACAGCAGCTATTGTGAACACGGCACATTAAGACAGAATTCAGAAGTCAGCTGTCTCACAAAACACTTGTGAATCTGATGTCTTGCAAAATTAACAAATTCATTGACACAGACTGCTATGAGGTTGAGACTTCCCGTTGAGACCTCCCTGAAATGAGTTTTTGCAGGATGGGATGTCTGTGTTTGGCAGATATGGGAATAGAATATCGAGTGAGTGCATTGTTCAGACCAAAGGCCCTTTAACACCAAAGTTCAGTTTCCATCACTGCTCAACATCTCGGCTGCAAAGATCTGAGTATGGCCATCAGGGAGTTCTTGACAGTCAAAGCTCTTGGCCTGTCATCCACAAGACGGCCTGTGCCAGTTGTAACGTGGAATACATTCTGAGCAACCACGGTGGTGATTGCTTCACCAGGACGCGGCTTCCAGGGGCAATTCATACACAACACTGGCATCTAGTGGTCAGATTAGTAACTACAGTTCTTGCTGATCACACTCATTCTCTCTGCATTACTCATTCAGTTTCTCTCTCCACCACTTCTCTCACTCTCTCACCTCTCTCTCTCTCTCTCTCTCTCTCTCTCTCTCTCTCTCTCTCTCTCTCTCTCTCTCTCTCTCTCTCTCTCTCTCTCTCTCTCTCTCTCTCTCTCTCTCTCTCTCTCTCTCTCTGCCCCCCTTGCGCTCCCCTCTCCCCCTTCTCTCCTCCACCCCCCTCTCTCCCCCATCTCGACCACCCCCTCATCAACCACCCATCCCCCTCTCCTCCCCCCCCCCCAGAACTGCACGCAATACTCCAAATTAGGCCTCACCCATGTATTGTACAACTTGACCATAACATCCCAATCCCTGTGCTCAATACTTTGATCTATGATGGGCAACGTTCCAGAAGCTGCCTTTATGAATGTATCAGCAAGAGAGATGAGGCTGAGTACAGGACTACGGTAGGAAACTTTGTCACATGGTGTGAGCAGAATTATCTGCAGCGTAATGTGAAAGAGACTAAGGAGCTGGTGGTAGACCTGAGGAGGGCTAAGGCACTGGTGACCCCTGTTTCCATCCAGGGGGTCAGTGTGGACATGGTGGAGGACTATAAATACCTGGGGATACGAATTGACAATAAACTGGACGGGTCAAAGAACACTGAGGCTGTCTACAAGAAGGGGCAGAGCCGTCTCTATTTCCTGAGGAGACTGAGGTCCTTTAACGTCTGCCGGATGATGCTGAGGATGTTCTACGAGTCTGTGGTGGCCAGTGCTATCATGTTTGCTGTTGTGTGCTGGGGCAGCAGGCTGAGGGTAGCAGACACCAAAAGAATCAACAAACTCATTCATAAGGCCAGTGATGTTGTGGGGATGGAACTGGACTCACTGACGGTGGTGTCTGAAAAGAGGATGCTGTCTAAGTTGCATGCCATCTTGCACAATGTCTCCCATCCACTACATAATGTACTGGTTGGGTATAGGAGTACATTCAGCCAGAGACTCGTTCCATCGAGATGCAGCACAGAGTGTCATAGGAGGTCATTCCTGCCTGTGGCCATCAAACTTTACAACTCCTCCCTTGGAGGGTCAGACACCCTGAGCCAATAGGCTGGTCCTGGACTTATTTCCTGGCATAATTTACATATTACTATTTAACTATTTATGGTTTTATTACTATTTATTATTTATGGTGCAACTGTAACAAAAATCCAATTTCCCTGGGGATCAATAAAGTATAAGTATGACTATGACTATGATGGGGAAGGGTGTCTAACTGGAATGGTTGATCAAATTAACTGCCTGGGGGAAGAAACTTTTAAGACGGTATGATGATTTTTTGTTTTAATAGCCCTGCAGCACTTTCCAAAAGGGAACATTTGAGAAAAGCAGTTTGCAGGGTGGGTAGTGTCTGCAGTGATTTTCTGGCCCACTGCTTTGTCCTGGGCACATACAAGTCCTGCAGCGTTGGTAGATTGCAGCCAATGATGGTTGCTGCTGACCTGACAGATTGCAGTAGTTTTCCTATACTGTGAGAGGGTGCTGCACCGCACCAGACACTAATAGCTTGGTATCCCAAGGTGAAAGTGCTTGTCCTTTATTCCGCAGGTTCAAAAGCAGCAGCAGAGTATTCCAACGGGACGTACGACATCAGCTCGCCAATCCCACCCACCTACCTGAGGTCACTGCAGGTTCTACAGCTGGTGGAAGACCTGCGGATGGGGCTGGAAATGCTGGGGAGCGAACAGGAGAGAGACGAGGTTCGGAATCAGATCCCCACGGCCACACTACAGGCAGTGGCTAACTGGCTGGATAAGGTCTCTGTAAGTAACAGTATAGTGGTGCGATCATTTGAGTCGGCTGTCATGGTCTCCTAAGGGTTTATCTCTTGGTGGATCTTCAGGTAGCTGTGGAGGCCGATCCAGCTCCCTTACTAGAGAGAGCCTGTGTGTGACTCTGTTTAATGTGAGGAGGCTTACACAGGCAGCCACTGCAAGGTCATTGACAGATCAGGGTCGGTCTCGACTGGATTTGAGCGCAAGTTGACTGGGGACCCTTCACAGCTGCAGCCTTCCTCCATCTTCACTGCCGCTGTGATGTGTCACTATCTTCTGCCAGCACGTTGGATCGTTCCTTGTCTGGAACCTCCCCTTTGACCTTACCGCCATGGGTGATCTGACCAGGAGCGAAGCGCCACATGGCTGAATTCCAGACGGCGTCACTCTCAGAATCTCAGGGAGCCTCAAGCTCCTCCACAACATGCTGATGATCCTCAGAGATGCTGTGGACACACAAGCGCTGCTTAAAATGGATGCCAGGTAGCTGGCATACAGCTTGGCACAGCGGGAGCAGCTCCTGCCTCATACCTCCAGCGACCCCGGGTTCAATGCTAACCTTGGGCACTGTCGGTGTGGAGTTTTCATGCTCATATCACAACTGTGTGGGTTCCTTTCCCCCACCCCTGGCGTTCTGGTTGCTCCTCCCACATCCCAAAGGTATGCAGGCCCTGTAACTTGCTCCCGTTGTGTAAGGTGCGAGATAGAATCTGGGGGCAAGTGATGGGAATGTGGAAAGGGGTAAGGAATAAAATTGGGATTAGCAAAACTAGATGACTGATGTTTGGTATGGACAAGTTATTGTAGGGTCATGCAGAACAGAAAGAGGCCCTTCAGCCCATCTAATCCATGCCAACCAAGATACCCCATCCATTTTCTCGCATTTGGCCTACATCTTCAGACCAGCGGTTCCCAACCTGTGCACCATGGACCCCTAAGTTAATTTTAGGGGTCTATAGCATAAAAAAAGTTGGGACCCCCTGCTCTAAATCTTACTTGTCCATCTACTTGCCTACCAGTGTTCCTTCTAATTTTTTTTATAGCTGCACGGACCAACCATAGCCCTGAGCAGTAATTTTTACACAGTCTGAAAACTGCACGGCACTTTAAGTGTTTTTTGTAATATGCATACTATCAATATTTAAAATGAAAATTGAAAAATTACATACTTTTAATTTTATTTATTAAATGAAAGTGAATAAGAATAAGGAACCTTGGTTCTCAAGGGATATTGGAACTCTGATAAAGAAGAAGAGAGCGATATGTGACATGTATAGGAAACAAGGAGCAAATAAGGTGCTTGAGTATAAAAAGTGCAAAAAAAACTTAAAGAAATCAGGAGGGCTAAAAGAAGACATGAGGTTGCTTTGGCAGTCAAGGTGAAGGATAATCCAAAGAGCTTCTACAGGTATATTAAGAGCAAAAGGATAGTAAGGGATAAAATTGATCCTCTTGAAGATCAGAGTGGTCGGCTTTGTAGGGAACCAAAAGAATTGGGGGAGATCTTAAATGTTTTTTTTGTGTCTGTATTTACTAAGGAAACTGGCATGGAGTCAATGGAAATAAGGCAAACAAGTAGTGAGGTCATGGAACCTACACAGGTTGAAGAGGAGGAGGTGCTTGCTACCCTGAGGCAAATCAGAGTAGATAAATCCCCAGGACCTGACAGGATATTCCCTTGGACCTTGAAGGAGACTAGTGTTGAAATTGCAGGGGCCCTGGCAGATATATTTAAAATGTTGGTATCTACGGGTGAGGTGCCGGGGGATTGGAGATTAGCTCATGTTGTTCCGTTATTTAAAACAAGTTGTAAAAGTAATCTGGGAAATTATAGGCCGGTAAGTTTGACATCAGTAGAAGGTAAATTATTGGAAGGAGTACTGAGAGATAGGATCTACAAGTATTTGGATAGACAGGGACTCATTAGGGAGAGTCAATATGGCTTTGTGCGTGGTAGGTCATGTTTAACCAATCTGTTAGTTTTTCGAGGAGGTTAACAGGAAAGTGGATGAAGGGAAGGTAGTGGACTATGTGGACTACACGGATTTCAGTAAGGCCTTTGACAAGGTCCCACATGGGAGGTTAGTTAGGAAAATTCAGTCGCTAGGTGTACATGGAGAGGTGGTAAATTGGATTAGGCATTGGCTCAATGGAAGAAGCCAGAGAGTGGCAGTGGAGGATTGCTTCTCTGAGTGGAGGCCTGTGACTAGTGGTGTGCCACAGGGATCAGTGCTGGGTCCATTGTTATTTGTCATCTATATCCATGATCTGGATGGTAAATTGGATCAGCAAATTTGCTGATGATACAAAGGCTGGAGGTGTAGTGGACAGTGAGGAAGGTCTTAAAAGCTTGCAGAGGGATTTGGACCGGCTGAAAAATGGCAGATGGAGTTTAATACAGACAAGTGTGAGGTATTGCACGTTGGAAGGACAAACCATGGTAGAGCATACAAGGTAAATGGTAGGACACTGCGGAGTGCAGTAGAACAGAGGGATCTGGGAATACAGATACAAAATTCCCTAAAAGTGGCGTCACAGGTAGATAAGGTCATAAAGAGAGCTTTTGGTACATTGGCCTTGATAAATCAAAGTATTATAAGAGCTGGAATGTTATGATGAGGTTGTATAAGGCATTGATGAAGTCGAATTTGGAGTATTGTGTGTAGTTTTGGTCACCAAATTACAGGAAGGATATAAATAAGGTTGAAAGAGTGCAGAGAAGGTTTACAAGGATGTTGCCGGGACTTGAGAAACTCAGTTACAGAGAAAGGTTGAATAGGTTAGGACTTTATTCCCTGGAGCGTAGAAGAATGAGGGGAGACTTGATAGAGGTATATAAAATTATGATGGGTATAGATAGAGTGAATGCAAGCAGGCTTTTTCCACTGAGGCTAGGGGAGAAAAAAACCAGAGGACATGGGTTAAGGGTGAAGGGGGAAAAGTTTAAAGGGAACATTAGGGGGGGCTTCTTCACACAGAGAGTGGTGGGAGAGTGGAATGAGCTGCCAGACAAGGTGGTAAATGTGGGCTCACTTTTAACATTTAAGAAAAACTTAGACAGGTACATGGATGAGAGGTGTTTGGAGGGATATGGTCCAGGTGCAGGTCAGTGGGACTAGGCAGAAAAATGGTTCGGCACAGCCAAGAAGGGCCAGAAGGCCTGTTTCTGTGCTGTAATGTTCTATGGTTCTATAATGATGGTTGGTTCTTCACTTGCAAAGATCAGGAGGGGAATATCTCCTTTGCTGTAGGACTTTTCTTCCTGCCTGTGCTGCGTAGATTTATAGTGGCGATCGGTGTGCGCAGACTAATTCCACTCTTTAGGTCGGGGGACATTCCACAATGGCACAGTGAGCTGCAGCAACTACAAGGCTGTAGGTTGAGTATCGGAGTTTTCATTCTCCTAGACAGACTGACAAATCCCATCTACCGGGTTTGAAATCGGAGTTGTCCTTCTCCTAGACAGACTGTCTGGCAAGGCTGATGAGCCCAGCCTGCCCACCCAGTATACTGCTGGATACTCAGTCGTGTCATCAGATAGTAAACTCAGTAAGAACAGGGACGCCACGTGAAGGCGTTGCTATGGGCACAGTCGTGTAGGAGAGGCCATATGCGAGTGACCTCCTGCGTAGCAAACCTAACAGTGATCCTACAGCTGGAAAAGAGAGGCTATTGGGGTGCTTTACCTTCCTTAAGTGAGCAGGACATCCAGCCCAAGACTCACCCATCCCCTTTATTAATTGAAAGGTATAATAAAATGCATACAACAAAGAAAAATTGCATTAACATTATATAAAAGCGAATTCCAGCTGCACTACAACAAAGTCTAAGTGCGTGGGGGCATTTCAGTTACTGTGCAGCCACGCACCCTCACAGCTTAGAGGGAACAGTGCTGTCCACATACCTTTTTAAATGTTGTTAATGTACCTGCCTCAACCACTTCCTCCAGCAATTCATTCCATAAACAGACCACACTCTGGGTAAGGCAATTTCCCCTCAGGTTCCTTATAAATCTCTCACCTGTTAAGTTAAACAGTTCCTGATTTCCTCAAATCCCCAACTCTGAGGGTGGGAGGGAACTGTGTGCACCCATCTACTAATCTACATCCAGCCTACAAAACCCCTCCCTTCCATGTACTATCCAAATTTCGCTGAAATGTTGAAATCGAGCCAGCTTCCACCACTTCTACTGGCAGCTTGTCCCACATCCTCACCAACCTTTTCAGTGAAACCCGACGCAGACTGGGGAACCGCTTCGTCGAGCACCTCCGCTCCGTCCGCCACAACAGACAGGATCTCCTGGTTGCCACCCACTTCAACTCTGCTTCCCATTCCCATTCGGGTATGTCCATACATGGCCTCCTCTACTGCCATGATGAGGCTAAACTCAGGTTGGAGGAGCAACACCTCATATATCGTCTAGGTAGTCTCCAGCCCCTTGGTATGAACATAGAATTCTTCAATTTCCGGTAATTCTCTCCCCCTCCCTATGTCACTCTGCCCTCTCCCCCAGCTGCCTACCACCTCCCTCATGGTTCTGCCTCCTCCTACTACCCATTGTGTTTTCCCCTATTCCTTCTTCACCTTTCCTGCCTATCACCTCCCTGCCTCCCCCCCCCCACCCCTTTATCTTTCCCCTTACTGGTTTTTCACCTGGAACCTACCAGCCTTCTCCTTCCCACCCTCCCCCCACCTTCTTTATAGAGCCTCTGACCCTTCCCTCTACAGTCCTGATGAAGGGTTCCGGCCCAAAACGTTGACTGATTGTTTCCACGGATGCTGCCTGACCTGCTGAGTTCCTCCAGCGTGTTGTGAATGTTGCTTTGACCCCAGCATCTGCAGAGTATTTTGTGTTCAGTGAAGAAGTTCCCCTTCATGTTTCCTTAAATATTTCATGCTTAACCCATGACCTCCAGTTCTATTCACACCCAAGCTCAGTAGAAAAAGTTTGCTTTCAGTTAATTCACCACACTTCAGTTAATACCTGCTTGCAGATAATTTTGTATACCTCCATCGAATTTCCCCTCATTCTCCTACACTCTAAGGAATAAACTCCTAGTCTGGCCAGCTTTTCCCTATAACTTGATGTCTCAGCATCCTCATAAATCTACATTGCAATTTTCTCAGCTTTATAGCAGAGTGTTAAACACAGAGCATGAGATTCTGCAGAGACAAAGTGCTGGAGCAACTCACGGTCACAGGGAGAACTTGCAAACTCCACACAGACAGCACAGGGCATTGAGTTCGAACCAGGGTCTCATACTGTGAGGCTGCCTCACTGTGGTATCCAATACTATTTTGGCTGAAAAGTGTTCCGAAGATGTGAACAGTGCTATTAAAATGCAGATCTGTTTAAAATATGAAATAACATGAGTCTCCAAGAACTGTTCCTCAGTATTTCATAGCAATGACGTGGAACAAAATCGCAGATCTCTACCAGCAATACAAATCTTCTTTAGATTTTCTTCAAAAATGTTCCTTTCGTCTTGTGTAAATAATTGATGATTGGAAATTGATTGACAAATTAAGTATGAGTCTGCCATTTGGATAACTGTTGATTTGATGTGTGGTATGGGTGGATCTTTTAGAAGATTGGCATGCCAGGTGCCCAATCATGTGATGGGACATTTTGCATAAGAGGTCAAAGTTAAGAGTGGAGTTTATTGTTTTCTGCACAAGACTATGTTTGCACAGGTGCAATGCAAAATTGACTTGCAGCAGCATCACAGGGACAGAGCATCGGATAAGCTGCATTCATAATAATTAAATGTAAACTCAATTTTACAATAAAGGACACAATTAGAACAAAAAAAGGTCCATTTTAATGCAAAGTGATCAAAATGGTCTTAGCATTGCTAGACTGTAGTGATTAGGGTTGTGCCAGTTGGTTCAAGAACTGCGTGGTTGAAGGAAAGTAGCTGTTCCTGAACCTGGTGTTGTGGTACTTGAAGCTTCTGTACCTCCTTCCCAATGGGAGCTGTGAGAAGATGATATGGCCTTGGACAGTGAGGGTCTTTGATGATGGATGTTGCTTTTTTGAGGCAGCACTCGATATAGATACTACTGATGGCAGGGAGGGTTGTGCATTTGATGTTTTGGGCAGAGCCCGCTAGTCTCTGCAGCTTTTTGTACTCCTCTACATTTGAATTGACATACCAGACCATGATGCAACCAGTCAGGATGCTTTCAATGGTGCATCAGAAGTCCAGCCAGAATTGGTAACCTTGACAATGAGGTGGTTTCCCCTCCAATGCTTTGAACAAGGAGTTAACCACATTTATAAGTTCAAGGCCGAGTTCTGACTGGTTCTAGTTTATTTTGCTTAACATTCCTATTAACCTTCTGCTTACACTGAAACAAACCTGGAGATCCAGTTCCAGCTGACAAACCCTAATCTAGGAAGGAGAACGTCTCGAGTCATGGATCTTAATTTAAAGTTAAAGGAAACTTTAATCAGAGTATGTGTATGCCACCATATATTACCCTGAGATTCATTTTCTTGCATGTATTTACATGAAAATGAAGAAATACAAAAAGATTGGCAACTACCAGTGTGCAAAACCTCCATCTCAACACTTGGATAGAGACGGGGCTTCCTTCAGAGGCAGTCCCCGGAGAGAAATCTCCCAGCTTACTGGCAAGGTTCAACCTTGTCAGGAGACCTTGGAACATGTTCTTCACCTCCATTCAGCTGATAGAGACTGTGGATATAAGTCAAGCAAGGCTATTGGTTAAATACTTAGAGAGAAAAGTCATAAGACATAGGAACAGAATTAGGCCATTTGACCCATTGAGTCTGCTCTGCCATACGATCATGGCTGATTTATTATCCCTCTCAAATCCATTCTCCTGCCTTCTCCCTGTAACCTTTGAAACCCTTACTAATAAAGAACCTATTAAATTCCACTTTAAATATACCCAATGACTTGGCCTGCACAGCTGTCTGTAGCAATGAATTCCATGGATTCACCATGAGGTTTATGAAACCTAGGGGAATTGTACGGAACTGTTTCGAGTTCCTTGCTTCAGCCATTATAGCTGTTGTCTTGTATCCAGATCTGGGCATTTCACTTTAAGGAAAATGTCAAGACTTGAAAACAGTACAAAGGAGGTTTTACTAAGATGGAACCAAGATTCAAAGGCTTAATGAGAGAGATCAGTGAAAATTTCAGAGTTAGAATCAGGTTTAATATTAACAACAAATGTTGTGAAATGTGGCCGAGACCCTTCGTCAGGACTGAAACCTCGACTGTACCTCTTCCTAGAGATGCTGCCTGGCCTGCTGCGTTCACCAGCAACTTTGATGTGTGTTGCTTGAATTTCCAGCATCTGCAGAATTCCTGTTGTTTGTTGTTGTTTGTTGTGAAATGTGTTGTTTTGCGGCAATACATAATACTATAAATTACAATAAGAAATACATTTTAAAGATTAAATTAAATAAGTAGAGCAGAAAGAGGAATAAAATGGTGAGCTAGTGTTCATGGGTTCAATGTCCATTCAGAAATCTGATGGCCGAGGGGAAGAAGCTGTTCTTGAATCACTGAGTGTGTCTCTTGGGGCTTCTGTCCCACCTCCCTGATGGTAGCAATGAGAAGGGGACATGTCCTGGGTGATGGGGGTTCTTTATAATGAATGCCACCTTTTTGAGGTGTTGCCTTTTGAAGATGTCCTTGATGAATAGCAAGACTCTACGGCATAAAGAGCGTTGGGAACCCCTGTTGGGGAGGGCTAATGTCCACGACGGAGCTGGCTGAGTTTGCAGCTTTTCCGCTTTTTCAGATCCAGTGCAGTGGTCTCTATATCCCTTCTGGCTCTAATTGCTTTGCAATGTGTTCTTATGGTCAGTGGAGCATTAATATCAGATATTAGGCACCAATTTTGAGCTTTGAAGTTATGTGTCTATCAGGGAGGGAAATCTCGGGAATGAGAGAAATCCCATATGTGTTGACAGCCTCTGTCCTGGGACAGAGGGAGGGTGGCTTGCGGTGAGGGTGGGGAAAAAAACCAAAGGGGCATTGACACAGTAGGTGTGGTGAGGGTGTTTTCACTTCAGGCTGAAAGTGGAGCTGGTGGTTTATGATTTAAGATAAAGGGCCACCCACTAAACTCTGAAGTAGTGTAGCAGTTAATGTTTTACAGTACCAGCAACCCAGGTTTAATTTCCACTGCTTGTCTGTAAGGGGTTTGTGCGCTGTCCCGTGACTGAGTAGTTTTCCTCTGGGTTCTCTAGTTTCCTCCGGGTGCTCCAGTTTCCTCCCATATTCCAAAGACATATGGGTCCGGGCTGCTAAGTTGTGTGCAAGCTGTGTTGATGCTGAAAGTGTGGTGACACTTGCAGGCTTCTTTATTTTAAGCCTGTCACCCCTACTGGAGTGTAGGCCACCAAAAGCAGCTCACCAGAGTTTTCTGGCCTGAGCCAGCCTTTCAAATCCGTGTGTAGCACATCCGTATGTTTTCCAGGTGAAGATCCTTCCTCTTCCAGGGACGAGGTCTTTGGAGCCTCTGGTGGCGTTTATGTGGCCCTGTGGTTTTGCAGGATGGGGTCGCTATCCCCATGCCCAACTCTCCTTTCGCAGTTGGGCTTGGGACCATCCGTGGTGGAGTTGACACTGGCAGGCTGCCCCCATCATATCCTCAGAAGAAACCCACACGATTACAGGGGGAACATACAAACTCTTTACAGACAGCGGTGGGAATCAAACCCCGATCTTTCGATTGCTGACTCTGTAATAGCAAGACCCTAACCGCTATGCTACCATGCCGCCCAAATCAGTGCAAGGTGGAAGTCACTGAATTTTGAAATGCATACTATTCTCTTGAGCAACACAGACAGATTTATTTGTTCAACTATTACGCTCAATGCCTGACTCTGCAACTTCTGACAAATCTCCCTCTGTCTTTCCAAGCCCACTCCCTTCCCCTCCCTGTGCCCACTCTTTCCCCCAGGCGGGAAGTCCTGTGTGCCTAATCAGAACCCGGGCCCACGACAGTGTGTTGGCCAGAGCCATTGTTGGGTTAAAACTGTGGGAAGATCTGAACTCACTCAACCTCGCCCTCTGATTGCATGGTCTGATGCCACTTGCGTTTTCTCCCGACACACACAAACAGTTTCTCTTCTCTAGAACTTGCTGTTGCACTCAACTGTTCACTTGTTCACGCCTGTTTGGTTTGCATGCCAGAGCTCGCTGGCTTGTAAAGGGCTACAGAGAGCTTGTGAATAACATGGTGACTGAAACCCGTAACTAAGACCATTAGACCGTAGGACCTAGGAGCAGGATTAGACTATTCGGCCCATCAAGTCTGCTCCACTATTCATCATAGCTGATTTATTTTCCCTCTCAGCCCCATTCTCCTGCCTTTTTCCCATAACCTTTGACGCCCTTACTAATGAAGAAACTAATAACGAAGGGATTTAAATGGTTTAGAGCAAATACTTTGTTTTATTTAGAGCTACAGGCCCTTCTGGCCCTCCATGCCACACTACCCAGCAACCCCCAGTTTAACCCTAGTCACAAGTCAATTTACCAATGAACCTACTAACAGGTACGTCTTTGGACTGTGGGAGGAAACCGGACTACCCGGAGAAAACCCACACATTCCAGGGGAAGACGTACAAACTCCTTACAGAGGACAGTGGGATTGAACTCTGAACCCTGACACCCCGACTGTAGTAGGGTCGTGCTAACTGCTGAAGGGATACTGACAGTGTGTGATTGGAACCCATAAGTAAGACGTAGGAGCTGCATTAGGCCATTTGGTCCATTGAGTCTGCTCTGCCGTTCCACCATTTCCCCTCTCAGCCTCAATCTCCTGCCTTCTCCCTGTAACCTTTGACACCTTGACTAATCTAGAAACTAATCACGAAAGGCATTAAATACTTCAGAGCAAAATTAAAATGGCATCTAATGGTAAATTGGGTGGTAAATCTAATAGCAGAGGATAAGAGGCTGTTCCTGAGTCACTGAGTGTGTGTCTTCAGGAGCCTGTGCCTCCTCTTCTCTCTAATGGTAGTGTTGAGGAGAGGGCATGTCCTGGACAGTGACGGATGCCACCTTCTTGAGGTACCGCCTCTTGAAGATGTCCTCAGTGGTGAAGGAAAGTTTTAGGAGGGATTCCAAACCACGAGCAGTCATGAGAAATGTTGAGCTTGAAGATCTCAGACTAAAAAAAACTGCAGATACTGGAAGTATAAGATAATATGCAAAATGTGAGAAATACCACTCTCTGGCTAAAGAAATTCCTCCTTCTCTCTGTTCTAAATGGACATCTGTGGGGAGAGAAGAGGACCAAAGCTTTCCGGTCCAAAACCCTTTGTAGAGCTGCCAAAGAGGTGGGAAAGAAGCTTGATAAGGTGGGGGGAGGGTGGATTTGTCTCCGAGTAAATAAAATCAGGGTGACCAGGAGGATAGGAAGAGAAGTGATTCTGTATATATGGGTTTTTATCAATACATTATCAATGATGGGAAAGGATAGAGAATCCCTGAAGGTTCTCCTTGGCATTAGAGAGGCTCCAGAGGAGGCTCACAAGAATGATGAGAGAGTTACAATATAAAAGCAAGGATGTCATGCGCAGTCTTGATAAGGCATTGGTCAGACCACACTTCGGAGTATTGTGAGCAGTTCTCAGCCCCTTACGATGAAAGATGTGCTGGCATTGGAGAGGATCCAGAGGAGGTTCATGAGAATAATTCTGGGAATGAAATGGTTAATGTATGAGGAGCGTTTGGCTCTGGGCCTGTGCTTTCTGGAGTTTAAAAGAATGGGGGGGGGGAATCTCATTGAACCTATTGTATTTTGAAAAGCCTAGATAAAGTGGACGTGGAGAGATGTTTCCTGTAGTGGGAGAGCCTAGGACCAAAGGGCACATCCTCAGAATACAAGGATGTCCCTTTTGCACAGAGATGAGGAGCAATTTCTTTAGCTGGAGGGTGGTGAATACGTGGAATATTCACCGATGGCTGTGTGTTTGGAGTTCAAAATAAATTCATTATATAAGTGTATATGGGTCATCCTATACAACCCTGAGATTCATTTTCTAGTGGACACACACAATAAATCTATAGAAAAACCAGAGTGCAGAGGACCACAAACTGTGCAAGCACAAAAAGAAGAATTAATAAGGAGTAGCAGACCACACGACCCAATTTACAACGGTGGTGCGCAAGTGGAACAGGTGAAAAGCTTTGCGTTCCTCGGGATCAATATCACAAATGACCTTTATTCTTATAAAGTATAATAATAAATAAGCAATAAGTATTGAGAACATGAGATGAAGAGTCCTTGAAAGTGAGTCCATTGTTTGTGAGAACATTTCAATTATAGCTGTGGAGGCCAAGCCATTGGATGTACTTAAAGAGGAGGTTGATAGGTTTTTGATTAGTCAGGGTGTCAAAGGTTAAGGGGACAAGGCAGGAGAGTGATAATCAATCAACCATCGTGCAGCAAACTCAATGGGCTGAATGGCCTAACTCTGCTCATGTGTTTCATGGTATTATGGGTGGAGGCTGGGGAGAAACATAAGAGAGATGGACAAAAATCTCATCAGACAGCAGCTCAAGAAGTGTTTCTGGATTAGAATTGGCAGCATACTCAACAAGTCAGCATAAATCAAAACCAAAACTGCAGAAGCTGGATACTTAAAATAAAAATAGGAAATGCTGGGAAAAGAATGTTTTTCCTGGGTAAGTCAGAGAGCGTGGAATCTCAAGAGCTGGCTAAGGAACGAGAGACATCACCCAGCTAACAACTACAATCAGAATCCATTCCCAAAAAGGGTGGTGAATGCAGATTCACAGAACACAGACCAACACAGCGCAAGACAGGCTGTCTGAATTATCAGTGCTGTGCAAAGTTACAGATTAGTTTTATTAGCTGTGTGTCATGTGTACATTGAAACATAGAGGGAAATGCATTATCACATCAATAGTCTGACAATGGTGAGAGTAGCAGTGGCAAAACTGAACCTCAATCTTCTGATCCATCACCAGCGCTGTAAAGCCTTGCACTAACCACTCTGCTAACGTGGCACCCAAGAAAGAAGGCACCACAGGGATTCAGACTCGTTCATTTTTCACGTGTACGTCGAAATGTAACTCCGCCATGGACAGTCCCAAACCCGGCTGTGAAAGGAGGAGAGTTGGGTATGAACTCCCCATGGACAGTCCCAAACCCGGCTGTGAAAGGAGGAGGAACGGGTATGAACTCCCCATGGACAGTCCCAAACCCGGCTGTGAAAGGAGGAGGGTTGGGTGGAGGAGGGTTGAGTATGAACTCCCCACGGACAGTCCCAAACCCGGCTGTGAAAGGAGGAGGGTTGGGTATGAACTCCCCATGGACAGTCCCAAACCCGGCTGTGAAAGGAGGAGGGTTGGGTATGAACTCCCCATGGACAGTCCCAAACCCGGCTGTGAAAAGAGGACGGTTGGGCATGTGACTGGCAACCCCATCCCATAAAAACCCAGAGCTACAGAAATGCCAACAGAAGCTCCAAAGAACTCATTCCTGGAAGAGGAAGGATGCATCAAGAAGATGGGCGACACCTGGGGACAGCATAAAAGTCTGGCCCAGGACAAAGGACTCTGGTGAGCTGCTGTCAGGGGCCTACGCCCCAGTACGAGTGATGGGCTCAAGACCATAAGACATAGGAGCAGAATTAGGCCATTCGGCCCATCAAGTCTACTCTGCTATTCAATCATGGCTGATTCTTTTACTTACATGGCTTAAGTAAGTACATCAAAACATACAGTGAAATATGTCACTTCTGTTAACAACCAACACAACCTGAGACTGTGCTGGGGGCAGCCCGTGTATCACAACAATTCAAAGTGCTTACTTATGCCCATCACCCTTACTGGGGCATTGGCCGCCAAAAGTAGCTTGCCAGAGTACTTTGTCCTGGGCCAACATAGCCTACCCACAATGCTCTGCGGAGTAACAAAGGAGGCAAAAGAAACTGAACACAACAAGCAACAAAACAACTGTAAAGAACCTCCCATTCTGCCCTTCTACTCACCCAAACACACACATACCCCGTTCTCTAATCCCAGCCTCTAGCCTCTAGTGGACTCTCAGATTTGCAGATGTAGGCCTTCGACTTCCCCAGTGGACTAGGAGACTCTCGGCACTGGTCATTGGCCATTAACTTAGACCATAAGACATAGGAGCAGAATTAGACCATTCAGCTCATCAGATCTACTCCACCATTTTATCTTGGTTGATCCATTCCTTCTCAACCCCAATCTCCTGCCTTCTGCAGTAACCCTTCATGCCCCGACTAATCAAGAACCATCAACCCCTGTTTTAAATAAACCTGATGACTTGGCTACCACAGCCACCTGTGGCAATCAATTCCACAGAATTACCACTCTCAGCTAAAGAAATTTCTCCTCGTCTCTGTTCTAAATGAATGCCCCTCTATTCTGAGTCTGTGCCCTCTGGTTCTAAACTGCCCCACTATAAGAAACTTTATCTTCACTACCTGGGCATTTCAATATTTGATTGGTTCCTTAAGGTTGTCACAGCTGGAGAGCCTTCCACTATAGGAATCATCATCTCCACATCCAACCCTATCGAGGCTTTTCAACATTTGATAGGTTGCCTTCTGGAGTTCCGATCGACCTTCAGGCTTCAATCTTCATCATCGACCCCAGGAGTCGCTGATGGTGGCAAATGAGACTGTGGATTGAGGACTTCGAACTAGACCTCAAGCTCTGTTCTTGCCAATTCACAACTTGAGGGGTCACTGCTCCTCGTGCCTTCTGCCTCTACGGAGCTCGAATCCCAGAACTCAGAACCCACCGATGAGTCGTTGATTGGATGGGGTGGGGATAAACTTTAGGGGTTTGGACAACTGTCTCTGGTTTGCACAAAGCAATCTTTCACCGCTGAGTGTGGGGTTTCCCTACATCTCACAAAACTCAAAGACATGGGAACAGAATGAGACCATTCAGCCCGTCGAGTCTAATCCACTGTTCCATCGTAGCTGATTTATTTTCTCTCTCAACCCCTTTCTCCTTTCTCCCCATAACCTCTGACACCCTGACTAATCAAGATCCTATCAACCTCTGATTTAAATATACCCATTGACTTGGCCACCACATTTGAGGCAATGAATTCCACAGATTCACCACCTGAAGAAATTGCTCCTCATCACTGTTCTAAAGTAACAACTTTGTATTCTGAGGTTGTGCCACCTGGTCCTAGAATCCCCCATTATAGGAAACATCATCTCCCCATCCATCCTACCTAGCCCTTTCAACCCTTATCTAAGAAAGGATGTGCTAGCTTTAGAGAGAGTCCAGAGGAGGTTCATGAGAATTATCCTGGGAATGAAAGGGTTAACATATGAGGAGTGTTTGGCTCTGGGCCTGTAGTCAGTGGAGTTTAGAAGAATGAGGTGGCGGGCTCATTGAAGCCTCTCGTACGTTCAACTTGCCCTCTCTCGCCAATGAACCAAAGTTCCTGTTCAAAGAATAAAAGTCCTGGAGCGTGTACTGTTCTCAGAATCTACAGCAAAACAAGCCGCCTTCTCACCACTTGGAAGGAGACAGGGCTTCCTTCAGAGGCAATCCTCCAGAGAGAAACCTCCCAGGTCACTGGCAAGGCCATCCCTGTCAGGAATCCTTTGCCACCAGAAAGTGTCCTCCTTCTCTGCTGCGTAATTAACACCTGATGGAAACTGTGGAAATAAGTCAAGTTCTGCCGGTTTGGGTCGCTGCTCCCCGGAGACGTTATTGAAATTCTGAGATTTATGGATTGGACTGTAGTTCATATTGGCCTCTTTCAGTTCTATGTTTTTTGTTCATGTTCTTGACCATTCTTTCTTGTTGTCATCTGGCGGGCTGGGTCTTTGGTTTTTGCGTGAGGGAGGGGTTGGGGTGTTTGGGGTTTGCAAGCTTTTGTTTCTTTTTCTTTTCATGCGAGGGGGAGTGAGGTCTTTCTTTCAAATACTTTTATGGTCTTCTGTATTCTACGGCTATCTGGAAAGACAAGTTTCAGAGTTGTACTCTGCATACATACTGCGATAATAAAATGAACCTTTAAAGCAAGGCTATCAGTTAAATACTTAAAAAGGGATAGGCCAAAAATACACAGGAGCAGAAATAGACCATTCAACCCATCGAATATGCTCTGCCATTTGATCATGGCTAATTTATTCAAACCCATTCTCCTGCATCGCCCCCATTGCCTTTGACATTCTTACTAATCATTGCCACAGACAGCTGTGGAGGCCAAGTCATTGGGTACATTTAAAGAGGAGTTTGATAGCTCATGATTAGTCAGGACATCAAAGATTATGGGGGAAAAGGCAGGAGAATAGGATTAAGTGGGATAGTAAATCAGCGATGATGGAATGGCAGAACAGACTCTATGGTCCAAATGGCTTAATACTGCTCTTACGTCTTACGGTCTAATCAAGGACCTGACCTATCAACCTCTGCTTTAAATATACCTAATGACCTGGCCTCCACATTTTTCTGTTGCAATGAATTCCACAAATTCATCGCCCAAAGGAAGTAAGTTAACAGATCTAGGCTGAGATCAGAATCAGGATGTTGTGTTGCAGTTGTATAAAATCATGAGGCGTAGGAATGGAGTGAATGTGCGCAGTCTTTGTCACAGGGTTGAGCAATCAAGAACTGGAGGTCAGAGGTTAAAGGTGAGGAAAGAAAGATTTAAAAGGAACTTGAGTAACTTTTTTACACAGAAGGTGGTATCTATAGTACTGTGCAAAAGTGTTAGGCACATATATATAGCTAAGCCTGTCGTTCAGCACTGTAGTAATTTTATGTATTGCTACAAAAAAACAAATTTCATGATATATGTGAGTGATGATAAACCTGATTCTGATATGGGCCTCTATTGTGGACTGAGAGTAGGAAGGGGGCAGGGAGAGGGAGGGAGTGGGAAGCACCAGAGAGATATTCTGTAATGATCAATAAACCAATTGTTTGGGATCAAATGACCTTGCCTGGTGTCTCAGGACTGGGTGTGTCTGCTTCTGCACCATTCCCCACCCTGGCACTCTTTCTCTGCCACCTGTCGCACACTCGTCCACCCTCTCCATTCCCAACATACTTCGCTCCTCTCAGATTTACAAACTCGCTCTCCACTCCACATTGACAAATACAGTACCGTGCAACAAAGCCTTAGGCACCCTAGCTATATATACAGGGAGTGGTTGATAAGTTCGTGGCCTAAGGTAGAAGGAATCAATTTTAGAAAACCTAGCACATTTATTTTTCAACATAGTCCCCGCCTACATTTACACACCTAGTCCAGCAGCCATGGAGCATATGGATTTTGGACCTCCAGAAAGTGCCCCCAGCATAGGTGATTGATAAGTTTGTGGCCTAGGGTAGAAGGAGATGAGTTATACAACTCTCGTTACATGCACATGCAGTCAACTCTTTGAGTGATTATGCAGAAAGCTTGAGGTTAATAACTCGTCAGGGGTGATTGATAAGTTTGTGGCCTAAAGTAGAAGGAGGTGAGTTATTAACTTCAAACTTTCAGCATCATCACTCGAAGAGCTGAACTGCATGAACTGCTTTTTTTCCCCCAGCTTCCCAGCACCTGCAGGCAAGAATAGTAGATCAGTATCATCCAGTTCCTCTTGTGTGAGCAATCGTTTGGGGGTGGCACGGTAGCACCATTGTCCCAGGTTCAATTCCCGCCAGTGTCTCAGGAATTTTACATTCCTCCCATGTTCTCCTTGTGAATGTTTGGGTTTCCTCAGCGTATTCCAGTTTCCTCCCTCCTTCTAAAAATTTATGGGTAGGTCAGTTGTGGGTATGCTGTGTTGGCACCGGAAACATGGCGACGTTTGCAGGCTGCCCCCAGCACATTCTTGGACTGCGTTGGTCATCGACACAAACGATGCATTCCACTGTGTGTTTTAATGTTTTTAATGTACACGTGACACCTGTGGCAGGGTCTCAGCCCGAAACTTCGACTGTTTATCCCCCTCCATAGATGCTGCCTGACCTGCTGAGTTTCTCCAGCACTTTGTGTGTGTGTGTTGTTCAAGATTTCCAGCATCTGCAGAGTTTATGACAAATAATACCAATATTTAATCTTCTCGTTTGCTCTGTGGTGAAAAGAAAACTTTCAACTTTCTTAAGCAGGGCTTTTCACCTTCAAGAGGTCACAGACTCTGGTAAAGGAATTATTTTTAGCCTGATGGCGTTGCAGCGTGGGAGGGGTGGTGATGGGGGGAAGGATTGGATGCGGTTGTCTTTCGGTATGTCAACACTGCTGCTGTGTTAGTTCGACAGCAGAGGCACTTAGTCTCCCTGGATCAGCGCAGACGCAGGGGTTGGTGTTTTGACAACAAATGCTTGACGTTTCATTTCAATGGGAGACACGAATCGGGTTACCTCGTGCCTGTACTGAATTTGCTGATGGCTTTTGTGCCACAGTAACCCAATGCCTTGGCTAGTTGACTGGCGAGAGCCCCTCGCTGAAGTTTTGGATTTGTGCTGCAAACCATATGCTCTGAATTTACTGAGGCGGGACGTTTTGTCCCGGATTCATGTTCTACGCTGCCTCGGCTTCAGTCTCTGCTAGGCTTCAGGGAGGGCAGTCAGAGAGGGGCAAGGAGTTTCGACGTATTCCCCAGCCTTCAGTGTCACAGCTCTGCACGCTTTAGAGCTCACACTAAAGCTCCACTGAAAGTTCTCGTTCTCTCTCTCGTTCTCTCTCTCTCTCTCTCTCTCTCTCTCTCTCTCTCTCTCTCTCTCTCTCTCTCTCTCTCTCTCTCTCTCTCTCTCTCTCTCTCTCTCTCTCTCTCTCTCTCTCTCTCTCTCTCTCTCTCTCTCCTTTTCTCTCTCTCTCTCTCTCTCTCTCTCTCCTTTTCTCTCTCTCTCTCTCTCTCCTTTTCTCTCTCTCTCTCTCTCTCCTTTTCTCTCTCTCTCTCTCTCTCCTTTTCTCTCTCTCTCTCTCTCTCCTTTTCTCTCTCTCCTGGGGGTGATGGCTACTGCATAGCATGGATGGTGAGATCGATATTTACAGACACCTCACTTGGTTGAAAAGGGTGAGTAGACTTTACAGCAAACTTGGGAAATCAGTTCAATTTCAAACAGCTCGTCGTGAATCCATGTCCTCTTCTCCCCCCCCCCCCCCCCAGTGATTGTAAGTAAATAGTTATCCGGCTTATTCTTAAATTTGTAATTAAGCAAGGAACTTTCCAGAAAACATACATTTGAGGAAAGTATTTGACAGAATTATTACTAATGTTTACTTCGAAGGTTTAAAGATTACTTGAAGGTCTAGACAGGCCCTGTGTGTACTTTTTAAAGGGAGCAGCAGTGATTTGGACGGAGAGTGCCGATGTGAGGCAGAAGGAGGATTGAACGGGATGGCTGGCCAATCGATCTTGTTTCTTCTTCACCCGAGAACACACCAGGAAATAGTTTGCATTTCTGTATTATTGGAACCGTGTGTTCAGCTCGGAATGAAAGTGTTCAAAAGAGCTTTGTCTCCGACCGGTGGGGGAGGGTACTAAGTGGGGGTGGGCTGAGAGGGGTTTGAGTGTTTAAAACCACACATACCGTCCGATAAACTAGGACCTTGCAGAGAAATGCAGAAAAAAAAACAGTGCATGTATGTATTAGTTTGTGGTTCGGGAGATACCACGTACCTGTCCAAGTATTAGCATAGAGATACGGCCCGGAAACAGGCCCTTCAGCCCGTCTGCTCAATGCCGACCACAGCATCCTCCCTGCTAGTTCCAGTTGCCCCTGCCCTCCATGTACCGATCAGTAAGTCTCTTAAATGTTTCAATTGTAGCTGTCTCAACCACTTCCTCTCGGAGCTCATTCCGGGTACCCACTTACCCCTCTCAGGTCTTTTTAAATCTCTCCCCTCTTTTCTTGTGTCTGTGAACTCTAGTTTTGAACTGTCCAATCCTGGGGAAAAAGACTATGACTGTCCACCTTATCCATACCCCTCACGATTTAATAAACTACTATGAGGTTACCCCTCATTCCAAGGAGTATAATTCCAGCATGGCCAACCACTCCTTATAACTCAGTCCTCTGGTCCCTGCAGCATCTTTGTAAATCTCTCCTGAATCCTCTCAACCTTGCTAATGTCTTTCCTATAACAGGGTGACTAAACCTGTGCACAATACTCCGTCATCAAGGACCCCCACCATCCAGGCCATGCCCTCTCACTGCCACCTCCAGAAAGGAGGTACAGGAGCCTCAGGACCCACACCACCAGGTTCAGGAATAGCTATTACCCTTCAACCATCAGTCTCTTGAACCAGAGGAGATAGTTTCACACTCCCCAAAACTGAACCGTTCCCACAAACTCTCTCTCCCCCCCCCTGCATTCCGCAGGGATCGCTCTCTACACAACTCCCTTGTCCATTCGTCCCCCCCTTCCCTCCCCACTGATCTCCCTCCCAGCACTTATCCGTGTAAGCGGAACAAGTGCTACACATGCCCTTACACTTCCTCCCTTACCACCATTCAGGGCCCCAAACAGTCCTTCCAGGTGAGGCAACACTTCACCTGTGAGTCGACTGGGGTGATATACTGCGTCCAGTGCTCCCGATGTGGCCTTTTATATATTGGCGAGACCCGACGCAGACTGGGAGACCGCTTTACTGAACATCTACGCTCTGTCCGCCAGAGAAAGCAGGATCTCTCAGTGGCCACACATTTTAATTCCACATCCCATTCCCATTCTGATATGTCTATCCACGGCCTCCTCTACTGTAAAGATGAAGCCACACTCAGGTTGGAGGAACAACACCTTATATTCCGTCTGGGTAGCCTCCAACCTGATGGCATGAACATCGACTTCTCTAACTTCTGCTAAGGCCCCACCTCCCCCTCGTACCCCATCTGTTACTTATTTTTATGCACACATTCTTTCTCTCACTCTCCTTTTTCTGCCTCTGTCCCTCTGAATATACCTCTTGCCCATCCTCTGGGTCCCTCCCCCCCCCCTGTCTTTCTTCCCGGACCTCCTGTCCCATGATCCTCTCGTATCCCCTTTTGCCTATCACCTGTCCAGCTCTTGGCTCCATCCCTCCCTCTCCTGTCTTCTCCTATCATTTTGGATCTCCCCCTCTCCCTCCAACTTTCAAATCCCTTACTCACTCTTCCTTCAGTTAGTCCTGACGAAGGGTCTCGGCCTGAAACGTCAACTGCACCTCTTCCTACAGATGCTGCTTGGCCTGCTGCGTTCACCAGCAACTTTGATGTGTGTTGCTTGAATTTCCAGCATCTGCAGAATTCCTGTTGTTTGCCCACAAACTGTGGACTCACTTTTAAGGACTCTTACACCTCATGCTCTCAATATTTATGACTTACTTACTTTTTTGAGTTTGCACAGTTTTTTGTGTTTAGCAGATTGGTTGTTTGTCGTGGTTTTTTTTTGCATTGATTGTGCCTCTATATACTGTGAATGCCCGCAAAAAAGTTGAATCTCGGTAGTATGTGACATATGTGTACTTTGAACTTTCCACTTTGAACTTTTTTGAACTTTGAAGTGTGGCTTCGTCAATGACTTGTATCATTGCAACATAATGTCCCAATTTCTAAACTCGGTGTTGTGACTGATTAAGGTTAGTGTGCCAAACACCACTTTCACTGTCCTGTCTACATGCACGGCTGCTTTCAGCGAGCTGTGTACTTGTACTCCCAGCTCCCTATCTGAGGACGTTTTAAACGTTGTTAATGTATGAGACCCAAACACGTAGGAACCGCTGTCAGGAAGATGTTATGTTGGCATACATTGCAAAAAGATTTAAAGAATAGCTTTATTTGTCACACGTACATCGAAACATCCAGCGAAATGTGTCATTAGCGTCAATGAGGTGCTGGGAACAGCCCACAGGTGTCAACGTGCTTCAGGTGGCAATACAGCATGCTCACAACTTACTACTCCTGTACATTTTTGGAACGGGGAAGGAAACTGAGGGGTCCTGCAGGAAGCCTTGTGGTCACAGGGAGAATGTACAAACTTCTTACAGGCACCGGCTGACATTGAACCCCAATCGCTGGCATTGTAAAGCGTCACGCTAGCCACTACACTACTGTACTGGCACAATCCATGACCGGCAACTTGCAGGGACACATTAACATCCTGTACACCTGCACTACTCATCTAGCCACTTCACCACTGGCTGCCATACCTTAGGTTAACCATACCTCAAGCTGCACAGTACTGTGTAAAAGTCTTAGGCACCCTAGATATTTTTTATGGTTTCTGAAGGTCTGGCCTCCACAGAGCCCTGATCAAGGCTGTCTAGGATTACCTGGAGAGACAGAAGCAAGTGAGACAGCTAACGTCTTCAGAAGAGTGGCAAGTTCTCTGAGATACTTGTGATAACGGACCAGCTGATTTTCTTATAAAACTGCACAGCAGTGTACCTCAGAGAACTGATGCAGTTTTAACGGCAAAGGGTCAAAGGGTTTTACTGCTTACTGCTCTTTATAGTAAAATTTTTGATATTTAGATACTTCTAATTTCATTATTTTTGAAAACATCTTTGCTTTACAGAATTATTTTACATGTGCTGAAGACTTTTGCACAGTGCTATAGATCTCCTTGGACTGTGTTGGTCATCGATACATTTCACTGCATGTTTCAATGTTCATGTGACAAAGCTGAAAGTTCATCTTTGAACAAGACGTGGTGAGAGTTTGGAAGTGAGCAGCAGCATCGTGACAGTGGAAGAGAGAGACAGATTTAGGTTTATTATCAGATTCATATGTCATGAAACTTGTTGTTTTGAGGCAGGAGTACAGTGTGAGCATTATTCCAAACGACTAATAATGAGGTAGTGTTTCTGGGTTTGTGGACCATTCAGAAATCTGATGGTGGAGGCAAAGAAGCTGTTCTTAAAACATTCCCAGGACTTGAGGTACTGAGTTACAGGGAAAGTTAAACAGGTTCAGACTTTATTCCCTGGTACATAGGAGAATGAAGCAGGATTTGATAGAGGTATACAAAATTATGAGAGGTTTTGAGAGGGTAAATGCAAGCAGGCTTTTTCCACTGAGGTTGTGTGAGACTAGAACTTGAGGTCGTGGGTTAAGGGTAAAAGGTGAAATGTTTAAGGGGAACATGAGGGGAAACTTCTTCACTCAGAGGGTCATGAGAATGTGGAATGAGTTGTCAGTGGAAGTGCTGGGTCCAGGTTTGATTTCAAAGTTTTAAGTGAAGTTTGGATGATGGGAGAAGTATGGAGGGAGATGGATCAAGTGCAGGTCAATGGGACTAGACAGAGTAACAATATAGAATAATAGGATAAGAGGCTAGATGCGCTGAATGGTCTGTTTCTGTGCTGTAGCATTCTATGACTCTATTGACTGTGTGTATTCAGGTTCCTATACCTCCAATTCCTCCTGGTGGGAATGAGAAGACCACAAAACGTAAGAGCAGAATTAAGCTATTTGGCCCAACAAGTCTGCTCTGCCATTCCAGAAGAGGGCATATCCTAGATGTTTAATGATGGAGACGCTTCAGGGAGCAGCACCTCTTAATGAGGAGAATTATGCCCACGATGGAGCTGGCTGAGAATACATCCCTCTGCAGCCTCTTGCAATCTTGTACATTGGAGGCTTCAGTCCAGGCTGTGAGGCAGCCAGTTAGAATACTCTCCATGGTACAACTGTAGAAATTCACTGGAGTCTCTGGTGGCATACCAAATCTCCAAAAACTCCTAAAGAAATATAGCTACGGGTGTGCCTTCTTTGTAATTGCATCACTATGTTGGGCCCAGGGTAGATCTTCAGAGATGTTGATACCCAGGAACTTGAGGCTGCTCATTGCTGACCCCGTAATGAGGACTAGTGTGTGTTCCCTCGACTTCCCCTTCCTGAAGTCCATATCGGGTCCTGGGTCTAGCTAATGCTGAGTGCCAGGGTGTTGCTGTGGCACCACTCAACCACCTAATCTATCTCTCTCCTGTACACCATCTCATTACCATGTGAGAATCTGCCAACAACAGTGGTGTTGGTAAATTTATAGATGGCGTTTGAGCTGTGCCTAGCCACACAGTTGTGGGTGAAGAGAGAGTAGAGCAGTAGGCTAAGCACGAAACCTCGAGCTGTGCCAGTGTTGATTGACAACGAGGAGGAGACGTTATTACTGATCCACACTGACATGCCTCAAAAGCATACAGAGAGCAGCAAATCTCTGCAGCCAAGTAGCCTCTAAGTTTTCTGCCAGGTTTGAGGTCTTAATCTTCAAACATTTCTTTTTCTCAGGAGGATTACAGGATAAACCTTGGTGAACTTGACAAATACTATGCAGACTTCAACAGAAAGGGAAAACTTCCCTAACATAAAGAGGCATTCATTAGTCTGATTCATGCAACCCTACCATATCCCTCGCACCTCAATTCCGCAAACATCTCAACATTGTTCCTTTAAATTATATAAACATATCTTAACCACAATTTCCATTCTTGTTTGTATAAAATCTTAAAAGTTATCACTCTGACCAAGAAATACATCACCCCACCTCACGTTATGGCATGTATTGTTCCTTGCTGGTGTCTGTGAATTAACATTTAACGGCCATTTTCTGCTTTAAAAAAATAACCTTATCCTTATTTTTGTTCTTTAATTTTTGAATGAGTCATTAAGATGAGGTGCAGTCTGCTCCCCTGCATTATCGCAGACATTCCCATGGGATTATTTCATGTTGTCATTGAACATTACAGTACAGAACTAACCCCTTGCCCATAATGTTGTACTAACCTTCAAACCTACTCTAAGATCAATCTACACGAAATGCTGGAGGAACTCAGCAGGTCAGGCATCATCTATGGAATTGAATAAGCAGTCGATGCTTCAGGCTGAGACCCATCAATTGAATCCTTCCCTTTCACATAGCTCTCCATTTTTCTATCCTCCATGTGTCTGTCTAAAAGTTTCTTAGATGCCCTAATGTATCTGCCTCCACCAGGCTAAGTAGGAGGGGAGATTCGGTGTGATTTTAGAGTAGGTTATAAGGCTGGCGGAGTGAAGATACGTCTCCACCAATGGAGGCCTAAGGCACTCCTTCCCTCCGCAGGCCTGCAGGTCACAAGTCCCGGTTATGCGACCACTGACGTCAGGCAGACAGTCTCTGAAGAGGATTGATAATGACTGGATCGCCTGTCTTAGAAACCATAGAAACTACAGCATAGAAACAGGCCTTTTGGCCCTTCCTGGCTGTGCCGAACCATTTTCTGCCTAGTCCCACTGACCTGCACACGGACCATATCCCTCCATACACCTCCCATCCGTGTATCTGTCCAATTTATTCTTAAATGTTAAAGAAGAACCCGACACTGGGTGTCTCGACATTGGTAAAGACACTGTCCAGAAGAAGGCAATGGCAAGCCACTTCCGTGGGGAAATTTGCCAAGAACAATCACAATCATGGAAGATCATGGTCATCCGTGTCACACGACATAGTACGTAATGAACAACAGGACTGGCACACAGCATAGGCCGAAGACCCTGTACTGTGTTCTGCTATTCTATGTTCTATGTTCTTCTCCATATTCTTCCTACAGTGTGGCAGCCAGAATTGCATGCAGTAGTCCAAAGATGACTTTACCAATGCTTGTACCCTGTAACACAACTTCATGATTCCTTGACTGACACATCATCTTCAACACTCTGTTTACCCTGGTCCTGACAAATGGTCTCGGCCCGAAACGTCAACTGTACCTCTTCCTAGAGATGCTGCCTGGCCTGCTGCGTTCACCAGCAACTTGGATGTGTGTTGCTTGAATTTCCAGCATCTGCAGAATTCCTTGTGTTTGCTGTTTACCCATGTTGCCTTTTTCAGGGAATTACTGACTTGCTCCCAAAGATCCAGTTCTTTAAGAATCCTCTCCAGGACCAGACCCTGGTCTAATTTCCTAAATTGCACCACAGGTTCTTGATTAGTAAAGAGTGTCAGAGGTTATGGGGGAGAAGGCAGGAGAATGGGGTTGAGAGGGGAAATAATTCAGCTGTATTAGAATGAGGGTGGCGCTGTTAGAGGTTTGTCCCTACCAAAGGAGGTGTAAGGCACTCCTCCCCTCTGCTAGCCTGCAGGACACCCTTGGACAGGGTGTATCACCTGTTTAGCCCCTCTGAATCAGGGTCACATGAAGCTGTAGGAGCAGGTGGTGGATGGTCGTATGAGCAGCTGGTGCACATCACAAGTCCTGGTTATGTGACCACTGACGCCAAGCAGACAATCTCTGAGGAGTATTGATAATGGCTGGGATCACCCATCTTGTAAAGACACTGCCCAAAAGAAGGCAATGGTAAACCATTTCTGCAGAAGTAGTTTGCCAGGAACAATCAGGGTCATGAGACCAATAAAAGAAAATGTGCAGATGCTGGAAATCCAAGTAACACACACAAAATGCTGGAGGAACTTGGCAGGCAAGGCAGCATCTATGGAAAAGAGTACCGTTGACAGTTCGGGCCGAGATCCTTCAGCATGAGACTATGATCATCTATGCCATACCATAAGACGTAGGAGCAGAATTAGGCCATTCAGCCCATCCCATCAATTCTGCTCCACCATTCCATCACGCCTCATCCCGGATCCCACTCAACCCCATATACCTGCCTTCTCACCATATCCTCTGATGACCTGACCGATCAGGAAACCATCAACTTCTGCCTTAATTGTATCTACAAGCTTGGCCTCCACCGCAGTGTGTGGTAGAGCATTCTGCAGATTCACCACTCTGGCTAATAAAATTCCTCCTTACCTCTGTTCTAAAAGGTCACCCTCAATTTTAAGGCTGTGTCTTCTAGTTCTGGATAGCCCCACCATAGGAAACATCCTCTCCACACCCACCTTATCCACATTTGGTAGGTTTCAATGAAATCCCTCCATATTCTTCTAAATTCCAGTGAGTACAGGCCCAAAGCTGCCAAATCCTCCTCATATGTTAACCCTTTTGTGCCCAGAATCATCCTTGTTGATCTCCTCTGGACTCTCTCTAATGACAACACATCCTTTCTGAGATATGGGGCCCAAAACTGTTGACTATACTCCAAGTACAGCCTGACCAGCGTCTTATAAAGCCTCAGCATTATCTTCTTGCTTTTATATTCTATTCTCCCTGAAATATTTACCTTCTTTACCACAGACTTGACCTGTAAATTAGCCTTCTTGGAGTCTTACATAAGTTGCTGTGCACATCTAATGTTTGAACCTTCTCCCATTTAGGTAATAGTCTGCACTATGGTTCCTTTTACCAAAATGCATTATCATACATTTCCCAACACTGTATTCCATCTGCCACTTTTTTGCGCTTTCTTCCAATTTGTCTAAGACCTGTGCAATCGCATTGCTTCCTCAGCAATACCTACTCCTCCACCTATCTTCATATTATCTGCAAACTTTGCCACAAAGTCATCAATTACATTATCTAAATCAGTGACAAAGAATGTGATAAGTAACAGTCCCAATACTGACCCCTGAGGAACACCACACGTCACTGGCAGCCAACCAGGAAAATCCCCTTTTATTCCCACTCACTGCCCCTTGCCTGTTAGCCATTCCTCTATCCATGCCAATATCTTTCCTGTAATCTCATAGGATACTGATTGTGGATGATCAGCCATGATCACAGTGAATGGCGGTGCTGGCTCGAAGGGCCGAATGGCCTACTCCTGCACCTATTGTCTATTGATTTTACCTTATTAAGCAGCCTCATGTGTGGCACCTTATCAAAAAATGCTTTCTGAAAATCCAAGTAAGTGACATCTACTGCCTGTTCGTTGTCCACCCTGCTTGTTACTTCCTCGAAGAATTCAAACAGAGTTGTCAGGCAAGATTTCCCTTGATAGAAACCA
Organism: Mobula birostris; assembly: GCF_030028105.1. NCBI lineage: Eukaryota > Metazoa > Chordata > Chondrichthyes > Myliobatiformes > Myliobatidae > Mobula > Mobula birostris. Next base: position 111,949,572 of record NC_092380.1, read on the forward strand.
TGCTGACTTTGACTTATTTTATAATTAGTCTCCAAGTACTCCGAAAACTATTCCTTAATAATAGACACCAACACTTTCCCAACCATTGAGGTTAGGCTAACTGGCCTTTCCTTTATTTTGCCTTCCTCCCTTCTTGAAGAGTGGAGTGACATTTGCAATTTTCCAGTCCTCGGGGTCCATGCCAGGATCAAGTGATTCTTGAAAGATCATGACCAATGCATCTGTTATCTCTTCAGCAATCTCTCTCAGGTCTCTGGGATGTAGTTCATCTGGTCCAGGTGACTTGTGGACCTTAAGACCTTTCAATTTGCCTAACACCTTTTCCTTTGTAATAGCAATGGCACTCACTCCTGCTCCCTGACACTTGCAGACCTCTGGTACACTGCTAGTGTCTTCCTTACAGAAGACAGATGCAAATTATTTGACACGCCACATAATGATGATGATAGAGAAGATTCCCAGCTGAATGCCCTAATCCTACTCCTGTGTCTTATGGCTTTGAGTGCAAGAGCTGGGACATTATGTTCCAGCTGTTCAGGACGTTGGTGGGACCACACTTGGAGTTTCATGTGCTTTTCTGGTCACCAGGGTACAGGAAGGATGTCATTAAGTCAGGAAGGCTGCAGAGGAGATTCCAAGTCAGAACTGCAAGATTTGAGTAACAGTACTGTGCAAAAGTCTGTGGCACATGCAAATACAGGTATAGCTAGAACGCCTAAGACTTTTACACAGTACTGTATTTGTCAGTGTGGAGTGGAGAGCGAGTTTGTAAAGCTGGCAGGAGCAAAGGATGTTGGAAATGGTGAGGGTGGAGTGCCACAGGAGGGGTGTGGGACAGGTGGCAGAGAAGGATTGGTGTGGGTGCAGGCATACCCAGCCCTGAGACACCAGAGAAGATCATTTGATTTATTAATCATTACACACATTCTTCTGGTCCCCCCCTCCCCCTCCCCTCCCCTCCCCTCCCCCTCCCCCCTTCCCACTCTCAGACCACAACAGAGACCCATATCAGAATCAGGTTTATCATCACTCACATATGTCATGATATTTATTTTTTTTGTGGCAGCAGTACAGTGCAATACATAAAATTACCACAGTACTGTGCAAAAGTTTTAGGCATCCTAGCTATGTGCTGAAGACTTTTGCACAATACTATATTAGGAGAGAATGATAATTTGGAGCCCTTTTCCCTGGAGCAAAGGGGGCTGATGAGTGTCCTTATAGGGGTTTACAAAATCAGGAGAGGCAAAGATCAGATGAATGGTTTCCGTCTTTTTCCTAGGGCTGGGGATTCTAAAACTAGAGAGCATTGGTTTAAGAAGAGAGGGGCAATAATTGAACTGAGGGGCGTCTTTTTTCCCCACAGAGATACTGGTGTATAGAACGAACTAGCCGACAGAGGAAGTGGTTGTGATGGTACAATTACAATGTTTAAAGGACATTTAGACATGTGTATGAACCCCAGAGATTCTGCAGATGCTGGAAATCTTAAGCAAAATGCTGGAGGAACTCAGTAAGTCGGGAGTATCTATGGAGGGGAATAAGCAAACGATCTTTTGGGCTGAGTACTAATGAAAGGTTTCAGCCTCAAACATTGTCTGTTTATTTATTTTCAAAGATGCTGCCTGACCTGTTCTGTTCCTCCAGCATTTTGTGTGTGTTTTCTTGGACATGTACATGGTGAGAAAAGGTTTAGAGCAGCGATTCCCAAATTGGGGTCCATAGCCCTCAGAGAGATATGGGCCAAATGTGGGCAAGTGGAACTAGACAAGTAGATAACTTGGTCAGCATGGACAATTTGGACAGGAGAGCGTGATTCCATGCTGTGTAACTCTGTGCAGTTGTGCCATAACCTCCCTCCTTTTATGAAGGCCGTCTTCACTGCCTTGACTACCTGCGCTGTCACCTTCAGGCGTCTTTGGAGCAGTACATCAAGCTCACCCTGTTCCTCAACACTCCCCAGGTTCCAACTGTGTATTATGGTAGCTGGTTGCAAACAGAAGTTCTCTTTGTAGAATCTTGTTGTATTTAAATCAGCTGCCGTATTTCCTTCATTTAATTTTCAACCCAACGAGCCCAACAAGCTCATGTTGCCCAATTACACCCATGTGACCAAATAACCTACTAACCAGTACATCTTTGGGCTCGTTACCATAGTGTATCTCCAAATTAAATTAAATCTAGAAAAAGACATCTACCAATTATGTTGTACTGCCTGTCTATATATTGAATGAATAAAGATCTGTTTTAGAAATATAGAAACCGGAACAGGCCCTTTAACCCACTGCGTCCGCACGTTATCAGATGGTTCATAAGACCATAAGGTTCAAGGTTGTTATAATGTCATTTCCAGTACACATGTAAAGGAGATCGGCATAATTGTTACCCGATCCGATGTCTGTAAGAATTCTCCCCGTGACTATGTGGGTTTCTTCGCTGCCTGGTAAAGTGATGGAGGCAAATACATCACAAACAAGAGAAAATCTGCAGATGCTGGAAACCCGAGCAACAGACACAAACTGCTGGAGGAACTCAGCAGGCCAGGCAACACCTATGGAAGAAAGCACAGTCGACGTTTCAGGCGGAAACCCACGCATTAGGGTCCTGCTGAAGGGTTTCGGCCCGGAACGTCGGCTGTACTTTTTTCCGTAGATGCTGGCCGGCCTGCTGAGCTCCTCCAGTAGTTTGTGTGAAAGGCAAATACATCAGAGGCTTTTAAGAGACGTTTGGATAGGCACATAAATCTGAGGAAGATGGAGGGATATGGACATTGTATAGGGACGAGGGATTAGTTTTTGGATATTTTTGATTGACACATGTTTATCACAATATTGTGGAATGAAGGGTGTGTTCCTGTGCTGTACTAATCGGTGTTCTATGTTTTAACTACATAAGATAGCATACATACACAGATTAATTGTATGTCCATAAAGTGACACTAGGCACAGGAATGTCTGTACATAAAGTGACTGACAGGAAATGATAAAGTAATGCTGTTTTGGGGGGGCGGAATTGGTTATCGGGTGGAGGCGTTGATCAGCCTTACTCCTTGGAGAAAGTAACTGTTTTTGAATTTGGTGGTCCTGGTGTGGATACTGTGTAGCCTCCTCCCCGATGGGAGTGGGACCAACAGTCCATGAGCACGGTGGGTGGGATCCTTCATGATATTGTTGGCCTTTTTATGGCATAAGACACATGTAGGAGCAAAATTAGGCCATTCAGCCTATTGAGTCTGCTCTTCCATTGAGAAGCAATTAAAATGTACACACAAGAGTTTCTGTAGATGCTGGAAACCTGAAGCAACCCACAGAAAATGCTGGAGGAATTCAACAAGTCAGGCAGCTTCTGTGGGGGGAAATGGACAGTTGACATTTCAGTTGAGACCCTTCATCAGGACGTAAAAAGGAGCTAGCATAAAAGGGTAACACTATCACTTCCCAATCTGTGACATCATTCTCACTCTCCCAATTCCTCAGCTGCCAATCATACTCCCTGCACCTGGATTCGCCTATCACCTGCCAGATCTTGCTCCACCCATTCTCCCCACCTTTTTATACCTGCTGTCTCCCCAATTTCTTCACCGTCCTCATGAAGCGTCTTAACTCTCCATTTTCCTCCATAGATGCTGCCTAACCAAATGAGTTCCTCCGGCATTTAGAAAGAAAGAAAGATTATCTTTATTTGTCACATTGTCAACCACGATAACATAGCATTTTGCACAATCTGTTACAGCTGGAGTTCAGAGTTAAATCTGGTGTCCTCTGTAAGGAGTTTGTATGTTCTCCCCGTAACTGCATGGGTTTTCTCCCACTGCCCAAAGACATAGGAGTTAATAGGTTAATTGGTCATTGTAAGTCATACTGTGATTAGGCTAGGGTTAAATCGGTGAGTTGCTGGGGGGACGGTGCAGGTTCATTGGACTGAAAGGGCCTGTTCTGCTCTGTGTCTCTAAATAAATAAACGATGAAACATGCAGCGAGATGTTGCATCATGTCCGCCAATGACCAACACATTCCAAATATGTGCTGGGGGCAGTCCACGAGTGTCATTACGCTTCCGGCGCCAACATCGCATGCTCACAGCTTGTTAACCCCTAACCTGTATGTCTTTAGAATGTGGGAGAAAACTGGAGCACCCGGAGTAAACCCACATGGTCAGGAGACGGCATACAAGCTCCTCGCAGACAGTGGCGGGAGTTCAACCCAAATTGGAAACCCTATTATGTATTTATTATTATTATTATTATTATTTTGTATTTGCAGTTTGTCTTTTGCACATTGGTTGTTTGCCGGTCTGTGTGTCTGTGTAGTTTTTCATTGATGTTAGTGCGTTTCTTTGTTCCACTGTGAATGCCTGCAAGGAAATAAATCTCAGGGTAGTATATGGTGACATATGCAGAACTGTGCAAAAGTTGGAGGCGTATTTATATAGCTAGGGTGCCCAAGACTAAGCTATATATATGTGCCTCACACTTTTGCATAGGACTGTAATTGTCAACATGGAGCAGAGAGCACTTTTGTAAATTTGATGGGAACAAAGGATATTGGGAATGGTGAGGGTGGCAGGGGTGTGAGACAGGTGACAGAGGAGGAGTGGGGATTGGCGCAGGTGCAGACCCAACCAGCCGTGAGATACCAGGCAAGGTCATTTGATTCCAAACAATTGGTTTACTGATCATTACAGAATATCTCTCTGGTACATCCCTCTCCCTCCCCACTTGCTTCCATTTTCCCAATCATGATTCCCCTCTCCCTGCCCCCTTCCCACTTTCAGTCCACAATAGAGACCCATATCAGAGTCAGGTTTATCATCACTCACATATGTCATGAAATTTGTTTTCTTTTCTGCGCCAGTATGGTGAAATACCGTAAGATATAGGAGCAAAATTAGGCTATATGGCCCATCGAGTCTGCTGCACCATTTCATCATGGCTGATCCAATTTTCCCCTCAGCCCCAATCTCTTGCCTTCATCATACATAAAATTACTATAGTATTGTGCAAAGGTGTTAAGTATTCTAGCTATATAAATGTGTCTAAGACATTTGCACAGTACTGTATGAACTTTGAACCTTGGTGGGGGTGTAATAGCATTATGTTATGTTACCATACTACCTTCTGTACGTTTACTGAAATGCATGATTTCCTTCTTGGGCTGACTTAAAACTTCATGTAGATTTGATTCTCCTTAACCCAGATCAGCTGGTTGTGGTTGGTAGTTCATAACAATGAGTTTCTGTTTATAGGAAACAGCCTGATTTTGTTTAAACTTCAACTTGTTCCACTTTCTGTCTGTGTACATAAGGGAGTGAAAGCATTCAGCTGTGTTACAAGGGGTGGGAGCTGTGGTTAAACTGAGCTACGGGCACTTAATTGTCAAGACAAAAGTACAAAGTATGGTTATTATCAAATTGCATGTAAGTTACCATATACAACGCTGAGATTCATTTTCTTGCAGGCATACACAATAAGTCCATAATAGAATAATAATCATAAAAGAATCAATGAAAGACCGCACCAACTTGGGCAGTTAATCAGTGTGCAAAAGACAAAAATCTGTGAAAATACAAAATGAAATACATAATAATAAATAAATAAGCAATAAATATTGATAACATGAGACGGAGAGTGCTTGAAATGAGTCCATAGGTTGTGGGAACAGTTCAGTGATGAGACAAGTGAAGCTAAGTGAAGTTATCCTCTTTGGTTCAAGAGCCTGATGGTTGAAGGGTAATAACTGCTTCTGAACCTGGTAATGTGAGTCCTGAGGCTCCTGTACCTCCTTCCTCCTTCTAAGAAGGCACGGTGGCACCTCTACTTTCTTAGAATTTTGCGTACATTCAACATGTCATCTAACATACTTTGATAAACTTCTATAGGTGTGTGGTGGAGAGTATCCTGACGGGTTGCATCAGGGCCTGGTATGGAAACACCAATGCCCAGGAATGGAAAATCCTACAAAAAGTAGTGGATACAGCCCAGTCCGTCATGGGTAAAGCCCTCCCCACCACTGAGCACATCTACAAGGAATGCTGTCACAGGAAAGCGGCATCCATCATCAAGGACCTCCACCATCCAGACCATGCTCTCTTCTCCTTGCTGCCATAGAGAAGAAGGTACAGGAGCCTCAGGTCCCACACCACCAGGTTCAGGGACAGTTATTACCCCTCAACCATCGGGCTCCTGAACTAGATTCAAAATTCAAAAAACTTTATTGTCATTCTAACCGTACATCAACTCTGCAGGGCAGAATGAGACAGCGTTTCCCAGGAGCAGTGCAATCATAACATAACAAACGCAACACTAAATAATAAACATAACAATAAATAGTAAAACACAACAGCCACATGTCAGTTAAAATCAAGTTATAAGTGTCCAGTGCAAGTTAAAAGTGTCCAAAGCCGTGTCAGGTGGAGCAACTATTTAGCAGTCTGACTGTCTGTGGGAGGAAGCTGTTTAGTAGCCTTGTGGTTTTAGTTTTGATGCTCCTGTAACGTTTGCCTGATGGCAGAAGAACAAACAGTTCATGGAGAGAGTGTGAGGAAACTTAACTCACCCCAACACTGAACTGATTTCACAAACTACGGACTCTCTTTCAAGGAGTCTTTACAGCTCATGTTCTTAGCATTAATTTTTATTTGCAGAGTTCGTACAGAGAAAGTACAGGTAGACAATAAGATGCAAGGTCATAATGAGATGGACTCTTGACCTCACAATCTATCTTATTGTACTAGAGGGCCAGTCAGTCATTTTATAACATCAGGATAGAGCCTGGTGGGACGTGCTTTCAGGCTTTTGTACCTTCCATCGAAGGAAAGCAAGAGAGGTCCACAAGTGTTATCTCTACCTCCTTTTGCACTATATTTATTTATTGATTATGGCTTGTAATATTTTGTCTTGCACCATACTGCTGCCACAAAACATCATTCATTCAGTTTTCTTCCCACATTCCAAGGCGGGTTAATTGGTCACACGGGTGAAATTGGACCGTGTGGGTTCGCTGAGCTGGAAGGCCCTGTTGCCACACTGAATCACTAAATAACTGGGACAAAACTGTCAATGGTAGTGAATCTGATTGTGATTTAGCCTGGGGGGGGGCGGGGGGAGAAGAGAGCATGTCCGGGGTGGGTGGGGTCCTTGATTTGCCGAGGCAGTGGGAAGTGTAGACTGAGTCCATTTAAGGGGGCTGGTTTCCGTGGTGCGCTAAACTGTCTTCTGTTAGCGGGTGGTGCAGTAGCGTAGAAGTTAGCGTAACACTCACAGCGTGAGTGGCCTGGATTCAATTCCGCCACTGTAAGAAGCTTGTATGTCCTCTGCCTGCCCACGTGGGTTTCCTCCGGGTGCTCTGGTTTCCTCCCACTTTTCAAAGACGTACTGGTTAGTGGGTTAATTAGTCATATGGGTATAATCCGGCGGCGCAGGCCCGTTAGGCTGGAGGGGCCTGTTGCCATGCTGTGTTTCCAAATAAATAATGACAGAATTGTCTACAGTGCTGATTTGTGGACTTTTTTTTACGGAGTTTGATTCTTGGCTTGTTCTGTGCCCAGGTCAATCACCGTGCACCTGTGAACAATGAAACGTGCCAGGACCGACTGACCAGGCTGGAAAGTGACCGGGAGTGCCTGGTGCTTCAGGTGGGTAAGACGGCTGCCACCTCTGTTGTCATTATTGCAAAGGCTAGAAATCCCCTAATGACCTTGTAAACACATTAACACAGTTTTGCGCATAAGACATCGGAGCAGAATTAGGCCATTCAGCCCATTGAGTCTGCTCCACCATTCCACCATGGCTGATTTATTATCCCACTCAACCCCATTCTCCTGCCTTCTCCCTGTAACCTTTGACGCACTGACTAATCCAGAACCTATCAACCTCCACTTTAAAATATACCCAATGTCTTGGCCTCCACTGCTGTCTGTGGAAATGATTTCCACAGATTCATAAGAAACATAAGAACATAAGAAATAGGAGCAGGAGTTGGCCATCTGGCCCATTGAGCCTGCCCCGCCATTCAATAAGATCATGGCTGATCTGTCCGTAAACTCAGCTTCATCTACCTGCCTTTTCCCCGTATCCCTTAATTCCCTTACTATGTGAAAACCTATCTAACTGTTTCTTAAATATATTTAGTGAAGAAGCCCCAACTGCTTCCCTGGGCAGAGAATTCCACAGATTCACCACTCCCTGGGAAAAACAGTTTCTCCTCCTCTCCGTCCCACCCTCTGGCTAAAGAAGTTCCTCCTCGTCTCTGTTCAAAAGGGACACCCCTCTTTTCTGAGACTGCGCCCTCTGGTCCTAGATTCCCCCACTATAGAAAACATCCTCTCCACGTCTACTCTATCAAAACCTTTCCGTATTCAATAGGTTTCAACGAGATTCCCCTCATTCTTGTTAACTCCAGCAAATACAGGCCCGGAGCCATCAAATGTTTTTACTGTAAAGGTTAGAAATTCCCTTACGGCCTTTTAAAGACAATAACATGTTGTTGCCCGTCACCCCGGTGCTGCTCGTGCACATATTGGAAAGATTCTGAGAACAACACACAAAATGCCGGGCAAACATACATGCAGATCAGGCAGCATCTGTGGAGGTGAATTTTGCTTTCAAGTCAATTTGAGTTTTTTCACAGTCCTAGTGTGTAGGTGAGTGGTTCAAAGTAAATTTATTATCAACGTACATACAGTATATATGACTGTATACTACCCTTAGATTCATTTTCTTGTGGGCATTCACAGTAAATACAAAGAAACACAACGGAATCAATGAACAACCACACGCAAGAAAGACAGACAAAGAACCAACATGCAAAAGACAACAAACTCTGCAAATACTAAATAAATAAGCAATAAATAGCAAGAACACGAGTTGCAGAGACCTTAAAGTGAATTTGTTGGTTGTGGAATTAGTTCAGTGTTAGGGTGAGTAACGTTATCCCCTCTGGTTCAAGACCAGACCTGTACACGATGTTGTGCTGACCTTTTCAAGATGAATCTAACCCTTCCCTTATACATGGCTGATAACCCTCCATTTTTCTCATACACATGTTTTGATGGACATGTGACAATAACACTAATCTTTAATCTTGTTAAATTGGGGAAAAATGTAAAAATTCTTAAATATTCTCCTGTCTCAGCCTGGAGGACAGAGGTAGGCGCTGCCTTCCTGAGCCACTATTTGGGACCCAGAGTAGCACAGTGGTTATCAGAACACTATCCTGTCTGGGGCCATCTGAGTTTGGAGTTCAATTCCAGTGCCCTCTTTAAGGAGTTTGTACATCCTCCCCCGTGGAATGTGTGGGTTTCCTCCGAGTGCTGCAGTTTAGAAACATAGAAACATAGAAAATAGGTGCAGGAGTAGGCCATTCGGCCCTTTGAGCCTGCACCGCCATTCAGTATGATCATGGCTGATCATCCAACTCAGGACCCTGTACCAGCCTTCCCCCCATACCCCCTGATCCCTTTAGCCACAAGGGCCATATCTAACTCCCTCTTAAATATAGCCAATGAACTGGCCTCAACTGTTTCCTGTGGCAGAGAATTCCACAGATTCACCACTCTCTGTGTGAAGAAGTTTTTCCTAATCTCAGTCCTAAAAGGCGTCCCCTTTATCCTCAAATTGTGAACCCTCGTTCTGGACTTCCCCAACATCGGGAACAATCTTCCTGCATCTAGCCTGTCCAATCCCTTTAGGATTTTATACGTTTCAATAAGATCCCCCCTCAATCTTCTAAATTCCAACGAGTACAAGCCCAGTTCATCCAGTCTTTCATCATATGAAAGTCCTGCCATCCCAGGAATCAATCTAGTGAACCTCCTTTGTACTCCCTCTATGGCAAGCATGTCTTTCCTCAGATTAGGGGACCAAAACTGCACACAATAAATGTTTCCTCTCACATTTCAAAGATGTGCCAGTTAGTAGGTTAATTTGTCCTTGTGGATTGTCCTGTGATTAGGCTAGTGTTAAACATGTGGGTTGCTGTGCAGTGTGGTTTGTCAGGCCGGATAGACCTGTTCCACCCTGTATCTCGAAATAAAATAAAATAAAAACAGAAACTGCTGTAACTCTGAGCGTGCTCTCAGAGTGCTGCTGGCAGGAAGTCCCAGGACCTGAACACAGGGGTGATTTATTTCTGGGTTAGGATGGAGTGTGACATGGAAGGCAACCAGCAGGAGACAGTGTTCTCTTGCACCTTCTGTGTAGTGGAGGAGCATGCAACAGAGGACACAGCCTTAGAATAGAGGGACATCCATTTAGAACGGAGGTGAGGAGGAATTTCTTAGTGGTGAATATTTCTCAGTGGTGAATCTGTGGAATTCGTTACCACAGGTGGCTGTGCAGGATAAGTTATTGGGTATATTGAGGCAGAGATTGATAGATTCTTGATGGTCAGGATATGAAGGGATGTGGGAGAAGGCAGGAGACTGGGGCTGAGAGGGAAATGGATCAGCCATGATGAAATAGTAGAGCAGATTCGATGGGCCAAATGGCCTAATTCTGCTGCTTTGTCTTGTGGTCAACAGTTTTACAAGAATGTTGCTGTGACCTTGAGGGCCTGAACTCACTTAGTTTTGCTCCCTCTGCAATGAAGATGCCATTAAGGTGGAAAGAGTGCAGAAAAGTTTTACAAGAATGTTGCTGGGTCCTGAGGGACTTGGTTAAAGGTTTTTATTCCTTGGAGTGTTGGAGACCAAGGGGTGACCTTATAGAGGTGTATAAAATGATGAGGGGCATAGACTGGGTAAACTCTGCCATGGGCAGTCACAAGCCCAGCTGCAAATGGAGGAGGGTAGGTGATGAGGCTAGAGATCCCATCCCATAAAAACCCAGAGCTACAGGAACACCAACAGAAGCTCCAAAGACCTCATCCCCGGGAGAGGAAGGATACACCAGGAAGATGTGTTACACCTGGGGACGACATGAAAGACTGGACCAGGACAGAGGACTCTGGCAACCTACTCTCAACCTCCTAATTCCCAGCAGGGGTGATGGGCTTAAGAAGATAGAAAGATTGCGTAAATGCACTCAGTTTTTTCTCAGGGTTAAGGAATTAAAAATTAGAGGTCGTAGGTTTGACTTGAGAGGGGAGAGATTTAAAAAGGACCTGAGGGGCAACTTCTTCAGCTAGAGCAGGGGTTCCTTTCCTGAGATCTAGGGACCTCTCAGTTCATAGTGGGAGTCTATGGCATGAAAAAGATTGGGAACCCCCAATACGGGTGGTCTGTATATGGAACGAGCCACCAAAAGATCTAAAACTAGAGGGCATAGGTTTAACCAGAGGAGAGAGGTTTAAAAGGAACCTGATGAGCAAGTTTTTCATCCAGAGGTTTGTAGGAATGTGGTACGAGCTGCCGGAGGATATGGTTGAGGCAGGTGCAATAACAATATTTAATAGACGTTTAGACAGGTATTTGGATGGGAAAGGTAGAGGGATATCAGCAAAATGCAGACAACCGAGACTAACTTAGATGGGGCCAGTTGAGCCGAAGGGCCTAGTTCCAAGCTGAAGACTCGAAAAGCTTTCAGGAAGGAACTGAGTAAATGTACAGTCCTTTGGGGAAAGAGCAAGATACAGATTTCCAATTCATGGGGACTGTAAGGCAGCATAATGATGGGCCAAATGGCCTCGCTCTGCACAGTTCTAGAATCATAAAAATTTACAGTCCCAACGCAAGCCACTCAGCCCATCAAGTCTGCGTTACAGGAAGTATACCCTGGTGCTGCAATGAATGCCTCCAGCCAGCAGACGTGCTAGAGAGTGAAGGCCGCATCAGAATTTGCAATGTGTATGAAGTCTGACTGAAAACATGAACTTGGAACAGAATTAGTGATTTTAAAATGAAAGTGAAATCATTTCTTGGTATCTAAGGGTGATCGATCTCACAGACTCTGACCTCCCCCACCCCCATCCCCTTCTGCAGGCCCAATGACCTTCAGCACTTCTACATGGGAACCAGTCTTTGTCCTTTAAGAACACGGTGTAGCTTGTGTGGTGACCTTTGGCAGGGTTGTACGCTTCCTGGGACAGAGCCAGACATCAGGGCTGCTACATGTTTGCTCTTGCATTCTTGGCTCGAGTTGAGGCTTGCTCAACTCTGCCAGGCCCAATTCAAGCCTTGATCAGCTCCGACCCCCGTCCCACCTTCTTGCAGGGAGGTACAGAAGCTCTCTGTGGCAGGCACGGATCCCTGACACAAGTCAGATGCAAATTTGTGGAACAGAGAAGTTCTACTTCCTCATTTACTGAGGCTGGCTGTAAGCATAAACGAAGCCTTAAAGGCTACAGGCATGATGGTGTCGCTGCCTCTGTGGCCCTGTTGCTTGAGGAGAGAAGCTGCATTTGCCGGTTAGCCAGGGGTAAGCCAAGCCCAGGGCTTCTCACCGACTTTTCTCTGCTCTCCCGCACCACCAGGTGAGTGTGCTCACAGACCAAGTGGAAGCACAAGGGGAGAAGATCAGGGACCTGGAGTCTTGCTTGGAAGAACACCAGCTGAAGCTCAACACAACGGAGGAGATGCTGCAACAGGTATGCGAATCAGGGCCGCGGGGCGGGCTTGTGGAGGAGCCACTGGTGGGTGTTGGTTAAGCGCTCCTGTGGAGCCTTGGACCTGACGTCTGGCCGGGTCACTGAAGGGAGCAGTGAAGAGGTCAGTCACCTCTGTGGGTTGGAAGTCACCTATAGGCCAACGAGGTCAGAATGGGAGGCATTCTTCCGCAAAAGATGAATCAAAAAGACCGGCACGGTTGCGTAGCAGCCAGCAATCGTGGTTCAATTGCCACTGCTCTCTGCGAGGAGTTTTTACATTCTCCTCATGACCACTTGGTCTTCCTCTGGGTGCCCTAGACATACAGGTTAAGATTAGTGAGTTACGGGCGTGCTATGTTGGCGCTGGAAGCATAGCGACAATTACAGGCTGCCTAGCACAATCCTCGCCAACTTGATTTGGCCCGTTTTCCTCCTTCCCAGCATCCCCTTCGTATCTGATGCATGGTCTCAAATCAAAACATTGACAACCCCCTTGCCCTTAAATGCTGCTTGACCTCCTGAGCTCCTCCAACAGTTTGTATGGTTCTCCGTAATATTCAATTTCCTTCTCAACTGCCAGGACAGTTCACAACCTGGAAACAGAGCCTGCAGCCCGCTGTATCCTTGCTGGACGTTAACCACTCTTCTACAGTGGGCCGTATGGTAGTGTAGCAGGTACCCGGGTTCAGTCCTGCCACCATCTATAAGGAGTTCGTCCATTCTCACCGTGACTGAGTGGGTTTCCTCGGGGTGCTCCAATTTCCACCTCCACCCCAAAGATATACTGGTCAGTAGGTTAATTGGTAATTGTAAATTGTCCCATGATTAAGCTAGGGTTAAATAGGTGAGTTTCTGGGTAGACGAGGCTGTTCTAGCACCACCAAGGTTCAAAGTAAACTCATCATCAAAGTACGTGTATGTCACCAAATACGATCCTGAGATTCATTGCCTGGCAGGCATCCACAATAGAACAAAGAAATACAATAGGATCAGTGAAAAGCTACACACAAAGACTGAAGACAAGCTGCAGGTTGTCACCATGTGGGTGCCCTGGTTTCCTCCCACAGCCCAAAGACAACACCGGTCACGTGGGGGTAATCGGGTGGTGTGGGCTCTTTGGGCAGGAGGGCTTGTTCACACGCTGTTTCTAAATAAAATTGAGTTGGTTGACATCTACGCAAGTGTGGTGAGGTATAATAATCACATTTATCGCCATTGACCTCGCTGATGTGAATTTTTGATGGAGCTGGCTGAGTTTACAACTTCCAGCAACTTTTTCCGATCCTGTGTAGTGGCCCCTCCATACCAGACAGTGATGTAACCTGTTAGAATGCTCTCCACAGTATGTCTGTAGAAATTTGCCACTGTAAATTATGACATACCATGTCTCCTCAAACTCCTAATGAAATATAGCTGCTGTCCTGTCTTCATTTGTAATTGCATCAATATGTTGAGCCCAAGATAAATCTTCAGTGATGTTGACACCCAGGAACTTGCAACTGTTCACCCTTTCTACTTCTGGTTCCTCGGTTTTCCCTTTGGCTGGGATTTGAACTCCCCGACTCACTGGAACAGTCTAACCCTTGTCATTGCTAATCCAGAAACAGTCCTGACACTTGCAAACCGGCATTTGGTTACTCAAATTCATTTAATTCTTCTATTTGACCCAGATAGTGTTTTTTTCTAAACCACTGAGCTCCTCAGTCATAGACAGAAGCAGCATGAAAACTGGCCGTTCTGCCCACTGAGACTATACTGACCTGTTTACACTCAGAATCAGAATCAGGTTTAATGTCACTGGCAGCTTCAAAGATTCAAAGTACATTTATTATCAAACTATGTATGCAGCACACAACCCTGAGATTCATTTTCCCACAGGCATCCAAGAAACAAAGAAACATCGTGGAACCCTTAAAACTATCAACGCACAAGAAAAGAACAAATTATGCAAACAACAAAGAACAAACAAATAACACACAGAATATTAAACCTCAGACCACGGTCCTTGACAGAGTCTAGGAATGTTCAGTGTAGCTCAGTTCAATATAGTTTAATGATGTGCTGTTCGTTGATTGCAGGCAGCAGAGCCGGTCCGCGTCAAAGTGCCTGAATCAAAATCACGCAGAATAACAATAAAGAAAGGTGTAACCAGAAACATGTATGACATGTACTGCAGAGTCCTCTAAAAATGAGTCCATTCAAACAGTGCCATTCAAACCTTGCCCAAGACCCAAGAGTCCTGCGCCTTCCCCCGGCGGCAGCGAGAGGGAGAGGGGGAGGGAGACCGGTCAAACGCAGGCAGATGACACTGAACACCCACTTGTCTTCATTGATTTCAGTCTTGCTTGATGCTTTGATTAGTGAGATTGGCAAGTAATGGAGTATGTTGTGAAATACGTTGTTTTGCAGCAGCAGTACATTGCAATGCATTAAAACCACTAAAATTGCAATAAGAAATATTGATTTAAAAAAAAATAAATCAACTAGTGCAAAAAGAGAGGAAAAAACTAATCCTACACCTGACGATTTCTTTCTCCCCACATTCCCATCAGCTCTTAACCCTCCCCCCACAGATTCTACTCTCAACTACACATTAGGGGCAATTTCAGCTGCCAGTCATGAGGGGAGCCTTCTTCACTCAGAGGATCATGAGGTGTGAAACGAGCTGCCTGCACTAGAGGTGCATGTGCATTTCAAAGTTTAAGAGAAGTTCAGGTAGGCACATGGATAGTAGAGGTATGGAGTAGAGTCCCAGTGTAGATCAATTGGAGTAGGCAGGCATGGACTAGATGGGCTGAAGAGCCTATTTCTCTATTTCTCTTTGACTGTAGTTACCCGACAGGAGCACCGGAGGAAGACTCGTGTAGTAACGGGGGAAACGAGTTACCGGCTGCTCCAGCTTCCTCCACACTGCAAAGGCGTACGGGTTAGTAGGTTAATTGGTCACATGGGTGTAATTGGGCGGCAGAGGCTCGTTGGGCTGAAGGGCCTGATACTGTGCTGCATCCATAACTAAGCCAAACCTGAGGGTAACGTCAGGAGGTGCACCTCTGCGTAGAGGGCAGAGGGAATCTGCAATTCCGTTCCCAGAATAGTCATAGTCATACAACATGACAGCACAGGAACAGGACCTTCAGCCCATCTAGTCCATGCTGAACTATTAATCTGCCTAGTATCATCGACCTGCACCTGGACATCACCCTCCGTACCCCTCCCATCCAAGGTAGCTGTTCAAACTTCTCTTAAGCATTGAAATCAAACCCACGTCCACCACTTGCAGTAGCACCTTGTTCCACACTTTCACCGCCCTCTAAGTGAAGACGTTCCCCCTAAACATTTCACCTTTCACCCTCAACCCATGACCTCTAGTTGTAGTCTCACCCAACCTCAGTGTAAAGCCTGCTTGAATATACCCCTCATAATTTTATGTAGCTCTGTCAAAATTCTCTTGATTCTCCTACATTGAAGGGAACGGAGTCCAAACCTATTCAACTTTGCCTCATAACTCGAGTCCTTTAGACTTGGCAACATCCTTGCAAATTTTCTCTGTACTCTTTCAATCTTATTGATATAATTCCTTGTAGTTAGGTGACCAAACCTGCTCTAAATTAGTCCTCACCAACATCTTATACAACTTCAATCTCATCTCCTGTACTCAATGCTTCGATTTTGAAGACCATCGTCTCAAATGCTTTGCCTATGACCCTATCTATCTGTGACACCACCTTCAAGGAGTTATGAATCTGGATTCCCAGGTTCCTCTGTTTTACCACACTCCTCAGTGCCCTATCACTCACAATGTGACTCGGGCTTTGTTAAATAATGTGAAAGTTTGAGACGGGAAACATTGTTCACTTGTTCGACTGTTGATTTATAGGGGAGAGCATTTGGCCCATCAAGTCCGTCCTGGCTCTTGGTGAAACAATTCCATTAGTTTTTCCCTAAGTACCTATCCAATCACTTTCCAAATCCCTGTCTCAAGCCGTTTCTACTGCATCCCCAGCATCTGACTACAAAAGCTGATTCTTCACACCCCTAGGTCACAAACATAGTCACAGTGCTGAAAGAGGCCCTTCGGCCCAACTCTTCCATGCTGACCAAGATGCCCATTTACACTGGTCACATGTCCCTCTTGAACATTTTGACTAAGCTTTAACTCGATAGTGAAGAAAATAAGTATTGTAAAGCTGCAACAGAACTTTCTGACTTTTGGACTCAATGTCTCAACTAATCAAGGCAAACCTGCCATTTGCCTTCTTAACTACCCTAACCGCCTGTGTAGCTATTTTCAGGTTGCAGTGAACATGGACCCCCAAGGTCACACTGGGAATCAACACTTTTAAAGGTTTTGCCCCTAACACTGTGTTGTCTCTTTAGACTTGACTTAACCAAGGTGCAACACTTCACATCCACCTGCCATTTCTCTAGCCATCTCTGCGACAGATCTATATCCCATTATATTCTTTGCCAGTCTTTTACACTATCCACACCACCAATCTTCGTATCAACTGCAAATTTACTAACTCATCCATCTACATTATCATCTAGGTCATTTATGTACATCACAAACTGCAGAGATCCCAGAACAGATCTCTTCAGAACACCAATAATCACAGACCTCCAGCTAGAATAAGTCCTTTCAACCACTACCCTCTGTCTTCTGTGAGCAAACCTGTTCTGAATCGAGAGGACCAATTCACCATGAATTCCATATTGTATGGTGGCACTTGTGGGCTGTCCCTAACACATCCTTGGACATGTTGGTTATTAGCACGAACTACACATTTCACAATATCTTTTGATGTACATGTGGTAAATGTATCTGGATCTAGATCTGATCATGGGCTCTCCCTCCATACTTCACTGGGTGTGATGGTCTGGAGTTCAGTTCCCAGGGTTTGAATCTTCTGACACAATCTTCTGATTTGAGGACTGAGATTGGTGCCTACTGAGCCACCCAGGCCTGCTGGATCTGCAGAGGTGGAATGAATCATGGTTGAACATCTCAATCAGATATCATGCCCTCAGAATGTGAACCACAACTGGCGGAGTATAGAACTATTGCGTCCAATGCTCCTGGTGTGGCCTCCAATACATTGGTTAGACCTGTCGTAGATTAGGGATTGCTTCATAGAGCGCCTCCGTTCCATCTGCAAAAAGTAGAAATTCCCAGTGGCCAAATGTTTTAATTCTGATTCCCATTCCTGTTCCAACATGTCAGTCTGTTTGTTCCATGGTGAGGCCACCTCAGGGTGGAGGAGCAACACGTTATATTTCAACTGGGTAGCCTCCAATGGTGATGGCATGAATATCAATTTCTTTTTCTGGTAAAACATTTTTCCCTCCCCTCTCTTCTTCTTCTACTTCCAATCTAACCTTTTACCTCTTCTCACCTGCATATTACCTCCTTCTGGGTCCCTTCCTCCTTCCCTTTCTCCGATGGTCCACTCTCCTCTCCCAGGAGTCCTTTACCTTTCCTACCCATCTGACTTCACCTATCACCCTCTAGTTATCCTCCTTCCCCTCCCCTTACCTTTTTATTCTGTTCTCTTCCCCTTCCATTCCAGTCCTGAAGAAGGGTCTCTGCCCAAATCGCCAATTGTTTATTCAGTTCCCTTGATTCCTGACCTGAGGAAATTACAGTGTCACAGTAGCATTACAAGTGCACTGATATACAAATATTAGAAGAGAAGTAAGAAAGAATAAAAAATAAGTTACCTCAAACAGTCTAACAGGAGAGGGTCATCACTTCCCCGCTACAGGTTGACTCATTATAGAGCCTAATGGCAAGGGTAAGAATGACCTCATATCGCGCTCTTTGGAGCAGCGTCGTTGTCTTAGTCTATTATTGAAAGTGCTCCTCTGTTCAGCCAAGGTGGCATGCAAAGGGGAAACATTGTCTGGAATTGCCAGGATTTTCTGTAGGGTCCTTTGTTCTACCACAGCCTCCAGTGTGTCTAGTTTGACTCCTTTAACAGAGCCAGCCTTTCTAATCAGTTTATTCAGCCTTTTGGCATCACCCATGTTAATGCCATTGCCCCAGCACACCACTACATAGGAGATTGTACTGGTGACAACAGACTGGTAGAACGTGTGAAGGAGAGGCCTGCAGACTCCAAAGGAGCTCAGTCTCCTCAGGAAGTAGAGGTGACTCTGGCCCTTCTTGTACACAGTCTCTGTGTTGGTGCTCCACTCAAGTCTGTCATCCAGCTGCACCCCCAGGTACTTGTAGGTTCTCCATGTACCCACCATCAATAGTAACAGGGAGCAGTGCAGGCTTAGTCTGCCGAAAGCCCATCACCATCTCCTTTGTCTTACTGATGTTGAGCTGCAGATGATTCTGCTTGCACCATTTAACAAAGTCCTCCACCAGGGCCCTGTATTCATCCTCCCATCCTCCCTTTATACAGCCAAGTATTGCTGAGTCATCTGAGAATTTCTGAAGTTGACATGACTCAGTGTAGTATCTAAAGGGTAAACAGGAAGGGAGTCAATACAGTCCCCTGTGGTGCCCCAGTGCTGCGTAAGGCCATGTCTAAAATAGGCACATAGATGATAGAACTCTAAAACTTTAAGAAGCTCCTAGATAGGCAAGTGAACGATAGATGAATGGAGATTTGTGTAGGAGGGAAAGGTAAGATTGATCTTAGTGTAAGTTTAAAGAAGTCAGCACATCATTGTGGGCTGAAGGGCCTGTATTGTGCTGTTATGTTCTGTGTTCTACACTCTACGAAAAAGTCAAGAGTGGGATGAGTTGGATACCTCTTTTAAGAACCAGATACAGACACTGTGGGGTGAATGGATTCCCATGATGGTATATCATTTTGTTAGCAAATTCTTTTTCTCCCGGAGAGCTGTGCGTCACCTTGTACATGATAAGACTTGCTGGCTGATTCATATGGCATGGATATTAACCAACAGATACAAGCAGATGCAATCTTTCTGTTACTCCTTTGCAATGCAAAAGTGAGATACCTTTGTTTTTGAGATCTGTGAAAAGATTAGTCCAAAATGTAGAAGGTTGTCTAGCTGGTTTGACTTTGTGAAAGTGTTTTCCCTCTGCTTTGCTCTTCAATTTAGTTGCATTTACAGCAGGCAGAGAATTGAAAACCATTTGAATTGCAAAGCACACCACAAATGTGAGAACATACAGCCAAACAGCACAGAAACAGGCCGTTCGGCCTATCTTATTCGTGCTGACCAAGCTGTCTATCTGATCTAGTCTCATTTGCATGCATTTGTCCCATATCCCCTCAAGCCAAGTTCAAAGGAAATTTATTTTCAAAGTCCATATAGCTCACAATATACAACCCTGGGATTTATTTTCTTGCGGGCATTCACAGTAAATACGAGAAATGCAACGGAATGAGTGGAGGACAAACAAACAATGTTCAAAAGACAAACTGTGCAAAGACAAACAGAAATAATAACAGTAAATAAAGGAGTCTGTAGGTGAGGGGAATGGTTCAGTTATGGGATGAGTGAAGTTATCCTATCTTGTCCAAGGGATTGAGGGGTAATACCTGTCCCTGAACCTGGTGGTGCAAGTCCTGATGGCAGCAGCAAGAAGAGAGCATGGCCTGGATGGTCAGGGTCCTTGGTGGACGCTGCTTTCCTGTGATAGCACTCTGTGTAGGTGTGCTCAATGGTGGGGTGGGCTTTTCCAATGATGGACTGGAACACTACTTTTTTAATAAGCTTTTCCATTCATGGGCATTGGTGTTTCCTTTAATATAACATGCCGAATCTTCACAAACTTCTAAGAAAGTAGAGATGCTGCCATGCTTTCTTCATAATTGCAGTTATGTGCTAGGACCAGGACAGATCCTCTTAAATAATAACACCCAGGAATTTAAAGTTGTTGACCCTTTCCCCTGATGAGGACTGGCTCACAGACCTCTGGTTTCCCTCTCCTGAAGTCAGTAATCAGCTCCTTGATCTTGCTGTCATTGGGAGGTTGTTATCCTATCCATGGACTGACCTAAATGTCTTTCAAACATTGTGGGGTTGCATCTCAGAGAATCTGTCCTGGGCCTAACACGTTGATGCAATCATGAAGAAGGTACACCAATGCGTCAACTTCATTAGGAGTATGAGGAGATTTGGAATATCCCCAGATACTGGCCAATTTCCTCAGCCATATGGTGAAGAACATTCTGATGGGTTGCATCACAATACCAATGCACAGGGTCGGAAAAAGCTACAGAGGGAACTCTGTTGCTGACCCCTCAGTGAAGACTGGTGTGTGTTCTCCTGGGTTCTCCTTCCTGAAGTTCACAATCAGTTCTTTGGTCTTGCTGACATTGAGTGCAAGGCTGTTGTTGTGACATTACTTGACCTGTCAATCTATTCTCAGTCTTGCACACCACCTCATCACCATCTGAGATTCTGCCCACAACAACGGTGTCATCAGTGTTTAAACTGTGCCTAGAGAGAGTAGAGCAGTAGTTTGACTTCATCCGAGTATTTACTCCCATTGTCTCTGGTCCAAACCTCGTCCTTGTAACTTGGCACCTGAGCACCCGCTGGTACTATCTCATTGGCCTCGACAGCTGCATGTGTCTCTCAGCATTCAGAAGCCCCTCTTAAATATGATGCTTCCCTGTGCTCTGGGTCCAACGTCTAAGAACACAGAACATAGAATAGTACAGCACAGTACAGGCCCTTCGGCCCACAATGTTGTGCTGACCCTCAAACCCTGCCTCCCATATAAGCCCCCACCTTAAATTCCTCCATATACCTGTCTAGTAGTCTCTTAAACTTCACTAGTGTATCTGCCTCCACCACTGACTCAGGCAGTGCATTCCACACACCAACCACTCTCTGAGTGAAAAACCTTCCTCTAATATCCCCCTTGAACTTCCCACCCCTTACCTTAAAGCCATGTCCCCTTGTATTGAGCAGTGGTGCCCCAGGGAAGAGGCGCTGGCTATCCACTCTATCTATTCCTCTTATTATCTTGTACACCTCTATCATGTCTCCTCTCATCCTCCTTCTCTCCAAAGAGTAAAGCCCTAGCTCCCTTAATCTCTGATCATAATGCATACTTTCTAAACCAGGCAACATCCTGGTAAATCTCCTCTGTACCCTTTCCAATGCTTCCACATCCTTCCTATAGTGAGGCAACCAGAACTGGACACAGTACTCCAAGTGTGGCCTAACCAGAGTTTTATAGAGCTGCATCATTACATCACGACTCAAACTCTATCCCTCGACTTATGAAAGCTAACACCCCATAAGCTTTCTTAACTACCCTATCTACCTGTGAGGCAACTTTCAGGGATCTGTGGACATGTACCCCCAGATCCCTCTGCTCCTCCACACTACTAAGTATCCTGCCATTTGCTTTGTACTCTGCCTTGGAGTTTGTCCTTCCAAAGTGTACCACCTCACACTTCTCCAGGTTGAACTCCATCTGCCACTTCTCAGCCCACTTCTGCATCCTATCAATGTCTCTCTGCAATCTTTGACAATCCTCTACACTATCTACAACACCACCAACCTTTGTGTCGTCTGCAAACTTGCCAACCCACCCTTCTACCCCCACATCCAGGTCGTTAATAAAAATTAAAATAGAGGTCCCAGAACAGATCCTTGTGGGACACCACTAGTCACAATCCTACAATCCGAATGTACTCCCTCCACCACGACCCTCTGCCTTCTGCAGGCAAGCCAATTCTGAATCCACCTGGCCAAACTTCCCTGGATCCCATGCCTTCTGACTTTCTGAATAAACCTACCATGTGGAACCTTGTCAAATGCCTTACTAAAATCCATATAGATCACATCCACTGCACTACCCTCATCTATACGCCTGGTCACCTCCTCAAAGAACTCTGTCAGGCTTGTTAGACATGATCTGCCCTTCACAAAGCCATGCTGACTGTCCCTGATCAGACCATGATTCTCTAAATGCCCAGAGATCCTATCTCTAAGAATCTTTGCCAACAGCTTTCCCACCACAGGCGTAAGGCTCACTGGTCTATAATTACCCGGACTATCCCCACTACTATTTTTGAACAAGGGGACACAACATTCGCCTCCCTCCAATCCTCCGGTACCATTCCCATGGACAATGAGGACATAAAGATCCTAGCCAGAGACTCAGCAATCTCTTACCTCGCCTCGTGGAGCAGCCTGGGGAATATTCCGTCAGGCCCCGGGGACTTATCCATCCTAATGTATTTTAACAACTCCAACACCTCCTCTCCCTTAATATCAATGTGCTCCAGAACACCAACCTCACTCATATTGTCCTCACCATCATCAAGTTCCCTCTCATTGGTGAATACCGAAGAGAAGTATTCATTGAGGACCTCGCTCACTTCCACAGCCTCCAGGCACATCTTCCCACCTTTATCTCTAATCGGTCCTACCTTCACTCCTGTCATCCTTTTTTCCTTCACATAATTGAAGAATGCCTTGGGGTTTTCCTTTACCCTACTCGCCAAGGCCTTCTCATGCCCCCTTCTTGCTCTTCTCAGCCCCTTCCTAAGCTTCTTTCTTGCTTCCCTATATTCCTCAATAGACCCATCTGATCCCTGCTTCCTAAACCTCACCTATGCTGCCTTCTTCCACCTGACTAGATTTTCCACCTCACTTGTCACCCATGGTTCCTTCACCCTACCATTCTTTATCTTCCTCACCGGGACAAATTTATCCCTAACATCCTGCAAGAGATCTCTAAACATCGACCACATGTCCATAGTACATTTCCCTGCAACAACATCATCCCAGTTCACACCCGCAAGTTCCAGCCTTATAGCCTCATAATTTGCCCTTCCCCAATTAAAAATTTTCCTGTCCTCTCTGATTCTATCCTTTTCTATGATAATGCTAAAGGCCAGGGAGCAGTGGTCACTGTCCCCCAGATGCTCACCCACTGAGAGATCTGTGACCTGACCCAGTTCATTACCTAATACTAGATCTAGTATGGCATTCCTCCTAGTCGGCCTGTCAACATACTGTGACAGGAATCCATCCTGGACACACTTAACAAACTCTGCCCCGTCTAAGCCATTGGAACTAATCAGGTGCCAATCAATATTAGGGAAGTTAAAGTCACCCATGACAGCAACCCTGTTATTTTTGCACCTTTACAAAATCTGCCTCCCAATCTGTTACTCGGTATCAATGCTGCTACC
Organism: Mobula birostris; assembly: GCF_030028105.1. NCBI lineage: Eukaryota > Metazoa > Chordata > Chondrichthyes > Myliobatiformes > Myliobatidae > Mobula > Mobula birostris. Next base: position 111,973,237 of record NC_092380.1, read on the forward strand.
AGGGGGCCTATAGAATACTCCCAATAGAGTAACTACTCCCTTCCTGTTCCTGATCCACCCATACTGACTCAAAAGAGGATCCTGCTACATTACCCACCCTTTCTGTAGCTGTAATAGTATCCCTGACCAGTAATGCCACCCCTCCTCCCCTTTTTCCACCCTCTCTATCCCTTTTAAAGCACTGAAATCCAGGAATATTGAGAATCCATTCCTTCTCTGGTGCCAGCCAAGTCTGTGTAATGGCCACTACATCATAATTCCATGTATGTATCCAAGCTCTCAGTTCATCACCTTTGTTCCCGATGCTTCTTGGATTGAGGTACACACATTTCAGCCCTTCTACCTTACACCGTTTATTCTGCTTCTCTTTCCTCAAAGCCTGTCTATATGTTAGATCTGGCTTTACTCCATGCACTTCTTTCACTGCTCTATTGCTCCGGGTCCCATCCCCCTTGCAAATTAGTTTAAACCCTCCTGAACCATGCCACTAAGGCAACATTCATAAAACAAGCCCAATTCAAGAGGAGAATATTCAGCTCATCACTTTGTTGTGGAAATCCCAGCCAATTATGAGTATTATTTATTTACTTTATTTACTATTCACATGATTTGTCCTCTTTTGCCCACAAGATGTTTATCAGTCCTTGCTTATGTACAGGTTTTCATAAATTTTCATTATTTTCTGTAAATGCCTGCAGTAAAATGAATCTCAGGTTAGTATATGGTGACATTCACTCCCAATGGTGACATAGAGAAGTGTATGTTCCTGGTCTCCTGCTGTCATAGTCCACCTTCTTCAAGCTTTGACATGTTGTGCATTCAGAGATGTTTTATGCACAGCACGCTTGTAACACATGGTTATTTGAGTTACAGTCGCCCTCCTGTCAGCTTGAACCAGTCTAGCCATTCTCCTCTGACTTCTCTATTAAAAAGGCATTTTAACCCTCAGAACTGCCTCTCTCTGGATGCTTTTTTTGGCTTTTCGCACAATTCTCTCTAAACTCCAGAGACTGTTGCACATGAAAATCCCAGGATACTGATCCTGAGATACTCATATGACCCTGTCTGGCACCAATGACCATTCCACAGTCGAAGTCACTTAGATCACATTTCTTCCCCATTCTGATGTTTGGTCTGAACAACAACAGAACCTCTCAATGCTTCTAAGCATTGAGCTGCTGCCAAGTTATTGGCTGCTTAGATATTTGCATTAAGAAGCAGGTGTACCTGTAGCGATTACTTGAACAAACCAACACTGCTGTTAGAAACCAGGCATGAGGAGTAATCCTATATGACACACTGTCAGATCCGAACGAATAATAGTGCTCAGAGTTGAAGAAATGCTTTTGATCCTTTATTAAGCAACTCAGAAAACAATCTCAAAAAGATAAAACTAATGAAACTAAAACTAGTGATATTAAATGTAATTAAGTGAAATTAAATGGTCAACGAAAAGATATCATACTCAGCTGTCTCTAACTCTGACTCTAACCAAAAAAAACTAAAGAGAAAGCATGTGTAGTTAAACTCTTCACACCACAACCCATGTGACTAACTACCCGGAATAAGCATAGTAAGCTGTGCAACACGGAATACAATGCAGAAGAAAAGAGACTCAGCTCATACAGTACTTCAGTGCAAAACAAACCACAGTCAGAGACAACACACAAAATGCTGACGTAACCCTGCAGGCCAGGCAGCATCCTCCTTTCCAGTCCTTCTGAAAGGTCTGAGTCCAAAACAGTCTGGATTTCTGAACATTTGGAGAGGCATGATATGATTAGGAATAGTCAGCATGGCTTTGTCAAAGGCAGGTCATGCCTCACGAGCCTGATTGAAGTTTTTGAGGATGTGACTAAACACATTGATGAAGGTAGAGCTGTAGATGTAGTGTATATGGATTTTAGCAAGGCATTTGATAAGGTACCCCATGCAAGGCTTATTGAGAAAGTAAGGAGACATGGGATCCAAGGGGACATTGCTTTGTGGATCCAGAACTGGCTTTTCCACAGAAGGCAAAGAGTGGTTGTAGACGGGTCATATTCTGCATGGAGGTCAGTGACCAGTGGTGTGCCTCAGGGATCTGTTCTGGAACCCCTACTCTTTGTGATTTTTATAAATGACCTGGATGAGGAAGTGGAGGGATGGGTTAGTAAATTTGCTGATGACACAAAGGTTGGGTGTGTTGTGGATAGTGTGGAGGGCTGTCAGAGGTTACAATGGAACATTGATAGGATGAAAAACTGGGCTGAGAAGTGGCAGATGGAGTTCAACCCAGATAAGTGTGAGGTGGTTCATTTTGGTAGGTCAAATATGATGGCAGAATATAGTATTAATGGTAAGACTCTTGGCAGTGTGGAGAATCAGAGGGATCTTGGGGTCTGAGTCCATAGGACACTCAAAGCTGCTGCGCAGATTGACTCTGTGGTTAAGAAGGCATACGGTGCATTGGCCTTCATCAATCGTGGGATTGAGTTTAAGAGCCGAGAGGTAATGTTGCAGCTATATAGGACCCTGGTCAGACCCCACTTGGAGTACTGTGCTCAGTTCTGGTCGCCTCACTATAGGAAGGATGTGGAAACCACAGAAAGGGTGCAGAGGAGATTCACAAGGAAGTTTTCTGGATTGGGGAGCATGACTTATGAGAATAGGTTGAGTGACTCAGCCTTTTCTCCTTGGAGCGACGGAGGATGAGAGGTGACCTGATAGGGGTGTATAAGATGATGAGAGGCATTGATCGTGTGGATAGTCAGAGGCTTTTTCCCAGGGCTGAAATGGTTAGCACAAGAGGGGATAGTTTTAAGGTGTTTGGAAGTAGGTACAGAGGTGATGTCAGGGGTAAGTTTTTTACACAGAGAGTGGTGAGTGTGTGGAATGGGGTGACGGTGGTGGAGGCGGAAATGATAGGGTCTTTTAACAGACTCCTGGATGGCTACATGGAAGAATAGAGGGCTCTGGGTAAGCCTAGGTGGTTCTAAGGTAGGGACATGTTCAGCACAGCTTTGTGGGCCGAAGGGCCTGTATTGTGCTGTATGTTTTCTATGTTTCTAAAACGGCGACTGATTATTCCCCTCCATTCATGTTGCCTGACTTGCTGAATTCCTCCAGCATTTTTGACTTTGTGGGTTTTCACTGTTACAGTAGCAAGAGGTATTTAAATGAACACATGAACAGGCAGTGAAGGGGGCAATACCTTCCCAGCATAATGAGCCCAATCACACCCCTGTGATCAATTAAACTGCTATCACATACATTTTTGGGATTGGGGAGGAAACCAGAGGACCCAGAGGAAACTCACAGTTATGGGGCAAAAGTACAAACTCATTACAGTCTGTGGCTGGAATTGAACCCAGATCTGTGATGCTGTAACAGCGTTACACTGACTGATCTGGTAAAATGGACAGTTGATGCTTCAGGTCAGGACTCCGCATCAAACAGGGTTTGTAATCATTTCATATTTTGTTGTGTTAATGAGATGAAGGTTACAGAACACCAGCTGTTTCCCTAAGTTGTGACAGACTGTTTAAACACTGGTTTAATTTGTGCATTGTTTTGAACAAACACTTGTTCAGTTCCTGCTTGTTTGTTCCTGCTGAGTCCGCTCTCCTTTGCATTCACCAGTCGTCCCACAGCAGCTCGTTGGTTTAGACCACTCTCCTTTGCCCACTGCATTCTTTTCCCGCCCGTCTTTGTTAAAGGAGATGTGCAGAACCAGCTTTTCTTTGCTCGGCATGGTAGGTGAGTAGATAAGGCAATGGCCAGACATCATTTGGAATATCGTGAGCAATTTAAGACGGCATATCTCAGGGAAGATGTGCTGGCCCTGGAGAGGGTCCAGAGGAGGTTCACAAGTACAATCCCGGGAATGAAAGGGTTACCATTTAATGTCCGTTTGATGGCCCTGGGCCTCTGTGAGATGTGTGGTGACACTATGGACTCAATTTCAAGCAATCTTCAACTCATATTCTCAGTTTTTTTTTGTATTTGCACAGTTTGCTGTCTTTTGCACATCGGTTATTTGTCTCTGTCCTGTTAGATGTGGTCTTTCTTTGTTTTTCTGTGCTTCTTTATATTTGTCGTGAATGCCCATAAGAAAATGAATCTCAGAATTCTATATGGTGATGTATATGTACTTTGATAATGAATTTACTTTGAACTTTGAACTTACTGTCCCTGCGCACTATTAGTTAACATTGGCTGTTAACACAAATGACTCATTTCACTCACAGAATGCTGGAGGCACTCAGTTTCTATGGAATTGAATAAACAACCTGATGCTTCAGGACGGTCTCAGCCCAAAACGTCGATTGTCTATTCATCGCCATAGATGTTGCCTGACGGCTGAGTTCACCCAGCATTTTGTGTCTGTTGCTCTGGATTTACAGCATCTGCAGAATCTCTCATGGTTATGAATCAGTTCACTGTATATTTCGATGTGCGTGTGGTGAAATGAATCACGGCGAAGGGAAACTAGAGGGCAGAGGTTAAAGGTAAGAGGAAAGAAATTTGAAAGGGACCTGACAGGCAAATTTTTCACACAGTGGGTGCTGTGTGTGTGTGGAACGACCTGCCAAAAGAAGTGGTCGAGGCAGGTACAATGACAACATTTGAAAGACATTGGGATATATATCCCGGATAGGAGTGGTCCAAAAGTGGGCAAATGGGACTAGCCTGGTGGGTGTCATGGTTAGCATGGACCAGTTAGGCCAAAGAGCCTGTTTCCATGCCAATTTGCTGGGAAAGTACTGGAGAACCAATTAATGACTAGCAGGGTAGTTCAACAGTCAGGTTGTCACAAAGCCAAAGGTTTCTGGGAATTACAGGAGGTTGAATTTCCCAGAGAGACTTTCCAAATCGGGAAGCAGGCCTGCACGAACTGTGGGGAGCACTTACTGGATCTGCAGCTGACCTTTTCACTCACTGGCAACGCCCACTCGCCAAAGCAGTAATATGACCTGAGACGGGAAATGTTGAAATTGACCCACTTCCATAGTCTGAGGGTGATAATGTTTGGGGTGGGGTGGGGGTTGCTGGTGGAGTTCAGCAATGGCTCAGAATCAGATTTATTATCACCAACATATTTCATGAAGTGTTGTTTTGGGGTCTGTAAGGCAGTTTGATGTTGTTTACAACTTCACTCTGGCTCCTCTGCGACGACACTGGTGGCAAGCTGTATCAGCACTTGCCCTTCTCTTGGACGACATCAGTGACGTGGAGAGGGGGAAGCTGCTGGATGGGCAACAACCGGTGTTTCAAATCTTCCCGCCCAGGCTTGTGCCCTGGAGAGGACACAGTCCACCAGAGGCGCAAACCCACGATCCCCTGGGATCGACGGCTGCCTACAAGATGTTTTGTGGCAGCAGTACAATGCAATCAATTTAAAAATGAATCTACACTCAGTGGTCGCTTTATTAGGTACTCCTGTACACCTGCTTGATAATGCAAATATCTAACCCATCACTCAATGTATAAAAGCATGCAGACATGGTCAGGAAATTTAGCTGTTGTTCCGATCAAACACCAGAATGGGGAAGAAATGTGATTGAAATGACTTTGACCGTGGAATGATTGTTGGTGTCAGATGGGCTGGTTTGAGTATCTCAGAAACTGCTGATCTCCTGGGATTTTCACGCACAACAGTCTCTAGAGTTTACAGAAAATGGTGCGATAGCAAAAAAAATCCAGTGAGAGCCAGTTCTGTGGGTGAAAGTGCCTGGTTACTGAAAGAGGTCAGAAGAGGATGGCCAGGCTGGTTCAAGCTGACAGGAAGGCGACAGCAACTCCAATAACTACATGTTACAAGAGTGGCATGCAGAATGGCAATTGAACCTTGAAGTGAATGAGCTGCAGTGGCAGAATATCAGGAACATACGCGAAGTATGACTTACACTGAGTGTAAATTACAATAAAAAATATAAAGCTATGTAGTGCAAAAAGAGAGCAAAGTTATGAGGTAGTCTTCATGGGTACGTTGTCCATTCAGAAGTCCAATGGGGGAGGGGAAGAAGCTGAGTGTGGGCCTTCTGTCCCCTGTACCTCCTCCCTGATGGTAGCAGTGAGAAGAGGGCATGTCCTGGATGATCAGGTTCCTTCATGATGGATGCCACCTTCTTGGGGTATCACCTGTTCAAGATGTCCTAGATGTTGGGGAGGCTCATGCCCTTGATGGAGCTGGCTGAGTTTACAAATTGCTGCACCATTTCTGATCATGTGCTGTGGTCCCTCCATGCCAGACAGTGATGTAACCAGTTAGAATACTCTCCACCTTGCCTCTGTAGAAATTCGCTAGCGTCTTTGGTGACATACCAAATTTCCTCAAACTCAGACTGAAACGTAGTCGCTGGTGGGCCTTCTTCAGAATTGTATCAATGTGGTGGACCCTGGGTAGTTCTTCAGATTAATTCATCATGTGCACATCGAAACATACAGCGAAATCCGTACTTTGCGTTAACCGCCAGCACACCCAAGGATGTGCTGCATGCAGCCGATAAGTGTTTCCACACATTGCCACCTAGGAACTGAAAGCTGCACACCCTTTCCACCTTTCCACACTGACCCTTCTGGGGATCGGTGTGTGTTCTCCCTACTGCCCTAGTCCTGAAGTCCACAATCAATTCTTTGGTCTTACTGATGTTGGTTGGCAGGATGGGGATGTGTCTGCACCAAAGGAGGGTGTAAGGCATCCTTCCCTCCACTAGCCTGCAGGTCACTCTTGGGCAGGGTGTAGCACCTGCTTAACCCCGCCGATCAAGTCATGTGAAGCCATGGGAACAGGTAGTGGATGATGTGGGCAATCATAATTTTGATTATGATTGTTAGCAAATTTTTTCTACCAAAGTGGTTTGCCATTGCCTTCTTCTGGGTAGTGTCCTTGCAAGATGGGTGACCCCAGCCATTCTCAATACTCTTCAGAGATTGTCTACCTGGTGTCAGTGGTCACATAACCAGGATTGTGATATGCACCAGCTGCTCATACAACCATCTACCACCTGCGTCCATGGCTTCACGGAGGGAAGGAGCACCTTACATCTCCTCTGGTAGGATGTACCTCCATCCCACCAGCAAAGAAATCTAATAAAGCTTTTTTAAAATCATGAGAGGCAGATCGGTGGGCAGACATAATCTTTTACCCAGTACAAAAATGTCAAATGGCAAAGGATATGTCTTTAAAGTTAGAAGGGGGAGGAATTTAAAAGTAATGTTGAGGGGTAAGATTCTATGCAGAGAATGGTAGGTCTGAAAAGGGTTACCAGGGAGAATGGTTGGTGTCTGTAAAGGGTTACCAGGGAGAATGGTAGGTGTCTGTAACGGGTTACCAGGGAGAATGCTAGGTGTCTGTAACGGGTTACCAGGGAGAGTGGTAGGTGTCTAACGGGTTACCAAGGAGAATGGTAAGTGTCTGTAACGGGTTACCGGGGTGGTACTGGAAGCAGACATTTTGGTGGAGATATTAAGAGGCTTTCGAATAAGACACATGGATATGAAGGGAATAGATTATACACAGGAGGAGGATATTTAGTATAAATTGGTCTCAAGATCAGTACAATAACCAGCCTAGATACAATGGACGTGGAGAGGATGTTTCCTATCGTGGCAGGGTTAGGACCAGAGAGCACAGCCTCAGAATGCAAGAATATCCCTTTAAGACCATAAGATATATGAGCAGAAATAGGCCATTTGGCCCATTGAGTCTGCTCCGCCATTTCATCATTTTCCTCTCAGCCCCAATCTTCTGCCTTTTCTCTATCATAAGACCATAAGAACAGAGATGAGGAGGAATTTCTTTAGCCAGAGGGTGGTGAATCTGTGGAATTCATTGCCACAGACAGCTGTGGAGACCAAGTCAATGGGTATATTTAAAGCAGAGGTTGATAGGTTCTTGGTTAGTAAGGCAGTCAACGGTCACTGGGAGAAGGCAGGAGAATGGGGCTCTTTTTCCCCATCATTCGTACTGGGGCATAGGCCGCCACCAGTAGCTCACCGATCTCCCGGAGCCCTGGGCCACTTTTCTCAAAGTGTAGCCCACCACAGATCCTTCCTCTCCCAGGGATGAGGTCTTTGCCATTTCTGTAGCCCTGGGTTTTTATGGGATGAGGCCGTTAGTCTAATGCCCAACCCTCCTCCTTTCACAGCTGGGCTTGGGACCGTCCATGGCAGAGTTGCAATGAGGTTGTGAGGGATAATAAATCAGCGTTAATGGAGTGGTGGAGCAGGCTCGGTGGGCTGAATGGCCTTCCAGCTCTGTGTTGTTCCGTGCCAAATGTCAGATGTTAACACGAGGTCTTCAACAAGATGGATGTCAGTGGCCCAAACTCTGAGAGGATTTCTTGAGTTGCTCCTTCTCACGACCTGCCAAAGGAAGGGAAACAATAAGTAACTATAATTTAAACAGGACAAGAGGAAAATTGTGGAAATTGATTGAACTGGAGCAAAGGTGAAAGGTTTAAGTTGATGAGTTACTTTGTTTAACCCTTTCCCAAGCACAAACAACTGATTCCCACTATGCTAATTGGTAATTTATTCCATCTGAATTCGGCAGTGTTCTTTCCCCAAAGAGCAGTTGTGAACCACGTGGATTTTTTTGACACTCAGATAGGTTTCTGAGTCCCTTCTTGCCTCTGAATCATCACTCACTGCTCTCTGTGTAACAAAAGCCACCTCTGGCGTCTCATAAGACAGGAGCGATTCAGCCCATTGAGTCTGTTCCGCCATTCCATCATGCCTGATTTATTTTCCCTCTCATCCGCATTCTCCTGCCTTCTCCCCAGAACCTTGATGCCCTGACTATATCAAGATCCTCTCAACTGCCAATTTAAATATAACCAATTATTTGGCCTCCACAGCTGTCTGTGGCAATGAATTCCACAAGAGACCTCTTTTTACTGGGTGTACCTGGAGATGCAGCTCGATATCCCCTCACTAAGAGCCACTGGACTCAGCAGTGAGAAAACCACTTTTCTCAGACTCTGTCTGTCTAGGGTAGATATGGCCTGGGTCTCACCAAACCTGGGAGGTTGGGATGTCTCGGCTACCTGAACCCCGATTTGTGTGAGTACTGTGTAACTTACTACTGTTGGCGCATGGCCAAGTGGTTAAGGCGTTCATCTAGTGATTTGAAGGTTGCTAGTTCAAGCCTTGGCTGAGGCACCATGTGTGTCCTTGAGCAAGGCACTTAACCACACATTGCTCTGCGATGACACCGGTGCCAAGCTCTATGGGTCCTAATGCCCTTCCCTTGGACAACATTGGTGGCGTGGAGAGGGGAGACTTGCAGCATGGGCAACTGCTGGTCTTCCATACAACCTTGCCCAGGCCTGCGCCCTGGAAACCTTCCAAGGTGCGAATCCATGGTCTCATGAGATTAATGGATGCCTATAATACAACTGCTCCCATGCAATCACCCGTTGGCAAGAAATAACAGGCTGTACACTGCATGCAATTATAATGAAAGTATATTTGAGAATGCTAACTTAACTGAACAGTAATTATAGAAAAGAAAGAAGAAACAAAGGGGCCCATCATAATTAAACAGTCAAATGTGCACATAAGTTGGAGCTTTACTTAAAGTTGTCCGTAGCTCGCGCGCTGGACCCACAGTCTGCGTGAAAAATCGCACACCTTCCAAATGTCACTCAAGATTCATCTCGAACAAACGGGCTCTCACAACGTTCCTAAGCTGAACATCAAAGCCCCTTATCTGAGCTCAAACTCAAACAGGCTGAAAGCAGAACAGACTGCTCCTACAGAACTGCTAAAATGAAATACCTACTGCATAGCAGTAAAAATCTTAAACGGGGCGTTACACACACATTCACCACCCTCTGGGTAAAGAAATTCCTCCTCATCTCTGTTCTAAAGGGATATCCTTGTGTTCTGTGGCTGTGCCCTCTGGTCCTAGACTCTCCCATTAATGGAAACATTCTCTCCACATCTACTCTGTCTAGGCCTTTCAATAGTCTAAAGGTTTCAATGAGATCCTTCTCCATTCTTCTTACTCCTGTACCTCCATCTTGATGGTAGTCGGTCAAAGAGGTTGTGAGATAGGTGATGGGGATCTTCAACAGTGTTTCAGATCCTTCAACTGCAACAATTCCGGTAAACGTCACAAGAAGGGGGAAGGAGACCCTGGTGATCCTCCCGGTGGTTTTCACTATCCTCTGTAGGGTCTTGTATTCAGATGTCTTGCAGCTTCTGTACCGCACAATGATGCAGCCAGACAGGACTCTGTTGATGGTGCTCCTGTAGGAAGTTGTTAGAATGGGGGCAAGGAGCCTCGCACACCACAGTCTCCTCAAAATGTAGCTGCTGCTGTGCCTTCTTGACTAATGAGGAGGTGCTAAGGCATTCAGATGAGTAAGGGTCCCACCCAATGCCTGATGGTTTGCCATTCCTTCAGAAGTAACTCCTCTCTCTCTCGCTCTCTCTCCAGGGCCTATGGATTGAACTTGGGGAAAGTCTTTCTGGTCTGTAACTGTGCTCTCCGGCTGTTTTCAGGAGTAACTCCTCTCTCTTCAGGGCCTATGGTTTGAACTTGGGGAAAGGCTTTCTGGTCTGTAACTGTGCTCTCCGGCTGTTTCCAGGAGCTGATGAGCAGAACGACTCTTGAGTCGCAGAAACTGGACCTCATGGAGGAGGTGAGCGCCCTGAAGGTTAAACTGTCAGGAATAGAGAAGGATCGATGGGAGAGCGAAGATCTGCAGCGGAGTGAGGTTAGCCACACCTTTCTGTCTCTCTCTCTTACCTCCATAAAGACACAACATAAACACAAGAGATGCTACAGATGTTGGAAATCCAAAGTAACACACACCAGAATCCAGTCCTGTTTAAGGGTCTCGGCCCAAACTGTCAGTTGTTTATTCCTCTCCATAGATGCTGCCTGACCTACTGAGTTCCTCCAGCATTTTGTGTGTGTTGCTTCCATAAAGACAAAGTCAAGTTTAATTTATTTACTTGGAGATACAGCATGATAATGGGCCATTCCAGCCTAACGAGCCCGTGCTGCCCGAATATACCTATGTGACCAATTAACCTACTAACCCGTACGTCTTGAGAAACCGGAGCACCCAGGGGAAACCCACACGGTCTCGGGGAGAATATACACACTCCTTACAGACAGCGGCGGGAATTCAACCTGGCACTGTAATAGCACCACGCTAACCGCTAATGCTACCATGTCACCATCTTTTTGTCAGATGCATTCACAGAGCCATTGGGTCATACTGCATATAAACAGGCCCTTTGTCCCAACTCATCTGTGCTGACTAAGCTGTCTACCTGAGCTAGTATCTCTTGCCTGTTTATTGGCCCATATCCCTCGAGGAGGCCCTCCACTGCTCGGTGTTGACCCATGGATGTTGTGTCCTAACTATCTACACGTTACTCAAGCCAGGGCAGAGCGATATGGAGAGGAAGCTGCTGCCCATGCAGCTGGCTTCCCGACACCATGGAGCCAATGAATCCAAAGGAAAGGCAGAAACTGATACAGTTGGCCCTAACAACTTAGCAGGAGTTGATAGTTAGCGTTGAAAACGTAGGACTGGCTAAGGGACTCCAGCTCCAGATATTTCTTCAGGGTTTACTCCAGAAGGCCTCCTCATGAATGGGTATAGCCACAAGGCAGCGGAGGGTTGAGATCATTCATGCAGCCTTTAGGTTATACTGCATAGAAAAAGGCCCTTTGGCCTAACTCATCTGTGCTGATCAAGGTGCCTTCCTGAGCTAGTCTCTACAGAGACAGTTAGGTCGCAGCATCCATGGTCGACACTGACCAACGAAGGCCCTACTAGAGGGATATGGGCCAATAACAGGCTAGAGAAACTAGCTCAGCTAGGCTATTTGAGACGCACACCATTGGAAGCATTTGATAGGCAGTGGGAGCTTAACCCCTTAACCACCACCCCCTTCCTGGTTATGACAACCTCTAAACCATGTGCCTGTCCAAGTGCCTTTTAACTGTGATTGTAAATTGGTTCATTATTGTCACATGTACCGAGTCAGGGTGAAAAATTTAGTTCTACATGCCGTCCATGCAGATCATTGCAATGGGCCATTGAAAAAGTCCAAAGGAATACAATACAAAATGCAGAATACAGTTCCAGAGTTAGACCTGTCTCAACCACTTCCTCAGGCAGTTCATTTCGTATGTCCTGTCCTCTATGTGATGGGGTCCTGGAAATCTTCTGGAGGGCTCTCGGCTGCCGGGTTATTGGGGGCTTTCTTCCTGAGCTTGCAAGTGATGCAGTGGACTTTAGTGATGAATATTAATGCAACTATTTATGGTTGTATTCAAAGTTTGAAGCAAATTTATTATCAAATTACGTATGTCACCCTGTACCACCCTGAGATTCATTTTCTTGTGGGCATCTACAGTAAGTATATGAAAGTCGGCAGAATCAATGAAAGACCGCACCCAACAAGGCGGACAAATAAGCAATGAGCAACAAACAACAAACTATGCAAGAACAAAAAGAAAGGGGGGGGGGGGAGAGAGAAATAATAATAAATAAATAAATAAGCAATAAATATTAAGAACATGAGACGAAGAGTTCCGAAAGTGAGTCTGTTGGGAACAGATCAGTGTTGGAGTGAGTGAAGTTATCCCCCCTGACTCAAGAGCCTGAAGGTTGAACCTGGTGGTGTGGGTCCTGAGTCTCCTGTACCTCCTCCTGATGGCAGCAGCGACAAGAGAGCATCTGCTGGGTGGTGGGGATTCCTCATTTTGAATGCTACTTTCCTGACATCCGCCTTCAACAGAACGTTTCTAACACAGTCAGGTAGAACTGGTTCCTGGAAGATTTTGAGTGCTATTCTGCAAGATTGTGTTCATGGGAACTAAAGGTCAAGCACCAGCAGTAGTTTTGCAGGGGTGTTTTAGTGAAGTTTCCTGCCGTGCACACAACAGGATCTCTCAGACTTCACCACCACAGCTGTTTCCAATTTCCGCGTAAATTTTATTACCATTTCAATGTGTTGTTCATTCTATGGCTTTGAAAGTTTACCTCAGCTTAATTAGATGAGAGAGAGTAGCCGGGGGACTTCTGGAATTCTTTAATTGATTCAGTGTGTCTCAGTCTAAGGCATAGGTCAGTAGAGTCATAGAACACCAGAGCACAAAATCAGGTCCTTCGACCCACCTAGCCCATGCCAAACTTATTCTGCCTTGTCGCATTAACCTGAATCCATACCCCTCCCATCCCCGTACCTATCCAAATCTCTCTTAAACGTTGAAATAAACCTGCATCCACCACTTCTGCTTGCAGCTCGTTCCACACTCTCACCACCCTCTGAGCGAAGAAGATCCCCCTCGTGTTCCCCTTAAACATTTCACCTTTCACCCTTAACCCATGTCCTCTAGTTAGGGGCGGCATGCTGGTGTACTGGTTAGCACAACGTGTTGCGGCTCAGGCAACCCAGGTTCGATTTCTGCCGCTGCCTGTCAGGAGTTTGTACGTTCTGCCCATAACCGCGTGGGTTTCTTCCGGGTGCTCCAGTTTCCTCCCACAGGTAAAGATGTACCAGTTGGTAGGTTAATTGGTCATTGTAAGTTTTTATGTGATTAGGATAGGATTAAGTTGGGGGGTGGTTGCTGGGTGGCATAGCTTGAAGGGCCGGAAGGGCATATTCTGCACTGTATCTCAATAAACAATAAATAATAATCTCACTCAACCTCAGTGGAAAAGTCTGCTTGCATTTACCCTATCTATAGTCCTCATAATCTTGTATACCTCTATCAACTCTTCCCCTCTTTCTCCTATTCAACTGTAACCCAGGACCTCAAGTCTTGACAACGCCCTCTCTGTCTCTGTACTCTTTCAATATTATTGCTGTCTTTCCCGTTGGTAGGTGACAGATCTGCACGCAATCCTCCGAATGAGGCCTCACCGATGTATTGTACAATGTGAACATGTCATGAACCAGTCCCTGTGTTCTCCAAGCTGTTTTTTTGTTGCGAATGATTTTGAAAGCTGCCTGAGGCGCACAGCCAAGATTAGTTAGCAGAGAGGTTTATTTTTAATTCTAATAGAAGTCTCATGGTCTAGTTCAGCAGCTCAGAAGTCTAACAGCTGGTTTTCTGGAGTTGAATCTGTCACGAAGTCAGAAGTCTGTAATTGGGCAAAGGGACGGATGGAGTTAGCATGGGACGTGCAGGACACTAATAAAGGCCCAGAATCTGCACTGCTGCAAACAGGAAGGCTCCACAACAGGCAGTCAGAACTGCCCAGCACATTACAGGCACCAGCCTAGGGCTCTCTACAGAAAGGTAGAAGAGAAAGGACTCCATCTTTCCCCAAGCAGTAAGGCTGATCAACCCTCCACCCACTAACCCACCCTACACACTCCTCCACCACCACTGCTTTATCACAGTCACCCCGTGTCACTTTATGCACATACAATCAATCTGTATATAAGCTATCTTACATATTTATAGTTATTGTTTTTTAAAATTATTATTGTATTCTTAATGCTTTTTGTACTGCTTCAGATCTGGAGTAAGTTATATTATATAGGACTAAATGTTAATATCCCTTATTTTCACTCCAGAGACGTGCTGCCTAGACTCTGTGGGGTGGCCAGTGAGTGGTGGCACCCTGTGGGTTATCCAGTGTGCGCCCTCTTTCCTCAATGATTCGCTGATAGGCCCACGACACCTCCGGAGGGTTCAGCAGTCCCGGGCCCACCCCTTTCACTCACTCGGGGGCTCAGATGGAATCCTTTCTCTTCATCCAGAGCCACTGACTACCCTTTTCAGCAGCTCTGGAGAGGTCTTTGACTGCTTGTCGGTGTGTCTTCCCTCGCACTCCCAGCTCCAGGAGTAGCTTTGATATTGATGTGGCTACAAGTCCTCTGCGGCCTGCTTCGACCGGTCGGACCCTGCTTTCCAGTCATATCGTTGCGCATCGGCTGCAAGCTCAGCATACCTCAGCTTCTTGCCCTCGTATTTTGTTCCTCTTTACACTTGTGTACTAAAATTACATTAATCAATCTTGAATAAGACCCAGTCAGTGCACGGCGACCCGGGTTCATTTCCCGCCACTGACCGTGACCGTCTGGGTTTCCTGCGAGTGCTCTGGTTTCCTCTCACAATCCAAAGGCATTCTGATTGGTATGTTATTTAGTCATTATAAATTATCCCGTGCTTAGGCTAGGGTTAAATCGCGGGATTGCTGGATGGTGCGGCTCGAAGAGCTGGAAGGGTCTACTCTACGCTGTCTATCAATAAAAAAAAAAGTTTTGAATGAGTAGTTTTTCACACAAAAACCTCAGGTTTGAGGTTTCCTAAGCTCAGGATTTTAACTCCACCTAACAATTTTATTTCTGATTTCTGACATCTGGAAATTAAGCTTCTGTCTCTGTGTGGGCCTCTGCGTCTCTCTGTCTCCATGCACGTCTATCTGTACATCTGTATTATTTCTTTCCTTATGAATGTGTTACAGTCTCTTTCACTGAGATATACAATCATGCTTGCCTTCGTCAGTCAAGGGCACCGAGTTTAAGAGCTGCAACGTTCTAAGTTCAAAGTAAATTTATTATCAAAGTACATGTATGTCAGTATATACAACCCAGAAATTCATTTAATGTCTCATTACAACTTGGAGTGCTGTGTGCATTTCATGTTGCCGAGCTGGGGAAGGATGTCATCTAAGTTGATGTTATGACTGGAGAGTCTGAGTTATAAGCAGAGCTGTGTAGTCTGGGACCATTTCTCCTGCAGTGTAGAAAGCAGAGGAATGACCTTATTAGAGGTTTGTAAAGTCATCATGGGTATTGATAAGGTGGGTGGGTTACAGTCTGTGTCCCAGGGTAGGTGACGATAAAACTAGAGGACGTACCGTGTGTTTAAGATACTGGTACTATATCGGGTTATTATCCTCACATGTACTAAAATGCACGAAGAGCCTTGCATACTCATACAAGTCAGATCATTACACAATGTATTGAAGTAGAAAAAGGTAAAACAATAACAGAATACAGAATATAACGTAATAGCTACAGAGAAAATGCAGTGTAGGCAATCAAAGTTCAAGATCATAACGAGGTAGACTGTGAGCTCAAGCGTCCACCTTGTCATACAAGACGTCCATTCAAGAATGTGATGACGGTGTATGGAAACTGTGTTTGAGCCTGTGATACGTGCTTTCAGTCTTTTGTATCTTCTGCCCAATGGGGGTGGAGAGCAGAGTGAAAGTGAATAATACTGGCTGCTTTACTAAGGCCATGAGAAGTGTGGACAATGAGGAAAATTTTAAAGGGAAGTTGTTGGACAAGCATTTGACATAGAGGGCAGTGGGTTTATGAAACGAGTTGCCAGAGGAAATGAGAGAGGTGGATAGAATCATAGAACATGACAGTACAGAATCAGGCCTTGCAGCCCATCTAGTCTGTGTTATCCATTAATGTGGCTAGTCCCATTTATTTACATCTGGACCACAGCCCTCTATTCCCATCACATCCCATCCATGACCTCTCCAAATTTCTCTTAAATGTGAATTGAATCCGCCACTTCCACTGGCAACTCATTCCACATTCTCACCACCCTCTGAGTGAAGGATTTTCTCCCAGTGTTCCCCTTAAACTTTTTACCTTCCACCCTTAACCCATAACCTCTAGTTGTAGTCCCACCCAACCTCAATGGAAACCACCCACTTGCATTTACTCTATCTATATCACTCATAATTTGAATACCTCTAAATTACCTTTGGACGGGTACATGGATAAGAGAGATTTAGAGGGATATGGACCAACTAGGGTCAAGTAGACACCTTGGTTAGCATGATTGAGTTGGGCTGAAGGGCGTGCTTTATCCTGATAACTGTGAGTATGACATGGGGCAGATTTTCATCCATGAGGCCACATCACACCCAAATTCACTGCAGGGAATGTCGGTATAAGGAACGATTTGAGAGACTTGGCCAGTATTCTTTTGATTTTAGAGGAATTGAAGGAGATCTCACTGCAATATTCTTACAGTGTTTTAATAGGCTGGGTGCAGGAATGGTGTTTTCCATTGGCTGAGAAGTCTGGAAGTCAAAGGTCACAATAAGAGACCAGCCAATGAGGACTGAGATGAAAAATGTCTTCATCTTTATGATGGGAATGATCCTTTGGAATTTTTTGCCTCAAACAACCCTGGGATCTTAGTCACTGAGTTCTCAGAGATCAAATCAGGCATTTTTCCACTGAATCTAGAACTAGTGGTCATAGTCTAAGGTGAAAGGCAAAATATTTAAGGGAAGCCTAAGGGAAAACTTCCTCACTCGGAGAGTGGTGAGAGTGTGGAGCAAGCTGCCAGCGCAAGTTGTGGATGCAGGTTAAATTACAACGTTTAAGAGAAGTTTCAATAGGTATATGAATGGGAGAGCTATAGTCCAGGTGCAGGTAAATGGAACTAGGCAGAAGATTAGATCAGCATGGATTAGGTGGGCTGAAGGGCCCTTTCTGTGTTGTAGTAGTTCTATGACTCTAATAGATTTTAGGACAGAATCACAAAGTTAGAAAGCACAGTAATACATCCTTTGGCCTATCCAAGGTGCCTACCTTATCTGGTTCCATCTGCCTGCATTTGGCCCACGCCCCCCCAAACCATTCCTATCCATATATCTGTCCAAGTATCCTTTAAATTAGTATAACAGTACCATTTCCTCTGGCAACACACACAAAATACTGAGGAACTCAGCAGGACAGTCTGCATCTATGAAAGAGTAATCAGTCAACATTTCGGGCCGAGACCCTTCTTCAGGACTGAGAAGGAAGGGGTAAGATGCCAGAATAAGAGGGTTAGGGGAGGGGAAAGAGGCTCACTGAAAGGTGATACCTGGGTGGGTGGGAAAGGTCAAAGGCTGGGGAAGAAAGAATCTGATGAGAGAGGAGGGTGGGCAATAGGAGGAGGGGACCCAGGGGGAAGTAGTAGCCAGGTGAGAAGAAGTGAAAGGTCAGAGTGGGGGATGGAGGAAGGGGGATGGGGGGGAAGTAATTTGTTCACTGGAAGCAGAAATCAATGCTCATGCCATCAGGTTGGAGGATACCCAGAGGGAATATAAGGTGTGGCTCCTCTACCCTGACAGTGGCCTCGTCTTGGCACAAGAGGAGGCCATGGATTAACGCATCGGAAGAGGAATGGGAATTAAAATGTTTGACCACCGGGAAGTCCGGCTTGTGGTGGATGGTGTTCTGGCAGCTCATCCCATGTATCCTTCATCCCCCGTGTGAAGAAGCTCCCCTTCTCACGCCCTTTAATTTTAGACTCTCCTGCCTGGGAAAGGACTATCTCAGCCTTTTAGACCATCTTATGATGTCAGACCATCTTCTTTGAGCCCCTGGTAATTTTATAAACCTCCAGGAAGTCTGTATATTTGGGGTATGAAAAGATGTAGGGAAAAAGCAGGAAAATGGAACTGAAGCAGGTCGTCTTAGAGTCATAGAGCACTACAGCAAAGAAACAGGCCCTTCAGCCCATCAAGTCCATGCTGAACTATTGCTCAGCCTAGTCCCGTCAACCTTGATGAGTAAAAACACAAACTCAAAAGGCCAAATGGCTTACTCCTGCTATTTCCTTGCAAACTGGGCTGGTAACCACAGTTATGTGATCTTATGTATCACAGAGAGAGTTTTGCCTTCAGAGACCAGCAAGAGCCCTCACTTTCTGACATCCGGCCAACTCCATTCATGGCTCCAGAGGCTGGCCAGTATTTTAACTTCCCTGAAGACTCGACATTAACACATTCACATTCACTGACGTTCCAGAACTTGCTCCGGGAACTACAGAGGCTGAAATCCAAGGTGGAGGAACTGGAGAATGAAAAGATAGAATACAAGCAGAGGCTGGAGGTCACACAGGTATGGAGAAACATTCACCAATACATACATATACACACACACACACACGCACGTCTTAGGAATTTGCTGTGGTGGTGTGCTGTGTGCAGGTCCATCACCTACCTACAGCAACAATTATAAGAATAAAGAATTACATAAAATATAAAGTTAGGACACATATGGAATAACGTGATTACACACATAAACATCAGTATGTATTTACAATGTAAACAACATTATAAAAAGTGGTTTAAAATGTTTACAGTGCAGTGATGAGGGTAATAGAGAGGTGCGTGGAGCTAACTAGAATGTTTGATCAGGTTAACTGCCTGGGGACCAAACGTGTAAGATGGCATGAAGTTTTTGTTCTAATGGTCCTGTAGTTTTCCAGGGGGAGCTTTTGGAAAGGGTAGTTGGCTGCGTAGATAGTGATTAAATGCATCTTAATCAGTATTTCAGGTGGAGTACTGCCTTTTCCAAAAGATCATTTCTGGAAAGTGCTGTAGGGCAATGAAAACAGAAACATTTAACAGCAGTTTAAAAATGTCTTCCTACAAGCAGTTAATCTGATCGACCATTCTAGTAAGTCCCCACGCACCCCCCCCCCGCCAACCAGCCCCTCTATCTATCACTCTCGTCACTGCACTATAAACACTTTAAATCACTGTTCATATGCTGTTTACATTGTATACTCATGCTGGAATTACTATATGTATTTATGCACATTTTAGTCCATATCCATCCTTTAACATTCAACTTTATTTTTATATAATTTTTTATTCTCTATAGTTGTTGAAAGTTGAGTAACACATACAAAATGCTGGAGGTAGTCAGCAGGTCAAGTAGTATCGATGGAAAGGATTAAGCAGTCAACGTTTCAGGCCGAGACTCTTCATCAGACCCTTCCCCAAGGTCTCAGCTCGAAATGTCGACTGTTTATTCATGCTGCCTGTCCTGCTGAGTTCCACCAGCATTTTGTGTGTGTTGCTCTGGATTTCCAGCATCTGCAGGATCTGTGTTTTATAATTGTTGAATGCTGCTGTTTTTTGTTGCATGTCGCTCTCTGACCAACACACCACAACAGACTCCTATTCCATGTAAATGTAAATAGCAAATAAAGTTGATCCTCAAAGATCACAGTAAACTGATTATCACTGTGTATCTCTGTCACCATATACAACCCTGAGATTCATTTTCTTGTGAGCATACTCAATAGATCCAATAATCATAATAGAGTCAATGAAATTCTGCACCAACAGGGCAAACAACCAGTTTGCAAAGAACAGCAAACTGTGTGAATACAAAAAAAAGAAAGAAAAATAAATAAATAAATAAATAAATAAATAGCAATAAATAGCAATAAATGTCAAGAACATGAGATGAAGAGTCCTTGAAAGTGAGTCCTCAGGTTGTGAGAACAGTTCTGTGTTAGTGTGAGGAAAGTTGAGTGAAGTTATCTCCTCTGGTTCAAGAGCCTGATGGTTGAGGGGTAAGAACTGTTCCTGAACCTGGTGATGTGAGTCCTGAGGCTCCTGTACCTCCTTCCTGATGGTAGCAGCGAGAAGAGAGCATGTCCTGGGTGGTGAGGATCCCGGGTGATGATTGCTGCTTTTCTGTGACTAACCTCCTTATAGATGTGCTCGGTGGTGGAGAGGGCTTTATTCAATGGACTAGGTCATATCCACTACTTTAGTGGATATCCGCGGACTGGGCCGTGTCCACTGCTTTACCCGTGACGGACTGGGCCGCGTCCACTGCTTTACCCGTGACGGACTGGGCTGTGTCCACTGCTTTACCCGTGACGAACTGGGCAGCACCCACTACTTTACCCGTGACGGACTGGGCAGCACCCACTACTTTACACGTGACGGACTGGGCCGCGTCCACTACTTTACCCGTGACGGACTGGGCAGCACCCACTACTTTACCCGTGACAGACTGGGCCGCGTCCACTACTTCACCCGTGACAGACTGGGCCGCGTCCACTACTTTACCCGTGACAGACTGGGCCGCGTCCACTACTTCACCCGTGACAGACTGGGCCGCGTCCACTACTTTACCCGTGACAGACTGGGCCGCGTCCACTACTTTACCCGTGATGGACTGGGCCGCGTCCACTACTTTACCCGTGACAGACTGGGCCGCGTCCACTACTTTACCCGTGACGGACTGGGCCACACCCACTACTTTACCCGTGACGGACTGGGCCGCGTCCACTACTTTACCCGTGACGGACTGAGCAGCACCCACTACTTTACCCGTGACAGACTGGGCTGCGTCCACTACTTTACCCGTGACAGACTGGGCCGGATTCTCGATCCTTGATGAAATGTGTACTTTTCCCTGATGAGATTTGCTGCTGATGAAGTACAAAGGATCAGTTGTGTTAACAGTCAGACAGTATCAGACACCATGGAGAGTAGCAGCTAGAGGGAGCAGTTTGTAATGCGTTTAGCCCGCTAAACATTTGGAGGTTCAGTTTCAAAGTTAAACACAGAGTGACGATCACAAGAGGTAGTGTTGAAATATGATTCTACTTTCCCAGCTGTTGTGATCAAGTGACGCATGTTGCCTGCACTCTGCCATGTATCAAATGTTTATTCTAATATTTCAAAATAATACTGTGCCCAGCAGGCCTCTAGTGGAACAGAGGGTGGAGATTAAGCTACATGGATTAAACTGCTTATCTTTTAACTCCTGGGGTGTGTGTCTAGTTGAGAATAGTTAGTGACACGGTCATCCAGCACCATAACTTGGCGCAGGTGACACAGAGGTTGGTGGCATTGTGGGTGGGGTAGGAACTTGTCACATGTTACAATGGGATATTGACAGGATCCAGAGCTGGGATGAGAAGTGGCAGATGGATGTCAGGGTGATACGATTCACTTTAGAAGGTCAAATTTGACTACAGAGTACAGGGTTGATTCTTGGCACTGTGGAGGAATAGAGGAATCTAGCTATGCATGTCCGTAGATCCCACAAAGTCGTTGCGCAAGTTGATAGGGTGGTTAAGAAAACAAATGGTCTGTTGGTTTTCAGTAGTTGGTGGGACTGAATTCCAGAGCCACGAGGTAATGTTGTAGTTCTGTAAAATCCTGGTTAGACCACACTTGGAATACTGTGTTCAGTTCTCTTCAAGTCATTTTATGAAAGAATATGGAGATTTTAGAGAGGGTGCAGAGAATATTTACCAGGACTATACTTGGATTAGGGAACATGTCTTATTAGGAAAGTTTGAATGAGCTAGGGCTTTTCTTGCCACTTCCAGTAGTTTGTAGATCCTTCCCGTGAACATGTTCCATGCTGTATGAAATTAATAAATAAAATATTCTTTTTGGAACAACGAAGATATAAAAGTCACTATAAATTAGAAAATAAACAGTTAAAAATATGAATAATGAGGAAGTGTTGATGGCTTCATGGACCATTTAGAATCTGATGGTGGAAGGGAAGAAGCTGTTCCTGAATCGTTGAGTGTGGGTCTTCAGGTTCCTGTACCTCCTCCTTGATGGTAGCAATGAGAATCAGAATCAGGTTTAATATCTCTGACGTATGCTGTGAAATTTGTTGTTATGTGGCAGCGCTTCATTGCAATACATAATAAAAACTATAAAATACAATAAGAAATACATGCATGTAATGCAAAAAGAGAGGGAACATTACTGAGGTAGTGTTCAAGGGTTTATTGTCCATTCAGAGCTCTGATGACAGAGGGGAAGAAGCTGTTTCTAAAGCTGAGTTTGAGTCTTCAGGTTCCTGTGCCTCCTCTCTGATAGCAATGAGGAGAGGCCATATCCTGGGTGATGGGGGTGCTTAATGATGGATGCTGCCCTTTTGAGGGTGTCCTGGATGTTGGGAAGGTTAATGCCCATGGTCCCATGATGGAGCTGACTGAGTTCAGAACTTCCTGCAGTTCTTTCTGATCATGTGCAGTGATACCAGGCGGTGATGAGACCTGTTAGAATGCTCTTCACCGTACATCTGTAGAAATTCGTAGGTGTCTTTGGTGACATGCCAAATCTCCTCAAGCTCCTGATGAAATATAGCTGGTCATGCCTTCTTTCTAACTGCATCGAAATGTTGGGCCCAGGATAGATCCTCAGAGATGTTGACACCCAGGAACTTGAAAATGCTCACCCTTTCCACTTCTGAACCCTCTGAGGACAGGTGTGTGTTCCCTTGACTTCCCCTTTCTGAAGTCCACAATATTCCTTGGTCTTCGTCGTGGCTATCCCTCGAGGTCGAGGATGATGGTCTTCGTTCTGAAGAGGTGGCCCACAGAGTGAAGGCGCCTGTGCGTGTATTTGTTTAACATGTACTTGATGTTGCACTCCAAGAAGCACACGATACTTCACAAATCAACCAACTGATTCCAGAGGCATGGAAACCACGATGATTGGAGCTGATGGATTTGTTGCTGCCTTCATCCGCCTTCACAGCCATTGAGTTTGAAGTAACTTCATCCGTCCGTTCCACCATTGAGGTCTTGGTTGGATTGTTCTTTGTCAGAGACCTCACCCTCAACCTTACCGCCATGGGTGACCCTACCAGGAGCATAGCTCCAGACGGCATTGCTCTCGGGATCACAGGACCACACAAGCTTCTCCACCACAACAAGGTGACAATCCACAGAGAAGCTTGGTCTTAGTGACGCTGAGTGCAAGGTGGTTGCTGTGACACCACTGACCTATCAGGCTCCTGTATGCCCCCTCGTCACCATCTGATATTCTGCCAACAACAGTTCTGTTGTCACAAATTTATAGGTGCCATTTGAGCTGTGCCTAGCCACACAGTCGTGGATGTAGAGAGAGTAGAGCAGTGGGCTAAGCATGCATCCCTGAAGCCTGCCAGTGTTGATTGTCATCAAGCAGATGTTATCTCTGAAGCACACAGACTGCGGCCTCCCATTGAGAAAGTTGAGGATCGAGTTGTGGAGGGAGTGACAGAGTTGAGGATCGAGTTGTGGAGGGAGTGACAGAGCCCCAGGTTTTCAAGCTTTTTGATCAGACCTGTAGGGATGATTGTGTTGAACGCCGAGCTCTAGTCAATAAACCGCCATCTGACGATTTACTATTGTCCCGGTGGTCCAAGGCTGGATGAGGAACCAGTGAGAACAGAGAGGGCATGTCCCAGGTGGGGAGGGTCCTTTGTGAGACACTGATGTGATGGAGTGATCTGTAAGCTTTTCACTGTACCTCAGTACATGTGACAGTAATAATGTATAGTGGTAGTGTAATGCTTTACAGTGCCAACAGCAAGATTAGTAGTCAATTCCTGTCACTGTCAGTAAGGATTTTGTATGTTCTCCCTGTGACCACATCGGTTTCCTCTGGGTGCTCCTCTGTGAGCTGGTTAAGGTTAGTAAGTTGTGAGCAAGCTGTTTTGCCACTGGCGATGCTTGCAGATGACCCCAGCACATCCTTTACACCGTCGGTCGTTGACACAAACAATGCACTTCACTGTATCTCTTGCTGTTTCAATGTACATTTTTAAAATTTTATTTTATTTGATTGAAATACAGCGTGGTTCCAGCCACGCCAGTTTAATCTTTTCTAATCAGGGGACAATTTACAAAGACCAATTAACCTACCAGTCAGAACATCATTGGACTGTGGGAGGAAACCAGAGCACCTGGAGGAAACCCATGTGATCACAGAGAGAATGTACAGACTCCTCACAGTCACCGGCGAGATTTGAACCCAGGTCACCTGTACTGTAAAGCGTTGTGCCGGTCACTATGCTGCCATGCCACCCATGTGCCAAGTAAAGCTAATCTCTCTCCCTAAGTCCTGATGAAGGATCTCAGCCTGAAACGCCAACTGTTCATTCCTGTCCGTAGATGCTGCCTGACCTGCTGAGTTCCTCCAGCATTTTGTGTGTGTTTCTCTCTCTCTAATGTGACTTTACCAATTTACACAAATATAGTATCAAATTCCTAATTGGTGAGCATTAACAAATCTGATTAATGTCCTGGAATTTCTCCTCCTCTCCAGGCTGAAATTGAAAATCTTCAGGAGCAGCTCCACCTAAGAGATATCGAAATTGATCGTTTGCAGAGTCAACTCTCTTCCAGAGCTTCAGTGCAGAGTGACGGGTCAGACCGAGGTAGGTGGAGTGCACACAATCTCTTTGAGCTATAAGACCATAATAAATAAATACAGAAAGAGCCCATCTCTCCTCGGTCTCTTCCCCACCCCCCCCCCATTCCTTCCACTATGCTTGTTCTGCCATTTGGTGAAGTTTTTAAGCTCAGTCCACTCTCCTGTATAAGACCGTAAGCCGTAGAGCAGAATTAAACCACTCAGCTCATCGAGTCTGCTCCACCATTCTGTCATGGCTGATCCCAGATCCCACTCAACCCCATACACCCTCTGCACCTCTGGTGTTTGAACTTTCTCCCCATTTAGATAATGCAAAAATGCCATTCCCTATTCCCAGTTCCTCCGTCTCCGCCGCATCTGCTCTGAGGGTGAAGTTTTCCGTTCCAGGACATCTCAAATGTCTTCTTTCTTTAAGGATCGTGGTTTCCCTTCTGCTGTCATCAATGATGCCCTCACCCGCATCGCCTCCATTTTCCGCACTTCGGCCCTCACCCCATCCTCCTGCAACCACAACAGGGACAGAGTTCCCCTTGTCCTCACCTACCACCCCACCAGCCTCCGGATTCAGCACATTATCCTCCGCAACTTCCACCACCTTTAACAGGGCCCCATCACTAAGCACATCTTTCCCTCTCCACCCCTCTCTGCTTTCCGCAGGGATCGGTCCCTCCACGACTCCCTTATCCGCACGTCCATCCCCACGGATCTCCCACTTGGCACTTATCCCTGTAAGCGCAAATGCTACACCTGTCCCTACACCTCCTCTCTTGCCACCATTCAGGGCCCCAAACAGTCCTTCCAGGTGAGGCAACACTTCACTTGTGAGTCTGCTGGGGTCATCTATTGCATCCGGTGCTCCCAGTGCGGCCTCCTCTACATCGGTGAAACCCGACGCAGATTGGGGGACCGCTTCGTCGAGCACCTCTGCTCCGTCCGCCACAACAGACAGGATCTCCCAGTAGCAACCCACTTCAACTCTGCTTCCCACTCCCATTCAGATATGTCCATACATGGCCTCCTCTACTGCCATGATGAGGCTAAACTCAGGTTGGTGGAGCAACACCTCATATACCGTCTAGGTAGTCTCCAGCCCCTTGTTATGAACATAGAAATCTCCAACTTCCGGTAATTCCCTCCCCCTCCCTTCCTCTATCCCTATTTCACTCTACCCCCTCCCCCAGCTCCCTCACGGTTCCGCCTCCTTCTTCTACCACCCATTGTTTTCAGGGCTTTGACGTCAATGCTCCCCCCCCAACCCCTTTGTCTTTCAAATTACTAGTCTTTCAACTGAACCTACAAGCATTCTTCAAATCCTTCCCCATTTTTCATTCTTCAGTCCTGACGAAGGGTTCCGGCCAAACGTCGACTCATCGTTTCTAACTTATGCTGCCCGACCTGCTGAGTTCATCCAGCGCACTGAAAGTGTTGCTTTGATCACAGCATCTGCAGATTATTTTGTGTTTAGATAATAGTCCGCACTATCGCTCCTTTTACCAAAATGTATTATCATACATTTCCCAATACTGTGTATCTATTTCTGGCTGTAAAAAAAACTGTTCAGTTTCTGCAGAAGATTCAACAGGTCAAGCAGCCTGTGTGGGGAAAGAGAAAATGCTGGTAGTGCAATTGGACACTGAAGCTGGTTTCTCTCTCTTCAGCTGCTGCCTGACCTGCCGAGTCTTTCCAGCGTCCCAGAGTAATTTGTCTTTGAGCTGTAGAAAAGTTTGCTAGTTATTTCTGTCCTCACCTGTGCCCCGCTGGGAGCACTCTTAGTGCCCTTGACAATATTCATATTTTCCACAGTTTCTGCCTGCATCCCAATGCTTGTTCTTCCTTCCTGGTATCATTAGCTCCATGCATGGTGCAGTCCCTTGTGTGTGGGCTACTATTTGGGTCCTGAGTCGGTGAGGGTTGATATCCATGCCATTGACTTGCACGTTGTTCATGCCATGCTACTGAATGGGGCAGGCCACAATCGCCAAACCCACTCACTGCCGAGAGCGATATGGTGTTGTGGGGAAGAATAATTCTGTTCCCGCGCTCTTGTCCTTCATCCTGAGCCCAAACAAGGGTTCTGGAATGGTGATGCGAACTTCCTGGATCTGTCTTGCAGGCTGAGATCAGATCTTAAACCCGAGGAAAATCTGAGCTCCTTGATCCAAGGTTATCTCATAGTACAGTAAAAGAAAATCTTGCATTTGTGTAGTGCCTACCATGCATTCTGCCCATTTCAATGCTCCACGGAAACTATAGACAACCACCTGTAGCACAACATGATCCCTCAGGACCATTATCTGGTGTACCTCATACATCGTAGCACGAGTCGCAGCGGGGAATGCACGGCTAACAGCAGTCCCACAGACAATATTCATGAGCAGAGGAATCATCCACAGCTCCCGGTTAGTGGCCACACGGCTAGACAGGGTGTTTGAGGTGGTGTACGGAATGCTTGCCTTTAACAGTTGGGCACTGAGTTCAAGTTTGGAAATTCTCTGAAATGCGTACACCATTTGGAGGATTGTGTGCACTTCTGGTCACCTCAGTACAGGAATGATGTGGAGGTGTTGGAGAGGGTGCAGAAGTGGCTCACCAGGATGCTGCCTTGATTAGAGGTTATGAGCTAAAAGGAGAGGTCGGGCAAAGTTCAGCAGAGGCTGAGGAGAGATCTGATAGTTTACAAGATTATGAGAGGCATGGATAGAGAAGGCAGCCAGTATTTTCTCCCAGATCTGAAATGTCAACTATCAGAGGGTATGCATTTAAGGTCAAAGGGATAATTTCAAAGGCGGTGTGAGGGGCAAGTTTTCATGTTAGAATATTGAATAGTGATACTATTATCATCGTTATCAGAATCAGGTTCATTACCATTGATGTCATGAAATTAATTGTTTTGTGGCAGCAATACAGTGCAATAATTTAAAAATTACTATAATTACAGTAAGAAATATATAAAAATAAATAAATAGTGCAAAAAGAGAGCAAAATGGTGAAATAGTGTTTATGCGTTTAAGGACCGTTCAGAAATCTATTAGAGAAGGGGAACTAACCATTCCTGAATCGTTGAGTCAGTGTCTTCAGGCTCCTGTACCACCACCTTGATGTGAAGAGGGCATGTTTCAGATAGTGAGGGTCTTCAGTGATGGATGATGCCTTGCTGAGGCGCCACCTCAACAGGATGTCCTCAGTGGTAGGGATGCTAGTGCCCATGAAATACAATTTTGCTATAATACTCAATGTTTCCAAATGAACTTTGTGGGCATGCCACACTGTGTTGGCACCGGAATATGTGGCAACACTTGCAGGCTGCCTCCAGCACATCCTTATGTTTTATTGGTTGTTGGCACAAATTACACGTTTCACTCTGTTTTGGTGTACATTTGATAAGTAAATGAATCTGAAATCTGAATTCTGAGCTATTGTATCACATTAGAAGCTAGAGGTGACCGTCTGGTTTACCTTAAGACAACACTGACGACACGCTGGAGGAACTCAGCAGGTCGGGCAGCACCCATGGAAAAGATCGGTCGACGTTTCGGGCCGGAACCCTTCGTCAGGACTGTAGGGGGAAGGGGCAGAGGCCCTATAAAGAAGGTGGGGGAGGGTGGGAAGGAGAAGGCTGGTAGGTTCCAGATGAAAAACCAGCAAGGCGAAAGATAAAGGGGTGGGGGAGTGGAAGCGGGGAGGGGATAGGCAGGAAAGGTGAAGAAGGAATAGGGGAAAACACAATGGGTAGTAGAAGGAGGCGGAACCATGAAGGAGGTGATAGGCAGCTGGGGGAGGGGGCAGAGTGACATAGGGATAGGGGAAGGGGGGGGAGGGAATTACCGGAAGTTGGAGAATTCTATGTTCATACCGCGGGACTGGAGACTACCTAGACAGTATATGAGATGTTGCTCCTCCAACCTGAGTTTAGCCTCATCATGGCAGTAGAGGAGGCCATGTATGGACATATCTGAATGGGAGTGGGAAGCAGAGTTGAAGTGGGTGGCTACCGGGAGATCCTATCTGTTTTGGCAGACGGATGCTGCCCGAACTGCTGAGTTCCTCCAGCGTGTTGTGAGTGTTGCTTTGACCCCAGTATCTGCAGATTATTTTGTGTTGTGGTTTGCCTTAAGCTGCCCAGGTAACCTCCAGTGAGAGTAGAGTTTTTTAGCCATTCAAAATTCAAAGTAAATTTATTATCAAAGTACGTTTCTGTCACCATATACAACCCAAAAATTCATTTTCTTGCAAGCATATTCAATAAATTCATACTAGATTAATAACCATAATAAAGCCAGTGAAAGACTGCTCCAACCTGGGCATTGAATCTATCTGCAAGAGACAACAAACTGTGCAAATACAAAAAGAAAGAAATAATAATACAGTAGTAAATAAATAGGCAATAAATATCAAGAACATGAGATGAAGAGACTTTGAAAGTGAGTCCATAAGTTGTGGGAACAGTTCGATGATGGGCCATCTGAAGTTGAGTGAAGTTATCCCCTTCGGTTCAAGAGTGTAATGGTGGAAGTCGGTCACCAACCAACCTTCACCCCAGGCGAAGAAACCCTGAGAAGTGCACACTGACCCCTAACAGAAGCCGATAAGACACTCAGTAGAGCAGACAGTTGAGAACCAAAGTCACCTGTCCTTCGGAGGGCCCCTACACTCATGGTCCGAGATGCCTCCCTTTTACATTGCGACTTTGTCCATCTACCTCCTGTATATCTGAGTGAAAAAACTGAGCGTTCGTCCCTGCTTCAGGGTAAAGAGGGGGAGAGTTTAAACACTTGCAAGGAAAGATTTTGTTTTACAGAGAGTGTGGTTGGTGCCTGCAACTCTCTGTCAGGGGAGGTGGTGGAAGCAGACACAACAGGAATGTTAACATTCATTTAAACACATGGATGGATACGGACAACTTCTGGGCTGTTGTGCTGTTAAAATTAGCATTGTGGTCAGCACAGACATTGTGGGCTGAAGGGCCTGCTCCTGTGCTGTTCCGTTGAAACGTTCTAAGCAATGTCAGCATGTGGAAAATTCTTCCAGAAGGTATTTCGTTGGAATTGGTTTATGATTGTCACATGTCCTGAGAAGCACTGAAAAGTTTGTCTTGTACACTGTTCATACAAATCAGACCATTTCACAGTGCATTGAGGTAGAACAAGGGAAAATAGTAACAGAATGCAGAATGAGGTGTAACAGCTACAAAGAAAGTGCAGTGAAGTAAGCAAGTAGATGTAAAATTGTAACAAGGTAAAATGTAAAGTATAAAGTCCAACGTGTGCTAGGGAACTATTTAACAGTCTTACAACTGTGGGATGCAAACTGTCTTTGAACTTGGTGGTATGAGCTTTCAGACTTTTGTATCCTCTGCCCATTGGGAGAGAAGGGCAAGTGTCCAGCGTGGGTGGGGTCTTTGATTATTGCTGGATGCTTTACTGAGACAGCGAGAAGTTTAGACAGAGTCTGTGGACAAAAGGCTGGTTTCTGTGATGTCCCTAACCCCAAAGAGTGTGAGCCTGTTTAGTCCTCAAGATGAAAGATCCACTTGTAATTTGGTGAACCTTTAGATTCTGGGTATTGCAACCAAACCGATGTCCCTGAGGCTAGATGGATCAGTTGAGTGGGAAGGACAGGGTTTACCTAACCCTCAGACTCCTCCACTAACACACTTGACCTGCAATTCCTCCTGACCTGTAACCAGCAGGTCTGACACAGGTTGCGTTGAACATAGAACACTACAGCACAGTTCAGGCCCTTTGACCCACAATGTTATGCCAACCTTAACCAAGATCAATCTAGCCCATCCCTCCGACAAAGTCCTCCATTTTTCTTTCATTCATGTACCTATCTATGAGTTTCTTAAATGCCCCTAACGTATCTGCCTCTACCACTGTGTAAAGCAAAAAAAACCGACCTCTGATATCCCACTATACTTTCCTCCAAACACCTTAACATGATACCACCTCGTATTAGGTATTTTCACCCTGGGAGAAAAGGTCTCTGGCTGTCCACTTGGTCTATGCCTCTTATCATCTTGTACACCTATCAAGGAACTTCTCATCCAAAGCAAATATCCCTAGCTCACTCAACCTACCCTCATAAGAAATGTTCTGTAATCCGGGCAACATCCTGGTAAATCTCCTCTGCACCCTCTCCAAAGCTTCCGATAATGAGGTGACCAGAGCTGAGCACAATAGTGTAGTCTAACCAGGATTTTATAGAGCTTCCACATTACGTCACAGCACACCACACTCTAGATTAGGCCTCACTAGCATCTTATACAACTTCAACATAACATCCCATCTTCTGTAGTCAATACATTGATTTATGAAGGCCAATGTGCCAAAAGCTTTCTTTATGACCCTCTCTACCTGTGACGCCACTTTCAAGGCATCTCCAGATCCATTTATTCTACCACAATCCTCAGTGAGCCCTACTGTTCACTGTGTAAGAACTACCCTGGTTTGTCCTCCCAAAGTGCAACACCTCACACTTATCTGCATCTGCCAATTTTCCAGCTGACCCAGATCCCACTGCAAGCTTTAATAGCCTTCCTTGCTGGAACTGGTGTAATAAATCAAAAAATGACCGGTGCTACTGACAATGGAACTCAAAAACTAAATGAAGCAGTTTCTGTTGTGGTGCCTTGGAGGGATTTTGAATACACAGCTCCCTCTGGAGTACTGAATGTGTGGGGACTGTGTCTGGGGTGGTGGTGGGGGGAGGGGGTTGGGTTGTGCTGATTCTGAGGGACCCCTGAAGGAATGTTCATTTCTACCAGTGGCAATGCCAGTTCTCTTGTGTATCTCTTGTGATTTTACCCCGTTTGTGCTTTCAATGTTTGATCTCTGCTTTTTGCCCCTGTGATCTTCTACTTCCACTGTTCACCTTGGGAATCAAAGAGGATGTGTACAGGAAGAAACTAAAAGACAAACGTAAGCTCGCACCTTCTCTTCATTTTATTTAATTTTTATTTTTATTTAGAGATACAGCACAGTAACAGGTCCTTCCAGCCCAATGAGTCTGCGTCTCCCAGTTCCACCCATGTGACCAATTAGCTTACTAACCTGCACGCCTTTTGGGATGTGGGGGGAAATCCGTGCGGTCGCAGGAAGAATGTACAAACGCCTCACAGACAGTGGCAGGAATTGAAGCGGCTCACTGGCGCTGAAATAGCGTTACGCTGCCAAGCCGCCCTAAACAACCTCTTTGCTGGGGTTGTTTGTGCCTGGGGTGAGAAGTTGGGAAGGGGAGCATGGGTTGCAGTATGAAGCATGGGGTCGGGAAGCAAAGGGGGTCGAGATACTTGGGAGGAGGAAGGTGGTCTTGGGTCTGCAACTGCTACACAGGAATGGTGTGTAGATGGAGCTGTGTTCAGACAGAGAGGAGTTGTACTTTCAGGAGGATATTGGGAGACGTCTGGAGTAGAGAGCTTTGATTCACAGAGTAACACAGCACAGCAACAAGCTCTTCAACCCAACTGGTCCATGCCGACCATAGTGCCCACCCAGCTAGTCCCACTTGCCAGCATTTGGCCCATATCCCTCGAAACCAGGGGTTCCACAGACGCCTTGCTTTAATGGTGTTGGTCCATGGCATAATGAAGGTTTGGAACCCCTGCTGTAAACATTTTCTATCCATGTACTTTTCCAAGAGTCTTTTGAGTTGAACAGGAAATGAGGCTGGGGGTTTGGGAAGATGGAAGTGTTGGATATGGGATATTTGAGAATGAAGGGAGTGGTGAGTTGTGAAGGTTTGTGGTCTATGTGTCATATTTTCTTTCAAATCATTGACAGCACAAAACCATTGATAACGTCGTTGTTATTACACTGTGTCACCAAGTAAACCGGACATTGAGATGTCAACATCATGGCTGGAACAAGAATAGCCTTAATCACACAATAGAATCTCCCTGTGGAATGCACACAGATTCTGCAGACGCTGGAAAGCCAGAGCAACACACACAAAATGCTGGAGGAACTCAGCAGGTCAGGCGGCATCTATGCAGGGGAATGAACAGTCAACGTTTTGGCCTGACACCCTTCATCAGCATTGGAAAGAAAAGGAAGCAGCGGCCAGGATAAGGTGGTGGGAGAAGGGGGAAAGTACAAGCTGGCAGGCAATAGGTGAAGCCAGGTGAGGGAGAAGGTGTATGGATGGGGGAGGGGGAGATGATGAAAGAAGCTGTCAGATGATAACTTATTCCACCTGAGTGGTCTCCAATCTGATGACATGAGCATCAATTTTTCTATCTTTCCATGACCACTCCTTTGTTTTCCCTCATTATGGTGTCCCTCTCACTCTTACACATCTCTTTCCCCCCATTGTCATGATCTATCCTCTCCCTCTGGTTCTTCTCCCCCTTCCTTTAAACCCATGGCCCACTCTCCCCCCCCATTAGATTCCTCCTTCAGCTCTTTCCATCTTCCACCTATCACCTCCCAGCTTCTTACTTACCTACTCATCTTACCCCTCACCTGGTCTCACCCATCTCCTGACAACTTGGAGGACCACCAGAATGGGTCCCCTGACTAATGAAAGCCAACACGCCATACGCCTTAACAACCCTATCAAATTGTGCGAAAACTTTGAAGGACCTGTGGATTTGGACCTCAAGATCCCTCTGTTCCTCCACTCTGCTAAGAATCCTACTATTAACCCTGTACTCTGCCTCAAGTTCGACGTTCCAAAGTGAATCACTTGACAATTTTCCGGATTGAACTTCTCGGCCCAGTCCTGCATCCTATCGGTGTCCTGTTGTAATCTGCAATAACCCTCTACACTATCCACAACACCATCAACTTTCATGTCATCTGCCATCTTACTAATTCAGCATTCCACTTCCTCATCCTAAATATTTATAGAAGTCACAGAGAGCAGGGGGCGTGAAAACTCCACACAGACAGCAACTGAGATTGGTATTGATCCTGGATTTTCAGCATGGCAGGATAGCAGCTCTTCTTGTTGTTCTGCCCACTGCTGTACACCATGTGGACTGTCAGTTTGAATTGTCAGATTTATTGATTTCACTCCCAGTGTAGAGCATTTGTTCTTAGTGAATACAACTTTATTCCCTGGAGCATATGAGAATGAGGGGAAGTATACAGATTTATGAGGGGCATGTTTAGGGTAAATGCATTTAGGCTTTTTCCACAGAGGTTAGATGGGACTAGAAATGGAGGTCATGGGTTAAGGGTGAAAGGTGAAAATATTTAAAGGAACCCTTCAATCTGAGGG
Source organism: Mobula birostris (assembly GCF_030028105.1). NCBI lineage: Eukaryota > Metazoa > Chordata > Chondrichthyes > Myliobatiformes > Myliobatidae > Mobula > Mobula birostris. The sequence continues at coordinate 112,007,373 of NC_092380.1, forward strand.
TGGTGAGGGCACTACATAGGACAATTCGACCAATTTTGCAATGTGAATCAAGTGTGCATAGTTAAATTGTGAGACTTTATCAGCAACTATTTTCAACAGATAATCCTTTCAAAGTGTTGAGTTACAGTACATCTGAGTAAACGTCTGGAGAAAGCTCCTCACTTCCCCGGTGCTTGCGGATAGAAACAGGCCTCTCAACCAAAACAGCAGCGCTGGCCCATTCGGCCCATCGAGTCTGCTCCATCACGGCTGATTTACTTCCCCTCTCAACCTCATTCTCTTCTGCCATAACCTTTGACACCCTGACTAATCAAACTCTGCTTCAAATGTACTCAATGACTTGGCCTCCACAGCTGTCTGTGGCAATGAATTCCGCAGATTCACCACCCTTTGACTAAAAAAGTTCCTCCACATCTCTCTTCTATAGGGAAGTTCTTGTATTCTGAGGCTAGTCTTAGACTCGCCCACATTAGGAAACCTCCTCTCCACGTCCACTCTATCCAGGCCTTTCAATATTTGTCAGGTTTCAATGAGATTGGCCCCTCATTCTTCTGAGCTGCAGCAGGTACAGACCCTGAGAGACCAAATACTTTCATTCCCAGGATTGTTCTCGTGAATCTCCTCCGGGGTCTCTCCAACGCTAGTACTTCCTTTCATATATAAGGGACCCAAAGCTGCTCATAATACTCCAAGTGTGGTCTGACCAGTGCTGTATAAAGCCTCAACGTTACATCCTTGCTTTGATACCCTAGTCCTGTGTACATTGTGCTCTGTGTTTGTATCCCAACCAGCCTCATCCCTCCGTTTATTTATTTATTTTTTATTACTGTTTCCACAGGTTGTCATCTTTTGCACATTGTTTGTTTATCAGTCTCTGTTTATGTATTTTTCTGTATATTTTATATTTCTTTACTTTCCTGTTAGTGCCCAAAGGAAAATGAATCTCAGTATTGTATATGGTGACATATACCAACGTACTTTAATAATAAATTTACTTTGATTGCAGCTGCTGCAACCACTTCTAGGATGAGGAATAATTTGTTTTTCTTTAAGGATCCTGATACTTGGGTTTGTTACCCAGAGGATTGTGAAGTCTCAGTTGCCTCGGTTTGACCCATGGCCCTCTAAACATTTTCGTATCGTATACCTGCCTGAATATTTACTGTAAATGTTGTACAGCCCGGTCCATCACAGGAAAAGCCTGCCCATCATTAAGCACATCTATATGGAGCGCTGCCATGAAAAAGCAGCATCCGTCGTCAAGGACCCCCACCATCCAGGCAGGACTATCTTCTCACTGCTGCCATCAGGAAGGAGGTACAGGAGCCTCAGGTCCCACACCACCAGGTTCAGGAACAGTTATTACTGCTCAACCATCAGGCTCCTGAACCAGCATGGATAACTTCACTCACCTCAACACTGAACTGATTCCACAGCCTGCAGTCTCACTTTCAAGGACTCTGCAACTCATGTTCTCAGTGTTATTTATTTTTTAATTACACCATCTTTTATAGGAGTGCTTTGTGCAGTTCTGGTCACCCCATTACAGGAAGGGTTTATTTATTTATTTATTGAGATGCAGCACAGACCAGCCCTTCATGGCACTCCATCCAGCAATCCCCAATTTAATCCAAGCCTAATCACAGAACAATTTACAATGATCAGTTAACCTGCCAACCGGTACGTCTTCGGACTGTGGGAGGAAACTGGAGCACCTGGAGGAAACCCACGTGGTCACAGGAAGAACGTACGAACTCCTTCCCGGCAGCAGCGGGAGCTGAACCCTGGTTGCCTGTACTGTAAAGCGTTGTGCTAACCACTACACTCCATGTGCCAATGCGGAGGCTCTGGAGAGCGTGCAGCAGAGATTCACCAGGAAGCTGCCAGGGTTAGAGGGTATGAGCTATAAGGCTGGACAAAGTTGGGTTGTTTTCTCTGAAGTATCTGCAGTTGAGGGGAAATCTGAAGGCATGTATAAAGTTATGAGAAGCAATGATAGAGTAGACAGTCAGAATCTTTTTTCCTAGGTAGAAATGTAGCTCCAAGAGGCCATGCTTTTAAGGTGGTGGTGAGGAAGAGGGATAAAAGGAGATATGTGAGGCAAGACTTTTACAGAGAGTGGTTGGTGTCCTGTACTGCACTGTAATGTTCAATGTACGATGTTCTAAGCACATTGTCTATGAATGTAAGAATGAAAAGGTTTATTCTTGTAATCTTTATTATGATTAAAGTTTATTAAAGATAACATGGTAAACTATGCATGGGTTTTAAAAGACTGAGGGACAGGGGAAGTGAAAGATCCAAAGCATCAGGTTGATTAACCACACGGACTCTGTTACAGATCAAGAGGTTCAGAAGTTGAAAGTCGGGCTGGATTCCCTACTGGCTGCCAATGAAGAAAAGGTGAGAAATAATGTCTGCAAACATTTCCCCATACTGGATTCCCCTCGTTCCTTGCGACCACATCTCACACCCCGCCCCCCAACCTAACGCACACCCACCCTCCATCCACACCGTGCGAGGATGTAGTCTCCACCCTGGTGTTTATCTTGTGTCGGCTACTTGGCGGGCTCTCTTGCCTGGGTATATCTAAAGCAAAGGTTGAGAGGTTCTTGATTTTTTTTAAAAATAAAGATCAGCTTTATTTTTCACAGGAACCTAGAAGCATGCAGTGAAACCTGTTTCTTGCATCAATGACCAACACAGTCCGAGGATGTGCTGGGGGCAGCCTGCAAGTGTCACCATGCTTCTGGCACCAAAATGACATGTCCACAACTTACTAACCCTAACCCTAAGATGCTCCAGTTTCCTCGCAAATTCCTCGCAGGTTAGGGTTAGTGAGTTGTAATTGGCACCAGATGCAGGGTCATACTTGGGGGCTGCCCCCAGCACATCCTCACTAATTTAATTTGACACAAAACACCACATTTCACGGCATGGTTCGATGTTCCTGTGACAAATAAAGCAAATCTTTCATCTGTGGGGTAGCACGGTAGCATAGTGGTTAGCACAACACTCTACAGTACCGGCGACCCGCGCTCAATTCCTGCTGCTGTTTGTTAGGAGTTTGTATGTCCTCTCCGTGACCACGTGGGTTTCCTCCGGGTGCTCCAGTTCTCTCCCAGAGTCCAAAGATGTACCGGTAAATAGGTTACTTGGTCATTGTAAATTGTCCTGTAATTAGGCTGGGGTTAAATCAGGGGATTGCTGGGCGGTGAGGCTCAAAAGGCTGAATGGGCCTTTTCCACCCTGTATCTCGAAAAGTAAAAATAAAATCATTATCTTTATGGGAGGAAACCAGAACGCCCAGGGGAGATCTATGTGGTCATGGGGAAAACGTGCAAACTCCTTACAGGCAAAAGGGGAATTGAACCCCAATCAGTCACCGCTGGCACTGTAACACACTGCTGACTGCTGCACTACCACGGCCACCCCCTGTGCAGCCAGGGCCACCCCCTGTGCAGCCATGGCCACCCCCTGCGCAGCCATGGCCACCCCCTGCGCAGCCATGGCCACCCCCTGCGCAGCCATGGCCATCCCCTGCGCAGCCATGGCCACCCCCTGCATTGCTGTGGCCGCTTCAGTAAGTTTAATAGGGTGTCAAAGGTTACAGGGAGAAAGCTGGACAGTGGGGCCACGATGGAATGGCGGAGCAGATCGGATGGGCCGAATAGCCTAATTCTGTTCCTGTGTGTTAAGCAGCGGCAGCAACTTGTGGTTTAGGGTCTGGGACCAGCCATTAAGGCCGGCACTCCAGTGCAGCAGTGAGGGAGCCCAGTGCTGTGACTGATGTCCATTGAGACCCCGTCTGCTCTCTGCGACGTCAGTGCCCCCCTCCCCACTGAAACCATTCAGTGGAAGGTCACAGCAGCTTCTGCCAACTTCTCCCTGCTGTCAGCCCCTGGCTTTCTCAGATTCAGATTCGGAATTATTTATCACGTGTGCATTGAAACGTACAGTGAAATGTGTTGTTTGCATTAGGAAACAAATGAGACAAGTCGGAACAAAAATGGGGAGGAGAGGACAATGGAAGAAAGGGAAGGGGAAGCTGAGGGAGCTGAGGAGAAGAGAAGGGATATTGTGGGTGTAGCCCGCAAGTGTCGTTACAGATTCCAGTGCAATGCTGAGCAGAACACAAGGAACAACAAAACCAGCCTTTTTCATGCTTCCACCCACCCTCCCACTCGGTGTCCTCCAACCCAGGACAGTCCTCTGGGCCTGCAGCCTCCAGC